>NC_088343.1:45343532-45670738 GCF_036884655.1 Musa acuminata AAA Group
AGGAGCTGTCACCGTAGCTGGCCTGGTAAATGCAGACATTGGACCGGGAGCACGCGGAAGGGTTGAGAGTGGCGGACTCGAGGCTGTCGCACTCGGACGCGGAGCAGGAGACGGCGCGGTAGGTGGCGGAAGACGCGGGGTTGAATACGGAGCCCACCTGGGCGTGGCAGGACACGCTGCAAGGGGAGCACTGGAGCCAGGAGAGGGAGGACCCGGTGTCGACCAACATGACGTAGGACTTGGCAGGCGTGCCGAGGTCGATACGGGTGATGTAGTTGCCGACGCCGATGGAATTGCCAGGGGAGAGGGGGACGGAGATGGCGGCTGGCCGGAGGAGAGAGGACACGGGCTTGGGCATGGACTTGGTCAGCCGGGCGGCGAGCGATCGGACGCGGGCCTCGTCGTGGGACAGGATGGCGGAGAAGGGAAGGTCGGGGAAGGGGGCCGGGGAGCAGGGGCTCCTGGGGTGATGGAGAGTGAGGTGGAGGCCCGAGCTGTTGAGGTTGCGGAGTGGATCTGCGTGTGGCAAGGAAGTCAACGCATTACATGTACCATGTTAGTCAACACAAGCAATCATAAAAACGGTCGAGTCGCATATGATAGGTGTAAATGTGTTCAGAGGATAAAAGAAACACTACTATGACTTTTATTTCGTTCTCTCTCTTCTTTTGTTGACTTTTTTAGACCTGGTTGTCGACAACACAAGAATATATATGGTGGTTGACCGTGGACCCATTACTTGCACTTGCCACCATTTGGTCGTTTCCACATAACCATGTGAAGCTTATCTGTTGACCAGTCTTGAATGCTTCCTGGTCAACAGCCTGATCAAGAGACAGCTTCATCAATCGCTTGTTATGAATGGAATGCGAATTGCCAAGTATTGCAAGGAACAGAGGACCGAGGGAAGAAGTATGTGACGAGAAAAGTTCTCTCTCTTCCTTTCTAATACTACAATTATCAAAATGATGTTTGAGCTTCTTCTGAATTATCTAATTCCTCTCGGTTCGTAAAGCAAAAGAAAATAAAGCAGATGGAAAGTAAGCAGGCATGAAAACGTTGGAAGACATTTCTGAAACTTCCTACCTCGATAAGAACCTGTATTGAGTTTTCTTGACAATTCATCTCATCTAAAAGTTGACTGATCAACATAATATATTCAACACCATCATAAACTTTTTTGCCAGAGTGGATTATATATATATATGTATATATTGTGTGTGTGTGTGAGAGAGAGAGAGAGAGAGAGAGTACCCATGAAGTTGGCAGAGCAGGAGCTGTTGGGAACATCGTTCAAGGGAGATGATGCTGCTGAGAGCAGGAGGAAGAAAGGTAGACAGAGAAGCAATCCCATCTCTCCTAAGACCTGGACACCGGAAGGTACTTTGGTGCTCGGACATTGTGGACTCTATATAGGGATTCCAAGGTAGCACGAGGTACTTCTTTGGTGGTGGTGGTGGTGGTGAGAGCCTGAGAAAAGTAGCTTTCAACTCTTGAAAAAGAAGAAGTGGGTGGAACTTCAACACCATCTGAAAATTGAGGTGGATGGTGGTGACACCCACCCAATTGTAGCTCGACTGTCGTATCCTAGAAACCCAAAAAATACAAAGAAAAGAAAATTTGAAAGATCCCACATTATTCCAGAAGAGAAACAAAAAAAAAGGAAAAGGAAAAGGAAAACAAAAATCCTTTTTGGAGAACCCACAAGATTCTTTCTCCCTCACAAGAAGTTTGGCATAGAAAGGTGATCAATGAATTCACCAACTTAACACCCAACTGATTAGCAATTTAATGCATCCATCTACCGCCACTCTACACAGTAATTGCTACCACATTCAAGTGGCCATTGTCCACACTCCATATTCATGGACAAATTAAGGTTCAAAAGATGGAGAAGAAGCTCGGTGAGGTGACCTTTTCATTTCGGCATCTTCATCGACTTGATTGCAGACTAAATAAAGCAAACCAAGTTGCACTTGTTTGTATCAATCTTTTGGATCTTATGAACCTTACAAGCAAGTCCGCTTTCTTTAGATTTCATCACTGACCTGTCTGACTCCTCTGCTTGGAGTCCCTGAAAGGATCCATTTGTTTCGACATGCTTGGATTCTGAAATGAAAATATCAGGTAACTTTGCCATTCTACAATCTGGAAATAAAGTTTGATACCATATGCCTAGGCATGCATCATTATATTTCCAAATTGCTTACTGCATTTGGTGAAATGATCCATTCCATGCATCAGTCGTAAAGATTTCGTAAAATTCGATAGGTATCTGAAGCAGGAACCAATCCATGTGAAATGTTTGGTGGATACCTGATCGAATCTGAAGTGACAAAATAAATGATCCTCTCACAGATCACCAAACTATCACCATTTAGTTTCATCCAATCCGTGAGTAAATGCTTCATGGTTATTGCAGGAAAAGAATTGTTTCTTTGGCAGGAAAAGAACACTGAATGGTACGTACAAAATCATGTTTATAACTAGGTGATTGTAACTGCGATACCAATCGAAAGCTAAACGACGATGAAGAATGGTGAAAGCAAACATAGTCATGATGTGAGAATGAGTTCTCAAACAAGACATTTGTTACTGACCGATCCATGCATGCAGTCGACCGATGGTCAGTCAGGGCAGAAATTGTTACCGAGATGTACCTGTTGGCATGCAAATGCTTGAAGCAGGGAAAGGAAGATAGGAATCACAAGTTGAAGATGAGCATTGATTTAGACAATTGTGTTGCCATCAGTTAGCTAGATATCACTGTCAAATTATCAGCAACAGAGGATTCATCAAAGACTTGGATTACATGAAGCACCACCAGTTGCAGGCGAAAGACCGGCAACCCAAAACAAGGATTCCTGTGCTGGTTTGGCGTCTAAAATTAACAGATGAAGGTGAATCTAGCAATTTTATGAGGCAGAAGAATTGGTTGGCCTAACGGGATGTCACAGTATCCATGGCCTTGCTCAAGTGTTTGGATTCAAGACATGTCCAAGACAAACCGGACAAAGATATTTCTCGGCCAACTGACATAAATCCTAGAGAAAGCAAGTGAAAGCAGCTAAACAAGGCTAAGATGATAAGCAATCGGTGTTGAGTTTTTAGAATTAACAATTAGTTCTTGTATTAATATTGAAGATTACTTGGAAGCTCTGCAAGAGTTACTGGAGAAATCTTTGAATCTTGATCCAGAATGGCGTGCCAAGCCTCTATCTGGCACAGAAAACCTCTTCTTTTGGAGCAAAAGTGGTCTCAGCCTTGTTGATCTCAATAGCAATATTTATTCTTTTTATAGTTGGTGAAACAATCTAACAGAAGATACATGAAAAAAGATTATTTGAAGGGACAAGGCATAAAGATTACTTGCCGATATTGGGTGAGCATAAAGGTGGGCTAAAATGACCTCTTTTCCTCGTTTAATACAAACAGTAGTACACAGAAAAATAGAAATGGAGGAATATTTGATGTAAAGAGTTCATAATTGTTTTCGCTAGTTCGTAGCATTCAAGACATACAAGCACAAAGAGAGACATGTTGGAAAACAAGAAGAAAAGGTTCATCTTTGAGATGAGATCAGATTCATAGAATCTCCTTTCCGTCTTCCTTTGCAAACAAGAGTTCTAATGGAACATCGAGACTTCTTTGTGTTCTTTCCTGCCAACAAATTCATTACTCCACCGAGAGAACGAAGCTGTAGAGCTGCATCAGCATTACTGTGATGTGAGGTCATACTATAGAGCTAGCTGCACCCGTGGCCTGCTCTTACGAGTAGCTTGTGACATGGGTCGGCTAAGGCCAATCGACTTCACAAGGAATGTTCAGCTGCCTTGCTTTGTCAGCTGAGCTTGACATCGCAACCTCTTGACGCATGACTTGTATCGTGCAGATGTTATGCACATCACTGAAACAGCAGATCGTGATGTGACATGCTTTGACTCTGATGAGATGAGATGAGATAGATAAGAATTGCAGACAGGTTGGGGATCAGTTTTCTCCGAGAGAAGACTAATGTCCCGTACCCTTTCCACGGTAAAACAAATCAGAGAGTAACAGTCCAAATGAGATAATCTTTTTTGTGATACACCTTATAACATCAATGAATATAATATCCTCATTTATTTTTATAATTTGAAAGTGAATAAAAATTTAAATTAACTTATATCATGGTTATTTTTAAGCTAACTGCTTGGCTCGAGTAAGAATTAGTTTGGAGAACGATTGTCATGACCTACCTTAAGATAACTAATTTGTTAATTTTGTTAAACTTAAGTCAACAATCTAAAATATTTAAGTTGGAGTTCATAATGATACATGAGAACATTATAAATTATCATAAGTCTTAGTCTCCAAATATCTTCTCTAAGTTTTTATTGGGTTTCACGTAACGGATTCACAATATGTGTGTGATCCTTTAGACCCGACTCTTTTTGACTTAATGAATTATTATTCTCATAATAATTCACTCAACTTATCGACTATAGATGTACTAGGCCACTGATGGGGATATAAAATGGAATAATCATACTATCAGGCCATGATATGCAGCGGAATTAAATAAAATCATAATCAAATAAAACACCAAGATATATGTGGAAAATCCCTCCAATATGAAGGGTAAAAACCACGGGGCAAACTAGAGATAATTCACTATGAGAATAATGAATATACAAATCTCAATCTCTTGCCCGAAACCCTACCAACAATTACAAGAGAACAATTGAGATACAATGATCACGTCACTGTCCATAATATTTAAAACATCCCCAAGTAATCACAGTAAAATTTTACTATAGATTTGATCTAACCTGAGATAAGAACACTACTAGATGATTGAGAACAATCTCTTTGCATTATCCTTGTTCTTCTTCATTATTTCGGGCATAGTGCTATCAGGCCCATACGGAATCTACTCAAGTCTCACTCTAATCGGATTCTCTCAGCGAACTCTTTATCTCTCAATCTGAATGACCATGACCATGGATTTGCTTGAGTAAGAAAACATAGGATATATCTCTTGTGATACCAAGAGAAGATGAACCTTTATTGATACTTAATTATATTGTTTACCACTCTCGATGACCGGTTGTACTAGATCTGGATGTTCCAGACCTACAAATTTAGTATCAAAGAGTAGAGTACTCATATATGGTATCCTTGGTATCTCAAGTTTAAGGATCAGACATATAACTAAGACCACAAAATTGCTATCTGATAATGAGGTATCATTAACCATTCATCATTCCATGAGAGGATCAATCAACGAACTCATTCTCTAATGAGCACCTACATTGTATCCCTAGTGTCTTCACATGAGCAACTATGAGACCAGCCGCCTCCATTATATGGATAGGTATACAATGCACTAGTCTGTCCGGGTATCTCGATGTCCCTCTCGAGTAACCTATGACCGAGATTATTTAGGGTTTGTATTTAAAAGCGAATCAATCTCATTATCGTGATCTTATCATGATTTGATTATCATTGCACAGATCCATGGACATCACAATATATATAACATGTAACATCAAGTGAAAAATACTAATAATAATAAATAAATAGATTGTGCAGCACGTTACGCGTGCCATCATTTACGTAATTAGCTTGTAAGACACCTATGATTAGCACATATGACCGATTCTCATTACACAGATCCATAGATATCACAATATACGTAACATGTAACATAAAGTGAAAAAAATACTAATAATAATAAGTGAAGAGATTGTGCAGCACGTCACACGTGTCATCATTTACGTAATTAGCTTGTAAGGCACCTATGACTAAGAATCTTTAGGATTTATATTTATGGGTGTATTGGTCTCATTATCATGATCTCATCATAATTTAATTCTCATTCATAGATCCAAGAACATCATAATATATATTTATTACATAATATAAAGTAAAAAATATAATAATAATAATAATAACTAAAAAGATTGTGTAGTGTGTCACACGTGCCATCAACTCACGTGATTAGCTTATAGGGCACCTGTAAGTAATTAACATATATGATATGTTATTATATTGTTATTTGTTAGAACTCTCGTATTATCAACCTCCTCATCAGGCACATAATGCCTTATTTGGTAGGCTACCTGGCCATGTCATCCATTGTGTATATGGATATGTTGACTTTTGATCATTTGGTAGATGCTCTATGGTAGACTTGACTATGTTGTTTATGTGCTATGCTTCATTGGCTAGAGTTAGTTGCACCATGGTCGGATTTGATTGTATCATGTAAAGTGATGCCTCATGGCCACATTTGGTTAACCATCATGGTTTAGGGATACTTTAAGGCCATATTCGATTGCATCATTATCGAGTGATATTTCAAGGTCGAAAGTGATTGCATTATGATCGAGGGAGGTTTTTCATGATTAGATTCGATTGTATTGTTGTTGAGTAATACTTTATGGCCAAATTCTATTGCATTATGGTCGGGGATGCTTCGTAATCGAATTCGGTCATGTTATTAAGAGATACTTTGTGGTTAGAATCGATCATATCATGATTGAATTTGATCGCATTAGTGATGCGTTATGGCTAGAGTCGCTCATGTTGTTCATACCATGTGCTATTAACTTTTGGAAGATGATGCTTTAAAAGCGGGTGAACTGAGGTCAATGGAGCACCGAGACATGGTCATCACGAAGGTCCCCAATTTGGTGGGTGGAGTGACTCCAAATGCAACTATTGAAGTTTCTGTTGATGCCAAGGAGACCCAAGGCATTGAGACCTAAGTTTCTTTTTCATCGTATCCGTTGGATTCGCAGCATCATCTTCTCGATCACGATCAACGTGATACGGGACAGATAGGTTAGGTGCTCAGCATCGTCTCGTAGCAACCCATACGACACCGCCTGCATCGTTACCGACATGGGTGATGCGATTCCCAGTTTGGGTTTAGAGAGAGGAAGAAGATGGAACAGAGGGCTTCGATATCGGGACCCTTACAACACCAACTCGAGCCCGAATGAGTGGGCCTCGTCCAGTGTGGGCCGGTAACAAGTTTGGGTTCTGATCACCGCCGGTGAGAACATGGCACCCGGATATCAACGTTCTCCAAAGTCGAGAAAGCACCTTATTCTTCGACCGATGTACGGTAAACCCACTCCCGAATATTCGGACCCTGATATCTGCTCACCGTCTTTGAGGATAAACAGTTCAGTTCGAATAATATTGCAAGTCCTCTTTTCATGCAGCTTATGTCTGGTAAACTCACCAGCGTGTCTTCATACTTCAATTTCCACGTTATGAAGACTTCATTCCAAGAAAACAGAGCACATTGGACACTGTACTTCGAGTAAACAAAATCGTGGGATATCTTCAACATTCTACTTCACTGATGGAGCAAAACAATTCCTACATCACCAGCGTATCTCTAGAAACAAAAGTCTGGATCAAAGGTTTGATGAACAAAAGAACACAACATCATTTACACATCGATTCGGATACTTGAATCACAATTCTATACAACACACCTCAACATTGCAAACATTTGCAACCTCAAGGAACTGTTTACACTCCAAGAGGATGTCCTAACATTGTAGAGCAGAGTGTCGAAGAGTTGATTACCTGGATCGCTCAGTTAATAGATGTGGATCTCAGACGTATAAAAGTGGATATTACTGGTATTCACGGACTTGAACACCATGCGTCTCGTTAAGCTGATTATATACCAGGTGTTCGTAAGTTTCTCCACCAACGATCAACTGCAGCGAAAGTTGAATGATCCACTCCATATCAAATGAGAGAAGTAATAAATTGAATAAGCAGTAAGAATTAGTCTTAAAATGAGAACATAATAGCAACAAGGAACAAACCATGTGGTGTGAGAAACATAAGCTCAGACTGACTTCAAAAAGAGAGTTCGATAAAAGATTTCAAGAGCCAATCTCATGGCAGGTTCAATCAAAACTATCAAATTATAATTCTAATACAAACAATCAACTACTGTCTCTGCAATCACAGTGTAAGGTCAGCGTGATCCTTATATTATCGGTCAAGGGATGGAAAAGTATAATTGGTGAGAATTTAAATTCTTGACGATAACTGGAAAAATTCTAACACAGGCAATTTGCTTTGCTGGCAGTGGGTTGCCCAAACAGCACTTTGATTACAAGTCGGCAAAACAAGTGTTGGCACTCTGGATGTGGGGCTGTGTTACGACATAAGTTCCAAAAGATCCCACTTTCAAGAATTAACTAAATAACTCCAACTAAGGGTGCATGTTTATTGTATCGATATGATCTTTTTCAAAGACAACTTAAGATAATTTGGTTTCACACGTTTAAATCAATCAAACTTTTCCTTACATAACCCAATTCAACCAGAGGATTCTTTTGGATTTAATCTATGGATTAAATCAATCAAACCCAGTTTCAAGATCCGAGCTAACCTATGTATTTAATCAGATAAATTACTTGCAATTCAGGTCCACCTAAACCAATACAACAAATGGAGTCCAATTTGTTTCCACTATACCACCAATAACCAAACTCATTGGAACTGGATCTCCTGGGTACTCGACTTTCTTTCCTAGTAAAAGCTACAAACTAATTTTCACTTTTAATGGAACAAACTATGTCTAAATGTCTACTGGTATCTCCTAAAAAGTGAGATTTATCAAGTTCTGCAGTGTTGATCAATTCGTTGACCAATGCAATGCCAGATGGGTTTTCTGTTGTCTTTGGAGTGATAGCAGGGATTATACCATTATAGTTACTAATTTATTCCCAACTGGACAGACTAAACTGTTTGTAGATATGATGAGAGTTGTCAAAAAGATTTAAGTACCTCAAAAGTTTTCCGGGCTGTCATCTAACTGTTTCTCATCTTCAATATCCACCTCAAGAATTTCCTATTAGAACCAATCATGAGTCGTTGTCATTTTTATATCTGGTTCAAAGAAAAATATATAGCTGCCAGATGGACACATAAATTATAAGGTAACTTACGGGGATTCGATTCTTAAGATAATTACTGATCCGTTCTAAAACTGTGTTTCGCATGTGCCAAAATCGACCCTTCAGTCTAATCTTCACAAAAGGACCATCCAGTTCAGCAAGATCCACCTGACCTGATATACATTTAAGAGTCACTCCAACTATATATAAAGAACACCAACAGAATACACTTAACTTTCAATTATTTAGCTCACCTGTTATGCCAACTGATGTGTCAAAGAGCTGTGCAAACTGAATCATGTTAAAACAAGAAAAATGTTAGTATATATACGTTTGAATTTGTCACTTGTCATGTCAAAACAAATTCACTGAGAAATCCAAATTATATCTAACATGATAAAATACCATGAAAAGATTGTTAGGGAAAAAGTCAGTGACGTCTTAATCAACTCGATGTGGTTCAGGCCCATATGCACGAGAGGGATGAGGTGCCTTAAGCACTCCTTGGGAGGCTGAGGAAGACTCGGGTGTATGCTCCAAGGATGATCTGCACGAAGATTGAAGCTAGATGGGTTTCTCGATCCAATCTCTCTGACACTCAAGTCAGTCTCAACGAGACTAGGGTAAATTTAGTAAAGAATAACTGACCCCTATTATTGTGCCAAAGGTAGCTTTTTATAGTGGGTTAAAAAGGAGGAATATTTCATGGAATGTTCTTGGATGAAACATTCCCTTGTCGCCTTTTTGGACTGAGTCAAGTAAAAGGAGTGAGTCAAGTAAAGATCAAACTACCATGCTAGCATAACCTTGATCTGCAAGTTATTCCTTGCTTGCTTCTAACTGTGCAAGGGTGCCAGTGGCTACTATATACACAAGATGGATAAGGTGGCCACCACGGTGCCTCGAGCACTCCTTGTGAGGTTGAGGAAGACTCGGGTATGCACTCCAAGGATGACCTAAATGAAGATTAAGGTCAAATGGATTTTCCAACTCGATCTATCCGATGCTTAAGTAGTCCCGACGATGGTAGAGTAAATTTAGTAAAGAATAACTAATCTCGATTATTGTGTCAAAGGCAACTTAAAAAGAGGAATATTTCGCAGAATGTTCTGGGACGGAACATTCCCTAACCATCTTTTTGGACTAAGGTCCACTTGGCCCGATCATTCGGCAGATCCTGCTCCTCACCGTTGACTGTACTGCCATGTGACGAGCTGCTATTGGCGAAGAAAATTTCCCCTGCCAAAGACAAGACTACCAGCATTCCCTAAGCAACGCATCACTACGTGAGTCATGCTCAACTCAGTAATACACGAAAATAATCATCTCTCAGGAATTCTCATTTCCCTAAATAAACCCGGTCCAGATTTTCAAAATGTGATATATTTTGCTTTGGATGTCTTTAAAAACGGAACAATTTGATCCATTAGTTAAAGAAATTCGGCATTAGCACCACATAAACAATCTGCAAAAACCTAAAAAAGAAATGATTTTTCTTTCTTCCTGCTTTAGATTACTAAAAGAAAGCGGCACTTGCCTCCGACCTGGCGTCAATTAGGACCTGCCGGATGTTCTCCTCCGTCAGATCGAGAGGAGGGAGAGCTGCGGAGATCGTCAAAGAGCGCCATTTTCGGCTGAACGCCTTCAGTCTTGGAGGACGGAGGCTTGGATTTCTCAGCGATGGGATTAGGGTTCGGAGTTGCGCAATTTTGGGTCGGTTGGAGAGAGAAGAGAAGGAAAGGAAAAGCGACGTCGTCGAAGCCATCACGTTTTCGTTGTGTTTGCGAGGAGACGAGAGGAAGAGAGGGGGAGAAAGCGCTTCATAGCACACGGCTCATCTTATCCTTAGTGGACTTCCTTTCAATGGATGGATCGGGTAGGATCTAAGTAGACCCGATCCGATAATGGACCCGGTTCGAATCAACGCCCATTCCTCATTCCCTGTGTCTCGTAGTAGAAAAGGCTATTAGGAATGAAGGTGTTAGTTATTGTCGTTTATAGAATATATTCATTTTTCATGATAAATAATCGACCTTTCAATGTAAAAGTCTCAATTATTCATAAAAGTTTTGTTATCCCCACTTTCTTGATGTCCAAGTTACCCTCGTTTGCTAAGTCCCTTCCTTTTACTATCATTTTTCTTTCCAATGATTTTTTTTACATCAGTCCAAGATCGACATCATCGACGGAAACAATAACTTACAGATCAAATTCGTAATTAAGATATTAAGAAAGAGAGGATGCTATCAAGAATAATTCTCTCAATCATAGTAACACAGTATTATTGGAATGTATATTTTACATTTATTCTTGATAGTCAAAATTTTGTGAACTTTCCCATTTTGTAATCTTTGTTTGTATATATATCATTAAAAATTCAAGATTCTCATATGTCATTTCATTGTCTTTCAAAAGAAGCATGGCTAGCGATCGCGATGATGTTATCGTGGCAAGGATCCCCAGTGATGTTTTCGACTATAAAATCCTCCCACGACTCCCCTACAAGTCTCTCTCTAGATTCAAATCTATATGTAAGAAGTGGTATCACCTCATCTCACACGACATCGTATTTGCGCATGAGCAGTCACGCCATGGGTCACCCATCTCCTTCGGCTACGTTTACCAACACAAACAAAGCATCAACTTCATCCCCATCGACATCCCCGGGGAGCTCAACGTGTGCATCACCAACTCATCCTTTTTCTCCCTTCCCATCGGCGCAGAGTGCATAAGGATTACTGCCGTCGTCGATGGCCTCCTCTTGCTATTTTTGCGAAGAAAAAGTGACGAGCAAAATGATAGTATGTGCTCTATCAATTATCCGGATGCGATCGGCAAATTCCATTATGTGTGGAATTTAGTAACCAAAGAAGGCCATGTCATCCCGAAAACCGATCGTCATTGCTGGTTTGTCGGACTTGCCTTCGATCCTTGGATCACTCCAGCTTGTTACAAACTAGTAAATCTCGTACAACAACGAAAAGGGATCCGAGAAGAGTTCTCTTTCGATGTTTACTCCTCTCGCACTGGAAAGTGGACTATGTCCGATCACAAGTTTGTCATCCCTAAAGGCACAAGAACATTGTGGAATATATTTTGTGCAGGTCGAATCATATATTGGGCTAGCAATCCCTACGTACTGTGGTTTGACGTGGAGAAGGATGTTGCAGGTTACACACTGCTACCGCAGCTCGAAGCTTTGGGGGGGTCCCGACATGTGCCTGGGGCGACGAATGATGGAATTTTGACGAGCACTCAAATGTTGCAACACAGTGCAATAACAATATGGATGATGAGCGAGGATGGAGATTGGGTCAAGAAAGTTTCCTTAGAGAATGTGCCCAAAGTATCATCAGAATTCAAGCTATTCATACCCCTCCCATTCACGGGAGGTGATAGGATTTATATGGAGATGTTATCGTATTGCATGAGTAAAAGAATATTGGTTTGTTATAATATCAACACCCGAGAGATGACGATGATCGGTGAGATGAAGGATGTCTGGCCACCATCCAAATGCTTATACATAGATTACAATCGTATTGCTAGATTAGGTAGCCTTGGTGTTACAGAATGTTGAGTTTCTTGTCCAGGCTTAATCTACACTTGTTTGAGTCTGTAATTTAGTTTACAGTATTGGAACGTCATTGACTTGTTATTTTTGACTCTTTTTCTTTAGTATTAGACTTGGTTCTTTCTCAAATGTATTCATTTTTCCATATTAGACAGCATTAGTATCTCAAAATATTGACTTCTTTAACTCATGTGCTTATATTTTGATTTGATTTTAGGTAAGAACTTGTATTTAATTGTTGATCTTTGGAGTGGAGTGGAGTGGAGTGTCCTTTGTTGTGTTAGAGCCCAAAGTCCCAAAAGTGATTAGAGATTCAACAAAGATGTCAGTGGTTGTTTCTATAGAAAAGTTTGGTGAAAGAAACAATTTCACCTTATGAAAAATAAGGTGGAGAAGATGTTGTTTAGCAAAAACATTGAATGAACAAACAAACAAGTTGAAAATACAAGCTTGAAAGGAACTTGAGATAGATAAATATTTGGACATTGTGTTTAGATTAATAAGTATTTTAGGATTTCTAGAACAAATATTATTGGAGTATAAGGAATCCAGAAGACATTTTTATAAAGGAAATTATTATAAACAAATATTATTAGGATTTCTAAATTATCAAATTATTGTTTCATAATAATAATAATTATTATATGAATCCTTTATCTTTTTCCACGGAAGAACAATTCATCATCGATTGGTTAACAAAAGAATCGATTACTTGTGTCGACCAATTGAAGATATTAAAATGCATTCTATTTATAGTCGACAACCAGTCATCTTTGGTGCGGTGCATGAAAACCAATACTTCAATTCCTCCTCTCTTCTAATTCTTGAATGATGATGATGATTAAACTATTATACTTCAACTAAGCATAAGTTTCTGCAGATCAAAATTACGTGCAGAAATGTGAATATATTTTGTTTCCTCGACCATATTTTTTTTCTGCTTAACCAACATAATAAGAATGCAGCTTAAACTCAGGAAGCCTACTTTGGCTGACTACCATCTCTTCTCCATGTAAACCCACCTTTAATAATAAAAAATAAAAAATAAACATTTTTTATTGCTTCTTGATCACGTTTTGCCTACTTCTGTGGCATTTATTTTTGTGTGTATGTTTGGTGGTAAAAGAAAAAGATATTAGGAATGAAGATATTAAGATATTAGTTCTTGTCGTTTATAGAATTTATTTGTTTTTCATGATAAATAGTCGACCTTTCAATCTAAAGGTCTCAATTATTCATAAAATTTTTGTTATCCCCACTTTCTTGATGTCCAAGTTACCCTCATTTGCTAAGCCCCAATCATTTTTCTTCCCAATGATTTTTTCTACTTCAGTCCAAGATCGACATCATCGATGAGAGCAATAATTTGCAGAGCAAATTCGATATTAAGAAAGAGAGGATATTATAAAGAATAATTCTCTCAATCATAGTAACACGATATTATTGGAATGTATGTTTTACATTTATTCTTGATAGTCAAAATTTTGTGAACTTTCCCAATTTTGTAATCTTTGTTTGTATATATATCATTAAAAATTCAAGATTCTCATATGCCATTTCATTGCCTTTCAAAAGAAGCATGGCTAGCGATCGTGATGATATTTTTGTGGCAATGATTCCCAGTGATGTTGTACACTATAATATCCTCCCACGACTCCCCTTCAAGTCTCTCTCTAGATTCAAATCTATATGTAAGAAGTGGCATCACCTCATCTCGCACGACGTCATATTTGCGCATGAGCAGTCGTGCCATGGGTCTCCCATCTCCTTCGGCTGTGTTTACCAATACAAACATAGCATCAACTTCATCCCCATCGACACCCCCGGGGAGCTCAACGTATGCATCACCAGCTCATCCTTTTTCTCCCTTCCCGATGGCACAGAGCGCATAAGGATTGCTGCCGCCGTCAATGGCCTCCTCTTGCTATTCGTGCAAAGAAAAAGAGATGAGCAAAATGATAGTATGTGCTCTACTAATTATCAAGATGCGATTTGCGAATTCCATTACGTGTGGAATTTTGTGACGAAAGAAGGCCATATCATCCCTGAAAATGATCATCGTGGTTGGTTTGTTGGACTTGCTTTTGATCCTTCGATCACTCCAGCTTGTTATAGACTAGTAAATCTCGTACAACAACAAAAAGGGCTCCAAGAAGAGTTCTCCTTTGAGATTTACTCCTCTCGCACTAGGAAGTGGACTATGTCTAATCACAAGATTATGATCCCCGAAGGCAAAAGAATATCGTGGGATATTTTTTGTGCAGGACGAATCATATATTGGAATTGCAATCCCTATGCACTGTGGTTTGACGTGGATAAGGATGTCGCAGGTTACACACTCCTACCACAGGCTGAAAATTCGGGGTCCCAACATGTGCTTGGGGTGACAGATGATGGAGTTTTGACAAGCACTCGATTCTCGCAAAATGATACAATAACAATATGGATGATGGGAAAGGATGGAGACTGGGTCAAGAAATTTTACTTGGAGAAGGTACCCACAGTATCATCCGAATTCAACCTATTCGAACCCCTCCCGTTCACAGGAGGAGATAGGATTTATATAGAGATGTTATCGAATTCTCTATGGAAAAGAATACTGGTTTGTTATAATATGAGCACCCGAGAGATGACAATGATCAGTGAGATGAAGGATGCGTGGCCACCATCCAAATGCTTATACATAGATTACAATCGAATTGCTAGATTAGGTAGCCTTGGCATTACAGAATCTTGAGTTTCTTGCCAAAGTTGTTTAGATTTGTTTGAGTCTGTAGTTTAGTTTACAGGTAATGATGCATATATAAATACTATCGCAAAGTCATTGACTTGTTACAAATTATTTTTAACTCTATGTATTATACACATGTAAAATCCAATGAATGTCTTTTAGTACTAGACTTGTACTTTCTCGAATATATTCATTTTCCATATTAGATAGCATTAATATCTTCAAATGTTGAGTTCTTTGGCTATGCTTAACTACACTTGTTTCGATCCATCCTTTACGGATGATGATGCATATATATATATACATATACATACATATATAGTAGTCTTAAGTCACTAACTTATTACACATTATTTTTTTTCAACAAAAACACATGTAGACATGTGGTTTATCAAATTTAGTCATTTTTCATGGAAAATATGAAACCTTTCAGATTAAAAGTCCAAATTAATTATAAATTTTGTGTTGAAAGCTCTTTCATGATGAGTATCTCAAAGTGTTGTGTCGACTGTAGCAAAATCACTATGATGCATAGGTCAATATGAACTTAAATATGAGGACCGGAAAAAGTTTTGGATCCGTAACAATATGAAATTTTATTATTATTATTATTATTATTATTATTATTATTATTATTATTATTATTATTATTATTATTCCAGGAAGAATAATTAAAATATGTTGTATTAATATAGGTTGACAACTTGTCATCTTTGGTGGAGTCCGAAACCAATAAACACTTCAAATCCTCCTCTCTTCATAAGATATCCCCCAACCCCACTCAAGAACTGCACAGCTGCCCTAATGATGATTGAACTGTTATTGTATGTTGTAGGGGTGAATGGATATGCTAAGCCAATTCTTTCGCAATTTGTCATCTTTGGTGGAGTGCATGTCCCAGAAATGCGCAAGTCCGAAACCAATAAACACTTCAATTCCTCCTCTCTTCATAAGATATCCCCCAACCCCACTCAAGAACTGCACAGCTGCCCTAATGATGATTGAACTGTTATCGTATGTTGTAGGGGTGAATGGATATGCTAAGCCAATTCTTCCGCAACTAAGCTTTCTTCATATCCAAAGTATGTTTTTGGTTAACCAGCATCAGAATGCAACTTATACTTCCTTGGTGTTTCATATTGCCATTTACTCCATTGATCTGCCGCCATACTCCAGCATGCAAATGAATCATTTCCTCCGTAACGTGTGTGACGGCAGCTGATTTCTCGGTGCTTGTGATAGCCACAATCAGTATTGTGACTTTAGTATTCCAGTCGATACATAAATTATAATAATTTATTGATTGCAAATGAGATATCTGGACAGATGAGAAAAAGCTAAGGATTTATAGGTATTAAGTCGAATCTGTAGCAGGACTTCCATCACATAATTTGGGTGATTCACTAGTCGAGAGAGGAGTTATAACCTATTTTGTATCCTGCATGTTTGTCTTTGATAATAAATCTTAAATATATTTTCTTTGTGATAGGAAGAGACCTGAAGATGTAAATATTGCTTCTACTCCTAGAAAGTAGCTCAAAGTTCTTAGATCTTTAAGGGAGAATCGATCAGTCAATTGCTTTAGGAATGCTTGAGTCTCCAAAGGATCATTGTCTATGACAATAATATCATCCACATAGACCAAAAGATATATTGTGTTTCTATTGTGTTGGCATATAAATAATGAGGTATTAGACTTGGAATTGATGAATCCAATTGAGGCCAGAAATGAGCCAAGTTCAGTATACCAAGCCCTTGGAGCTTGACGAAGTCCATAAATAGCTTTTTGTAGTTTGCAGACATGCCTCGGATACTGAGGATGAACGAAATCATGAGGTTGCTATATAAAAATATATTTAGTCAGAGACCCCTATAAAAAGACATTGTTAACATCCAATTGTCGTATGTACCAACCTTTTGAGATGGTCAAATTTAGGATAAGATGGATTGTTATGGGTTTAACAACAGGACTAAATGTCTCTGTGAAGTCGACACCAAGTCGTTGATTAAACCCTTTGACTACTAAATGTGCTTTATATCTGGCAACGGATCCATCTGGGTTCCGCTTAATTTGAAAGACCCATTTACACCCGATAATATTTTATATGTGATGAAAGGGTATTAAAGTTCATGTAGAGTTATGGAAGAGAACATTATATTCTTTACACATGGCTTTATGTAAGTGAGGAGATTTTTACGCTTGGGAGATTGTAGTGGGTTTACTAGCCTCAGTGGAGGAATTTGTTATAGCATGTAGGTCAAGGACTTGACGTGATTTAAAAATATCACTTTTGGAGCATGTTGTCATTGGATGTCTAGGGGCGATGGAAGTATTATTTTGTTTATAGAATCGAGAAACGGAAATGAGATATCGTTTAATGTTAGGTGCATACAGAACATCATCAAGTGTAAAAGTTGTGGTAAGTAAACTAAGCGTGGAGGAACCAGAATGAGTAATGAGAATTCTTTTACCATCACCGATGATGATATCTTCATTTCTGTCATAATTATTGTGGATGGAGAAGTTTTGAAGATCAAAGGTGATGTGATGAGAGGCACTAGAGTCTACAATCCAATTAGGTTGGCTAGTAGTCGGAGTGGCCATGAAATTTGCCTGAGGCCACCGTGATGGAGCAGGGAGTCTAAGGCAAAATTGATACTTTCGCGGAGTGTCCGACTTTATCACATAGTTGACAAACGACTCTTTGGTGACTTGTGATGTCAGGACACCACGATTGATGATTATAAAAGTTGCCACCTTGATAGGGATGAGGGTGGTTTGGTTTGGGACTCATAAGGTCAGGAGGCAGCTTAGCTAGACCTTTGTTGATGTGCTTATTGTACTGGTTGCTCTTCCTCTTGGAGTTTTGACTGACCTGAGCTGTAATATGTGGTCAAGGCAATCTATCATCATGCTTCAAGTATATCTCAGTCTGTCAACTTATCATAAAATTCTTCAAATGATATTGGTAAGTCACGTGCCCGACGTGCTGCTATCAGTTCTTTGTACTCGCCTCCTAGGCCATTGAGAGTATGGATTAGGACTTCTTCATCACTAAGGGAATGACCTATCAAAGCCAAGTCATCAATGATAACTTTGATATTATGTAAATAATCAGCAATAGTACTTCCCTCTTATTTCCTTTTCATCCGATCGGAGAGAAGGCCGAGCATGCGAGTACGCGAGCGATTTGCCAAGGTGGTTTGCAACTTATACCATGCTTCTGCAGTCGTACATGAAGATATCAATGGGAAAACAGATCCAGCAACTGAGGCTTGAATTGCTTGGAGAATGAGGCGATCTTATCGTAACCATAATTTGTGGGTTGGATTTGATACTGGAGTAGGTTCTCTTGGGATGTTGACCATTGCATGTGGATATCGGAGAGAGCCATCAACATAGTCTAGGAGATCATATCCAAATAGAAGATTAAAAAGTTATGTCTGTTAATATGTATAGTTACCGTCTTTGGATAATTTGGATAATTTGAAGGGAATAAGTTGATTGATGGTGATAAGATATGTAGATTGAGAAGTGCTATGGTTCCTGCATGAACAATAAATGGGATGTTAGAGGCCGACGATGGAAACATACGAGGATATACGAGGGAGTCGTCAACTATACAAGGGTCGTTGCCGGCGAAGGCTAAGTTGCTACAGTGTTATAGATCTGCTGGAAGACGACAAAACTGTTTACAATGCTGCACTGCTTCTTCCAGAGGTACGGTTGCACCAGTGTGTGAGAGAGTTGCAGTAGTGTTAGCAGCGCTGGAGAGAGCTTCTACAGCGATGCTGGAGAAAGCTGCAGCGATGCTGGAGAGAGTTGCAGCGATTTCTCCAACGATGCCGGAGAAATCTGCAGTCGTGGAGCGATGCTGGAGAGAGTTGCAGCGATTTCTACAGCGATGCAGGATAGATTTTTGCACCGTGAAGTAGTGGTTATCGCTCCGTCGGTCTGCAGGAACCAGCATAGAGAGGAAGAAGCAGATGCGCCATAGAGAGGAAGAAGCACCTTTGTTGCTTTAGATTAATGCTGCCAGAGGTGCGTCGAGGCAGAGGAAATGACAGGCGACCGCTGGCTCAGGTAGGAGATCATTGGTAGCGGTGAATGAAGCTGTGATTTGATTGACAGCGAAGAGAATAGGCCACCGAGCAGACCAGCGAAACAGTGTAAGTCCGACATGAACAAGGGCTGCAATAGAGAGATCTACTAATAGTGATTCGGTGGTCGATGATTAAGTCTCATCGGAATCAGATCTGGAGATCGGATCAGCAGCGATTGCAGGGAGGTGGTTTGCTATTGCTAGCGAGGATGATGGCGAGGATGGAGCAGCAACGTCGGTGAGGGAAGATCCACAGCAATGTTGAGGGAAGAAGCACCAGGTCTACAGCACTAGAGGCACCAACGCAAAGTGGCAGCATCTGCATCGATCACCTCCACTAACGAGGTTGTGTGAGGAGTTAGACAACAAGAAGAGAGCTTGCTGCAAACGATTCTGATTCCATGATAAAATATGAGATGTAATTACAGAGTTCATTTAAATAGTAAACTTTGATAGCTATTTATGCACATAACCAACATAATAAGAATGCAGCTTAAACTCAGGAAGCCTACTTTGGTTGACTACAATCTCTTCTCCATGTAAACCCACCTTAAAAATAAAAATAAAAATAAATAAATATTTCTTATTGCTTCTTGATCACGTTTTGCCTACTTCTGTGGCATTTATTTTTGCATGTGTTTTTGGTGGTAAAAGAAAAGGTTAGTAGGAATGAAGATATTAAGATGTTAGTTCTTGTAGCTTATAGAATTTATTCTTTTTGATGATAAATAGTCGACGTAAAGGTCCCAAATATTCATAAAATTTTTGTTATTCCCACTTTCTTGATGTCCAAGTTACCCTCATTTGCTAAGTCCCTTCCTTTCGAATCATTTTTCTTCCGAATGATTTTTTTCTACTTCAGTCCAAGATCGATGAGAGCAATTACTTGCAGAGCAAATTCGATATTAAGAAAGAGAGGATATTATAAAGAATAATTCTCTCAATCATAGTAACACGGTTTTATTGGAATGTATGTTTTACATTTTATTCTTGATAGTCAAAATTTTGTGAACTTTCCCAATTTTGTAATCTTCGTTTGTATAAATATCATTAAAAATTCAAGATTCTCGTATGTCATTTCATCGCCTTTCAAAAGAAGCATGGCTAGCGATCGTGATGATGTTATTGTGGCAATGATCCCCAGTGATGTTGTCGACTATAAAATCCTCCCACGACTCCCCTACAAGTCTCTCTCTAGATTCAAGTGTATCTGCAAGAAGTGGCATCACCTCATCTCGCACGACGTCATATTTGCGCATGAGCAGTCGCGCCATGGGTCTCCCATCTCCTTCGGCTGCGTTTACCAATACAAACATAGCATCAACTTCATCCCCATCGACATCCCCGGGGAGCTCAACGTACGCATCACCAGCTCATCCTTTTTCCCCCTTCCCAATGGCACAGAGCGCATAAGGATTACCGCCGCTGTCAATAGCCTCCTCTTGCTATTCGTGCAAAGAAAAAGAGATGAGCAAAATGATAGAATGTGCTCTACTAAATATCACGACGCGATTTACGAATTCCATTACGTGTGGAATTTTGTAACGAAAGAAGGCCATATCATACCCGAAGATGATTATCGTGGTTGGTTTGTTGGACTTGCTTTTGATCCTTCGATCACTCCAGCTTGTTATCGACTAGTAAATCTTGTACAACAACGAAAAGGGCTCCAAGAAGAGTTCTCCTTTGAGATTTACTCCTCTCGCACTAGGAAGTGGACTATGTCTAATCACAAGATTATGATCCCTCAAGGCAAAAGAATATCGTGGGATATTTTTTGTGCAGGACGAATCATATATTGGAATTGCAATCCCTATGCACTGTGGTTTGACGTGGATGAGGATGTCGGAGGTTACACACTGCTTCCACAGTCTGAAAATTCGGTGTCCCAACATGCGCTTGGGGTGACAGATGATGGAGTTTTAACGAGCACTCGATTCTCGCAAAATGATACATTAACAATATGGATGATGAGCAAGGATGGAGACTGGATCAAGAAATTTTACTCGGAGAACATACCCACAGTATCATCCGAATTCAAACTATTTGAACCCCTCCCATTCACAGGTGGAGATAGGATTTATATGGAGCTGTTATCGAATTCTCTACGGAAAAGAATATTGGTTTGCTATAATATGAACACCCAAGAGATGACAATGATCGGTGAGATGAAGGGTCATTGGCCACCGTCTAAATGCCTATACATAGATTACAATCGAATTGCTAGATTAGGTAGCCTTGGCATTACAGAATCTTGAGTTTCTTGCCAAGGTTGTTTAGATTTGTTTGAGTCTGTAGTTTAGTTTACAGGTAATGATGCATATATAAATAGTATTGCAAAGTCATTGACTTGTTACAAATTATTTTTAACTCTATGTATTATACACATGTAAAATCCAATGAATGTCTTTTAGTGCTATTCTTTCTTGAACATATTCATTTTCCATATTAGATAGCATTAGTATCTTCAAATGTTGAGTTCTTTGGCTTCGCTTATCTACACTTGTTTCAATCCATCGTTGATAATGCATATATATACATATACATACACATATAGTAGTCTTAAGTCACAAACTTATGGCACATTATTTTTTTCAACACAAACACATGTAGACCTGTGGTTTATCAAATTTAGACATTTTTCATGGAAAATATGCAACCTTTCAGATTAAAAGTCCAATTAATTATAAAATTTTGTGTTGAAAGCTCTTTCATGATGAGTATCTAAAAGTGTTGTGTCGACTATAGGACTAACATCACAAAATCACTTTGATGCATAGGCCAATATGAACTTAAATATGACTGGAAAAAGTTTTGGATATGTAGCAATACGAAAATTTATTATTATTATTATTATTATTATTATTATTATTATTATTATTATTATTATTATTATTATTATTATTATTATTATTATTATTATTATTATTATTATTTTTATTCCAGGAAGAACAATTAAAATATGTTGTATTAATATAGGTTGACAACTTGTCATCTTTGGTGGAGTGCATGTCCCAGAAATGCGCAAGTCCGAAACCAATAAATACTTCAATTCCTCCTCTCTTCATAAGATATCCCCCAACCCCACTCAAGAACTGCACAGCTACCATAATGATGATTGAACTGTTATCATATGTTGTAGGGGTGAATGGATATGCTAAGCCAATTCTTCCGCAACTAAGCTTAAGTTTCTTCAGATCCAAAGTATGTTTTTGGTTAACCAGCATCAGAATGCAGCTTATACTTCCTTGGTGTTTCATATTGCCATTTACTCTCCTTTGATCTACCGCCATACTCCAGCATGCAAATGAATCATTTCCTCCATAATGTGTGTCGGCAGCTGATTTCTCGGTGCTTGTGATGGCCACAATCGATCATTGCACACTAGCCATATGTCATGGAAAGCTTGGCTCCAACTGCTTGACATGATGTGAAGCATAGAGATTCGCAGGTCACTCCCAAACAAATCCACACTGGCAGACTGGCTAAATCAAAGGACTTTGTCATCTGGCACACAGGAGAGAATGACCAGCAAATGAGTACCTACATGAACCCTAACCACTCTATTCCTCATGCATGCTCGTAGCTAGGATGATGTCCAACGTCTTTGCCATTGCCATCTTCTCTTGTTTGGATTTCGGTTCTTCAGAGTGCATTCCGAACTCTGCGCTAACATTCTCTCTGAAACTATGATCAGGTATTTATAACGTTTAGGGTTTTGGTTCTTCGAAGGGCATTCATTCAGATATCGTCCTCATGAATCTGCAGTAGCAGAAAGCTTTTTTGCTTCCACAACCATGCCTGTAACCTCTCACGAAGGGCTCGGTCAATAGCGTTGACCATGGACCAATTCCCATCTACATGCCAGCACGTACGTGAAACCCGCCTCCGTTGCAACGCATCACCACCAAGCTTTTACCGTCTCCGAAGAGCCATCGAAGCCACCGAAACATGCTATAAATCCCCTCCCATCCCCTCCGCATTCCTCCTCAGGCCTGCACAAGCAACAAGTCCCTCTTCCTCATCTCTTCCGCAGCTTAAAGGGCGGTCCCCAACCGAAGTCTTCCTCGCCGCCCACCGCTAGCGATGGAGATGAGAAAGGTTGCCTGTGCCGTCCTCGTCGCCGCGGCCTCGGCCACCGGCGCCCTGGCCGCTGAGGCCCCGGCTCCTGGCCCCGCAAGCGCGTCCTTCGCGGTCACCCCCGCCGTCGGAGCCGTCATCGGGGCCTCCGTCCTCTCCTTCTTCGCCTTCTACTTGCAGTAGCTTCATGAGGAGAAAGGAAGAAGGAACCCACAGTCCCGGGAACGAATAATTGCTTGTGATATTGTCTTATTCCTATTTGTATTTTCTTTCTTCCATTCATTCTACATTTGTTTGGTTTGAAAGAAAGATCCGGGTGGGATTTGTTTGGAGTTCATTTGTGATCCGACATGAAACATCAAACATATAATATCTGTTGCTAAAAATCTTTTCCTTGTTCATCGAAACAATAGTACGTCGTCGATCAATATCTCAAGATGACCAAACCGAAGGCAATTCGTTCCAGGATAGCTCAACTAATGGCCTATGTGCATATATATAAGAACGAGCAAATGAGCTAAAATCATATTATTTGCGAACTTAAACACGGGAATGGGAATCCCAGTGATCCCAACACAAATTGGTGGAGGGGTCATCGCACAGCTGATTGGAGAAAGGAGCCTATGGCCTAACCCCTAACAAAAACTTTGTTAAAGATACCTATGTTCTAACCCTAAAAAGTGTGCACCACTAGGGATCATATCATGCAAGCATGTGAGCATGGACTGGAAGCTATTTATAATTCTATCAAGCTCACTTTTTAACCACGAGCTTCATCACGACTCAAGATTCCAAACAAAAGCTAAGAGATGGTTCACATATGAGAACACGTCGTCACCTGACATGCACATAAACTGCATCTGTTTGACTTTTCGACCTTTTCACGGTTCAAGTATAGGCTTCTAAGTAGTAGGAACACATCACTCGGTCATTCTCATATGTAGTTAATCAAACCACAGTGAGAGCCTCTCCACTCTGTAAATCATGCAGAAGACAAGTGTTCCGGTCAGTCACTATATCTCATCATAAAGGAGAATCAATCATCTGGGACCAGATAAGAGCCTTAAACAGCCGTAGTAAACAGGTTACAAGAACAAGATACGTGACGAGTAAGTTTAAGGGATGAGTGGCCTTCTCCTGCAACTTCATTTGGCAGAAAAGAAGACGAGGAAAGATGTGGGAGTTGTCGACAGAGCTCAGAAGGGATAGACAGTGCTGGAGATAAACGGAGCTACTTTGACCCGTCATGTGGACCTTGAGCAGAAACAAGACCTGCCACTTGGAGATATGGCCTTGCAAGGTCAAGAATGCAGCACGACTTGCAGGCCAGAGAAGGCTCCTCCTCGGCCTCCGGGCGCACAAAGACCAAGGAAGGGAGGAAAAAGCTCAGGTAGGACATCGCCGAACTTGTTACTGGAGGAGACCATTACTCGAATGGATCAGTGGCATCTCCCACTCTCCCTTATGATGCTTCACCTCCATGCGCTGCATGGGATGTGGAGAAACGGGCATGGTGGTACTGCATGCGTGGAGAGAATGGAGAAGAGAGGTGTGAGTAAAGTGGTCGTCAGTGCCTTTCGCCTACACCCTCCCTATTTATAAGCGAAGTGTCATTTTGCTGTAGTTGGTCAAAGGAGTCGACGTGGTTGAATCAGGACCGTGCATCTTGTTGTACCATTGTGAAGCATAACGAAGGTGAGTCGATCCGTGATTGCACTTGCGAGTGATGATGCTTAACGTGACTTGTGTCGACTAGGTTTAAAGTCCTTTAATTAACGTTGATGTTGTCACAGCTATAGTTTCAATGAAGGTTTTTGGCCTTTAGGATACCGAAAACGTGGTGACTTGGCTCTGTCTACTTTTGCACATACCAAGGAGATGTGTTGAGCCACGGAGCAAATATAACAAGAGTCCCGAATTGCTCATCTCGACCGGGGGCCACTCGAGTCTGTGTTCTGCCCACCGCATGTGCGAAAAGGGAAGCCAAAGTCGAAGGATTTGGAGCAACACAAATTTTTCTGGGAACGGTGACGCCTGCCTGGTAAACTCACCAGAGAGTATCTACACTTCTCGGGCCCATTTAAGCCCGTTACTAATCTAGATTCAATTCACGGACGGTGCGAATAAGGCACCCGCTCGACAACCATTTTTCGGGCCAAGATTATTTTGGGGACGACTTTTCTCGTATCGACTGACATCAGGTAAACAGACAGCGAGTTTTTGGACTTCATAGACCATACCCTGCTGCCGTTGGGGCACATTCGGAAGGCCTGTTACAAATTTAGATGCTGCTCACCGACGGTAAGCACAAGCAACCCGAATCCGAATTGCATTGGAACACTCGGTACCTTCCTTTTTCTTCCTGCTGATCATAATCATTCGCACTCAATTCACCAGCAGCTAACGCTATTCGTGGTGGCTTATTCTGTAGTTTTATCTGCAATCTCATAAATCGACTTGATAGCAATTGGGACGTATTCCTCTTTGACTCTCTAGATAACTACAAGTTTAAGCAAGCAGCTTGAAAGAAAACAACACCACAAAACATGTGAATCCAATACACCAACCACAAGATAAAAGAGTCGACGACATGAGATTTACGCTAAATAATTTGCAGCATCATGTTAATACACAATAATATATCGTGGTCAAATGAGAGTGAAAGATTGATGAAACCAGAGTGTCAAGAGTAAAAAACTCGAATCATCTCAAATGCATCCTCCTATTATCCAACACCAGATGACAGCAGCTTCACCGGTAACGAAGCACCTTTTAATCGATTTACTTCTTGAAGTTGCCCGGAGTTTCAGAAGAGTAACTTCTTGAAGCTGGCAATTGAGTTAAATGCACCTCAAATTTGACAGATCTAAAAATGCACCTAGTGAATCAGAAAAACTCCCTCATTATTAACCAACTATGCTCATTTGATGCATTGGAACTAATGGGTGTCAAGGTGTAAGGAACAGGAACAATACAATTTAGAACTCGAAGCAAACCTTAACCTTTCATATGTCTCTAGCCTTATCATATATCATGTGTTTCCTACAGAAGACTGGAAAAATGACTTGGTTTATGGGCTAAATTGGTCTTTGATAAGTTTTCTAGTCTAGTTAGAGATGAAAATACTAAGATAATGTGACAAGAGGCCTTTGTGGACCTATAAGTATGTGAAGACTTTTCTCATCATTTTTTCTTGTATTTTCCAGTGATAATATTCGTTCAATTTAGCAGCTTAAATCACTTTGGAGGCTTCTCCTTCCCCTGAAACTGAATCGAACAACATCTAAGAAAAATGTTGTTCTCTAACATTAAAGCAGCAAAGCCTGTATGATTTTCTTGATCACAATATTCACTATTGCTACCTAGTCACCCACAGGGCATGAAGGATAAAATTTAAGGTAACCCTGACTCTTTATGACATTAAACGAGAAAGTTCAGACGTATGTGGATTATCTAGTGAAGTAGCACTTTTGACGCATGAACTTAGATAATCTGAACAGCATAGTATGAAGATCAGATCGATAATGGAGGATTTGATCTAGTGAAGCTTAAAAAAGTCCATTAGATTTCAGATGCTGATCATGACAAAGTATTCATGCTCTGCACCTTCAGGCAAGCAGAAGATTTTTCAATGATTTAGCTGACAACATCCATCAAGAATCTAGGGACAAAGAATTACTGTGTACCTTTAGAAGCAAATACTAAAATATCCCAGATTCCAAAGCCTGATCATCTTCTTCTATAAGTAAAAGAACAGAAGTTGTAACAAGCCTGCAAGAAAGGTTGCATGAATGTGAGGACATCAATTTTGATAATAGCAATACTAGAACTAATAGCAGAAACAAGAAGAAATGAGGAAAAAGAAACCCATGAGAGTTGGAGAATGTTAGTACATGTATCACACAAGGAAATTAAAGATATTTTCCATGTAATCATAAATGTTCTTCGTTATCTTAGCCTTACCAATGACCAGAAATTTTAACATCCTAAGATTTTTAATAAACATGATAATGATGCAAAATAACACCATGAAACCCAATGACTAAGCACAGTACAGCAATAGTTTAGTCAATGGAGACACTTGACCACAGTTTACTGTTGCATTTCACAGCTTTAAGTAAAATTCAGCTTTGTATTAGATTGTTTTACTATTATCCTTGAACTAAGTAATAATTGTTCCTGTGAAGATTCGAGAACAGCAAAAAATTGGGGTTCAACAAATGTTCCTATTGTTTAGGTCTTTGTTCATGGCTTGGTTGGATGGACGAAGTAGTTAAACATTTTTTATACTTTTCGCTCCACTTTAACTGGCAGATTGCAGAAGTATGGCCCCATGATCAATAGGATGTGATAAGTTGTTATTTAAGGAATCAAACATACATGAATTCTAACAATAGCACATGATTTTGCTTTTCTGAACATGAAAGACAAACAATAGTCACCTAGCAGCATACCTGTAAATAACTACAATAAAAATGCTGCAATAGAAAGCAAGCTTGATTACTCGGTATTTCTTCTCTCCATTCAGCAATCTAAATATCTCAGTAACATCAATTAGATGTTTCCCTTTCATATACCTGTGGTAAAAAATGCATCATATGTAAAGTTACTTCCATTTCTCTGAATTTAGAAAACAAAAGATGTCATGAGTTGCATGAGATAAATAATGAAAAGCCAACCACTTTATTAGAACATGCACATTAACATGTTCAAGACATGCAAAAGATCACTCAACAGTAAGATAACATACTAGTGAAAGATGACCATTCCACAAGTTTCATTTGTAATATGTATGATAAGTATATATTCAAGTTTAATTGACAATAAATCAAGGTACACTTTCTCTCTTTTTTGTTTGCTAAGTCTTGATATGGGACCAAATTCAGTTTCTGAGGCTTCTTTTTAGAGCGCAAGATCCATAATAAACAAAAAACAAATGATGTCTATATAATTTTGTAAGTGCTTGAACCCATACATCGTTGTACAGGCAAAAACCTCCACTAAGCACGATACAGCGGATGTACATAGATCCAAACTTTGCTAAGTCAGAACCAAGCCCATTCTATGTGTGATCAACAAATCTGAATTGTGACGAAAAAGACTGACATGCATGAAGTATTAGAACTTTGTTTAACTATTGAGGTGTTTCACAAAGATCAAGCAGATAAATCAGGCATAATGACGTGTTCAGATTCAGATCATGGAAAGACCAGAATACATCTTAGAAGTTTGATAACTGAACATTAGCATGGGGTCAGCAGATAATGATGCCACTTATGCAGCAAAGATATCATATATGAACATCTTGGTAGCTCCAAGAATTTTCAAGTAAACTAAAAAACACATCAGAAACAAAAATAGATATATAACAATAGGCAAGATATATACATACAGTTTTATATGGTAATAAGTGATGGGAGCCATTATTAGAAATGGAAACCAATGCCATGTCAGGAGGAATAAAATGCATAAAATTCCTTGCACCAAGAACTCTGGAATCACGACAGCATTGATACGCGATGATGAATCATATGGGTTGATATAGTCAAATTCCAAATCAGATAAGCAAATTAGCTGTTTCATAAGGACAACCAAAAAGAGGTTAGAAGAGAGAAAAAATAGCATAGTTAGAAACTCATATCATCATGGTAACCACAGGCTGTAGAAACTGCAAGGAACACATCTGGAAAACAAAGAAACAAAAAGGTAGTTCAAAAAATCAATCAAACTGAAGAATATCGACAAAATAAACCAACAATACACCAAAATCACTACTTCAATCAACCAAAAGAAACAGAAAGGTGATAAAGCAAGTGTGTCATAAAGGTAAATCATATCACGGAAATCAGCTTGCCTAAGTTTTGATGCACGAAAAATAGAATAATTCTAAGCTGAGAAACTTTGAGTCTTTAATTGAATCATTTGGACATGCTTATCCTTTTCTTAGAAGGACTCTAATGGACTTCAGCCATTATTTTTTTCATATAATACTAGATGTTCTTCTAGAATTCTACTTTGAGTAGGACTGGTATCTATGGAACTTGTTTTAGTTATCGATTATAAAGGTGATAAAGCAAGTGTGTCATAAAAGTAAATTATATCACGGAAATCAGTTTGCCTAAGTTTTGATGCACGAAAAATAAAATAAGTCTAAGCTGAAACACTTCCAAGTATTTAATTGAATCATTTGGACAAGCTTATCCTTTTCTTAGAAGGACTCTAATGGACTTTAGCCATTATTTTTCATGCAATACTAGATGTGCTTCTAGAATTCTACTTTGAGTCGGACTGATATCTATGGAACTTATTTAGGTATATATCAGGTTGAAGACGTTAAGCCCTACGACATTAGTTAAATCTTTAGGTAGGACAATATGGCTCATAAGCTTTCTAGCAGGTATAATATGTTTCTTTATAATTTTAGAAGATTTTTCTTTTAATAATGACACATGAACAATGAAAATTGACTTGGATGGGTCTTTCTCTTCTCTTTCTATAAATACCTTATCTGTATTTTTTTTCCTTTTTGGGTCACTTATATATCAATCTTCCAGTCGTTTCTGTTATTTATATGGTCCAATCAAGTATGGCCCTGTCAAATCTAATTGGTTCCTTTTCTTTTCCGTAGTTCAGTTGTACACATGCTGTTTTCACTAGCAGCAACATCTTCCCTGTATTTCACTACACATCTTTTTGCAGGATATTAAACTGAACAAACCCCAAAACTATCCAATTATGATCTATCTGCTAATTTGGCATAGAGTCCATTTCATTTATCATACAGTTCTTTCTGCAGCAGCCTTCAGATTAACAATCACAGAGAAGTTTAAGATCGATTTGTAATCTTCTATTTAAGGTTAAAATCACATGCATTAAATTTTCCATTATCCCATGCACTTGCACTCCCACTTGGTTGCTTTGTTATCATGGAGAGGAATATGCTCACAGTGTACTCAGCTCCCATTTGACTTTGCTTTTGGCCACCTTCATGTGTTGGGAAATCTTGACCTATTTCTTGAAAACTAGAACTTAAATGTTGCAGGCTTGCAGCAAAGCCAATCAAGTAAATCAACAAGCAGCAAACAAAGAGCCTCATACTACCTTGGTAAAAAAATGGTCACAGTCGTGAAGGAAGTCAGTCTTGCCTGGATTGGTGCGAAACAGGCCATACTTACAAGACCTGGACCATCCATTTCAAACAGCCCGATCCAACTTAATATAAAACAAAAAAAAAAACTTAAACACCTATTAGAGCTCACGAAAGAGAGTCCTCTTCTCACTTGGCCTGTGGAACCGATGCCACTGTCATCATGGCCGTTGCCACTTCCTACCTCCTCAGTAAGCTCCCTCCTCTTCTCGTCCTTCTCCTCTTCTTTCTTCTTTCTCCTCTTCCATTGCTTACTCTTCTTTCTTCTTCTTCCCTTTTCTTCCTCCTTCCTCCTCCATTGTGCACTCCTTTTCTCCTTCGTCTTTGAAACACCAATATGTACAGTGTATCATGTGCCAATTGGTACGTACCAATCTGGCTAGCAACAAGTATGGGTCTGATACATGACAAGGCATTCCTTGACGGTTTCACTCCATGATGGTTTTAGTGATCACGTACACCAAGTTCCTTGTTGGGCCTATGGGAAGTTAAACACAGATGATATCTTGGGGTAACCATGATCACTTTCCTGTAACTATTCCGATGGATGAGGACTTAGGACCTGTGGACTTGATCTCTAGGCTAGCATATGCCCACAACATATCTTCCCAACATAGTTCCATTTCCGACATCTTCTCCGACACGCTACCAGTTTCTATTTCCAATCATCATCATGCAGTTTCAATAAAGATGCCCTAATGATGTTTGTTTTGTCAACTTCAATGCCTTGAACAATTCAAAGTGTATTATATGCTTCATATGATTTTAAAAATTCTTCTATTTTGTTCTACATTCTTACTTTCTTACCCCTACAATTTCTAGTCAGAATGTGTTCTAGACTTCCAATTTGATGCCTTGCAGAATGGTTTAACGCATAGCATCAGAGGATCATGCTCAACATTGAGCTCCAGCAAACGGCCAAAAGACTTGCAAGAGTCTTACATGATATTTGTAAACATAGAGCTACCTGTATACGAATCATTATATCATTCTTTCACTTAAATACAATTTTCAGCTGCTCAGGGAAGAATTGATAAAGATAATGCACTAGGATGAAAAATAATCTAAAACAGCATTAGTTTAAGGGCATTAACTTTCATGGTGCAGCCAATTACCTAATTGACTACTCTTATTTTGCAGTATAACAATAAAGTGGTTAAAGGATATTTCGTCAGAGAAATCGATAAACTAGTGCCTTGGATCACCACAACAGAGTCCCCACAAAGGACTTCATCATTGCCATGATGAACAAATGCAATGTTCATGGTGGAGCACAAGAAATAAGTAGGAATCAAGATCTTTTTTTCCCCTTAAAACCAGCATTCACTACTCGAGCAAGCAGCGTACACCATAATCTAAGCACCAGTGTGAACAGCATAAAGAAGGCAATTCTTCATGGAAAATCTCAACACAGGCCAAATATCAACAACAAAAACTAAAGACGACAGAAGCGCAACCGTCTGAAGTAGAAGGCGCCAATATTTACGGAACAAAGCCAAAAACCGAGAACGGCGTGGGATGTTCTTGAGAGAGGATTAGCTAGGGTTTGGATTTTAGGGTTTACCTGATAGGCGCTCAACCCGATGAGAGCGATCACAGCAGCGAAGGCGAGGAGCCAAAGGAGGAGCTCCCACGCCATGGTGAACTCGAATTCTTCGCTTCAGCGTTGAGCAAGCGATTGCATCGAACCATAAAAGTCTGGCTTTTGCCTTTGTAGATCGCTTCCGGCCTTCTAAGCCGATGTTGGCAATGAGCTAACGAGTATTTACTTGTTGGACGCGACAATGGGTTCCCGGACGTCGTGGTGGGAAAAAAGCATGTCACAAGTCTGACGTACCTATTAGACACCACCCTAATTCTCCAATAGCAAACAAGGTAAACGAAATGAGTAGAGAAAGTAACCGGCAAAATTATTCGTGTAAAGAATTTGAAGTCAGTGACGGATCCTCTCCAACTAGCAGGGAGATTTGGAAGCCTGCAATTCAATATCGCGACCGTCCACTTTCTGCCACGTTTCGCATCTCACTTCAGGTGTAGACATCGACGGCTGAGATGCTATATGGAACCCGAAGGAAAGGTTCTCCCGTAATAACTGAACAGGCTTCGAACTCCATAAATAAGAATTTGTTAGAAATCAAGCATGCACAAAATAAAATTTATTTAATTGAGAGTTTGAAATCTCATTTATTTTTTTTATATAAAAAATTAAAAATAAAAAAAAAATCACATATGAGAGTCCACAAAGAAAATATTTTTTTATGTATCAGTTCAATTATTTTGAGTATAGGCTTCTTTTGTTCTTGTCATTTATGTAAACCAACAACTTGTTGTCCATCAAATTTGCATGGGAGGACATCTATTGGGGAAGCTTCTCATTCGAGTTGTCATCCCATGTTGCAGTCAGTCAGTATTGGAGTTATAATATCATTTGGTAAAAACTCAGCTCTCTCTCTCTCTCTCTCTCTCTTCTTGCAGGGAAGCTTGGCCTTCTCCTTGGATTTGCACCTTCCTGTCTCGGGAACAAAGTGCCTTCAGCTCGAAGCACGGGAGACCATCACGCCCACCTGCTGAAGCACATTGAGACATGAGAAGGACAGAAGCATACAATCACCAGATTGGGAATCGAATCTGCAGTAAAGATATGAGAAGAAATATTTTTGTTACAAGTAAGAACAAATGCCACACAGAAAATAATATGCAGCATGCAGCTAACAAAGACGAGAGAGTACCGTCGCATCTCCCGATTAAGATCAGATGATGACAAACTGTAAGAGATCGATTCCATCTTATCATCTCTAACGCCACTGCAAATAGCTTCCAATGGAAAGTTTCATGACATTAAGAAGCTGACTTTTCTGATCAAGATGAACTTGCAGACCGCGTGAAGGAAGCTACGAAGCATGAAAACACTGCAGCAACATTATCGCTATCTTACTTGTTGGAAACCTCGATCGACATCAAACTCGAAGAATGTGATGAGAGAGGCACAGCTGAAATGGATTGTGATTATGCTCTCTAAAGCAAGCACTTTAGGAATATATGATATATATTTTGAAGGAACATGGCATCGAAGTATACGATGCCTGGCTGGTTCTTCCAGATCTGTGGCATCAGCCTGGAGACATAAATCCCATAATCCCTTGTGCTTTTCAAATTCCAGGGTCAACCTCTTGATGAGGACATTTTAGGAATCTCTGATGCATCATCTAAGTCAATGTGCAAATTGATGAATATATAGTGTTCTCAAGATTTGCAAGTTGATAAGCGAGATAAGAACGAATCATTAGTTCCCCTCAAAGAAAGAAATAAGAGCAAAAGGAAGCAGATGTTGCAATCAGTTGACTACTATATGATAAGAGACATTCTGGACAGTCTTGCCACGTTACAATCGATGCCACGTACCGTCATGCCAAGTTAACAAGGAGAATACCCTCGCACGTCAAACTAGATCCTGTACCAGGGCATTGTTCAGTATGATCCGTCCAAGAAAACTCAAGACGGCGCCATACTGCGCAGTCCCGCGTGTTCCGGGATGGCGTCGTCTCGTGCGCCCCAAAACGGCATTGTCCCGCACGTCTCGAATGGCGCCACTCCATACGCCTCCGAACGACAACCACGTGAAGGTACCCTCTCACCTCTCGAGAGCCGATCGTCGTGCCAAACCCGCGTACGGCCGACCCTCGTACAGTAGTATAAAATCCTTGGCCAAGCATCCGGCCAAAAGGAGAAGAAAAAAGGGAAGAAAAAGAAGAGGAGATCCCATATACCATTGACTTAATCATCGGAGGGACCAAAGTCGGGAAAGATCCGTCGAAGGTCTTTTCTTTTGCAGGAAATCGCCACCGTATAAAGTGAAAGCTCTACTCATGCCCCTAACGTCAATCCTCAAGGCAACGATTGACCGGTCCCGAGGACCAACTAAAACACCTGGAGACTCCCGATATCGTCTCGTGGACCAAACCATGCTGACTCACCATCCACGTTGTATTAGTTCATCAACACTATCAATTGTGAAGATTAGATAAATTTATACTTTTGAAAGAACAAATAATAATGTAATACCATTATAAATGTTTTAGTCTACTTTGACTAATGCAGGGAAACGTATTGAATTATTTAGTAACGTGTCACCCATAAAATTACATCCATCGGAGACATACTCGATAAAGTTACCTTAATTCTTAAACTAATTTTAATTATAAGGTATCTACTAGGCACAAAGTCTTCTTTCGAGATCAACTATATTATAACTTGTGTGTCATGGAGAGAGAGGGAATCCACTTGAAGAAGTCTTTTATAGTGTGACATTCATTATGCTCAAAGTCACATATTAATATCATGAATACTTACACACTTTTTCCTTGCTAAGATCACACGTTTCTAACTAAAAATATATATAATAATCATAAATATAATTGTAATGCTAGACAAATGATATCATAATTTGTTGTATGATATTAAACTGTTAGTCACATGGTGCTAAATGTTAGTCATGTGACAATGGAATCTCAATCACATAATCACACAACGTTAGGTGTCAATCACGTTATATTAAATTGTCAACCATAGTGAGTGGCCATGTCATTATCCTCAAATCATCTCTTCCATATATATATATATATATATATATATATATATATATATATATATATATATATATATATATATAACTAACTTTATAACCCTGGTTTGAATCTAGATTGGTATTTGGCTTAGCAAATCAAGCTTAAAATGGTGAATCTTTCCCCTAAAAAGGAAGGCGTATAATATCTACATATACATATGTATATATCTATATATACATTTGTATATAGTCCAAAGACACAATGGTTGAGGATAAAGTTGTTTTCCTAAAGGATGCAATCGTAAGTGACATTAGATATTGTTAATAACATATTCCTATACAGAGCAAAGCAAATGACGAAAGTGAGATCCTTTTACGCAACAGTTTGAGATTTGGAGTTTCATGCATTATGCAGAGTGAACAAGTTAAGTAAATTATGCCTGCGGCACACCAGACATCTTGTGACCGCCCATTTTCCAAAAATTTGAAATTTTGAAACAGGGCGAAACTGTTTACCGGGGTGATCCCTCGACCGCAACACCAGCGTCTTTCCAGCCTCTGCGGCCCAAGCGGTTGTGAGTCCCGTCACTGCCTCTTTCCCCCCTAAACGCTACTTAAGTCGAACAACCTCGTCCTTTTTCCTCGCTTCCAGCCGCCGATTCCCAATCCCGTATCCCTCGCTCTTTCTGGAGGCGAACACGACGTGGAGGAAGAGGTCAAAGAAGCCGTAGAAGAAGAACACACAGAGAGAGATCTGAAGCTTTGCTTGGGTAAGCAATGGGATTGTAGTGCAACAGACTTCGCCTTCTTGGTACTTTTTTTGCTTTTTCCCGAGAGTTGTGGCTCTGATTTGGTTCTTCTTTGTTGAATCTGTGATCTGATGTTGACGTGACAAGGAGAAGAATCTGAAGCCTTTTGCGGTAAGAAATGCTGCTTTCTTTGAGAAACAATCCCTATTTTCTTGACGCGTCTTTCTAAACTTTGATTCTGACGTAGGGTTTCCTCGTTATTCCGGAAGGAAGAACAAGAAGAAAAGAAGATCTTGAGGGTTGTCTTGGTAAGAAAACAGGCGTAGATTCTGAAGACCAGTTCTCGCAATCTTTCTATTTTTTTCTCTTGACCTCGGATTGTATTTGCTTGATTCAGTCGATCATAGATCGGGAATTGTAGCAGAAGAGAAGAATCCGAAGCTGTTTTCGGTAAGAACCAATTTTCAGTTAAACGGAGAGGAGCTTGTTTTTGCTTTATCTTTCTTCTCGTGCGACTTGTTCATGGTTTCGATACAGGGTTTGCTCTTTTTCTTCGATTATTGGAGTCGTCGACGACCTGTGAAAAGAATCTGAATCTTTTTCGGTAAGAAACTAATCTTTACATTGCAATGATCCATTTTCTTGAATGTTGCATTGATTAACTCATTTTTTCCCTTAACTATTTTCCTTTGGATCTTTAAACTGCTGTTGCCGATTGAAGCAGGGTATGATACCGACTGCATGTGTTTTAGTCTGTCTTTAGCTTATCCGCATTCAATTCTTCTTCTTTTGGAGTTACAAGGGAACAAAGACATAGATGATCTTGAATGTTATATTGGTAGAACATGGGATCATCTTTTTCTTTCCAAGAACCTTTTCTCTATGAATTCATCTGGGCGCCGATTTGCATTTTCTTGCTTCAAGTAATCTTGAAGTGGAAATCTCCATTTTCTTTTTTCTTCTCGTCTCTTTTTCCTCTGGATGTTGAAGTAGGAAAAGGACCGGGAAGAATCCGAACCGTTCTTAGGTAAACAGTAAGCTCGTCATGTACGAAAGATCCGGTAGCTTGAACGTCCAATTCTATTTCTCTATAAATTGCCGGGCAAATGATCTTGAAGCCCTCGTGCTAATTGGTGGTCACAGAGGTGGGAAGGAATGCCAGAGGCGAGACGAGCGACGACGGGCGACTTCACTGGAGGGTTTTGGATCCGGAGAGCAGCTTACCCAGCGGCAATGCCGGGTTCAAGACGAAGGCGAATCCAGAGTTTGGTGGCTGCAATCGACGACAAGGAGAACATACACCCATCACGGGCGGCGACAGCTCGACGCCGTCCCAGGAACAGGAAAAGTCCTCTGCCAAGTTGGTATCCTCGGACGCCTCTCCGTGACATCACCATCATCGTCAATGTGAACTTTCTCGCCCAGAACGTGTGAATTCTATGATAGGTTTTGGGTAGCTTTTGTTCCATCTCTCAGTCGATTGGATTTTGGGAACTTGCAGGCCTTGGAGAGAAGGATGCGTGAGAGGGCCGCAAGAGCCAGGCAGAGGAACGCCAACCCTGAGGCGTCGCCTGTGACTGATCCTGCGGTAGATGAAATGAATGCTTCCGAACACACTCCAGTGGGTGAAGCCCTCCCGTCGGATGTTTTTTCTGATGCCTCCCCAAGCCCTGCTGCATCATCCACCCTTTCCTCCCTTACTCCAACCCAACAGCCACTCCGCACCCCATCCTCCTCCGAGACCCCCCTTTCCACTACGGAGCGTGTTCTCGCCGATCCATCAACCGAAGATCCGAAGCCGACTGAATTCGAGAAGAAGCTGCAGAGCACCATATCGGAGATGGAAAGGCTTGTGCTGGATAACCTGAAGAGGGCGCCGAAGCCGCCTGCGAGGAAGGCCATGCGCACTCTGATGTCGATGCGATGAATGAAATATTTCGTTTCACAGCGATGGGATGGACGAGATGAAGCCAGCAGCAACTCGGCTGCCTCGTGCCCCACCACCGCCACCACCTTCACCTCCTCCTGAGATCTACTTGGTCTCGGGACACCGGTGCTGCTGATCCGCTCTTCCTCTGCCATCTGAGTTTCTGCTTGGGCTTAGGGCTAGGTGAGAGAGAGTCTCGACTAACAATCCCCTTCCTTCGTTTTTGCATCCACTGGTGGCGCCATTAGAGGAGGATTTGGGACTCCATAGAGCTGTACATTCCTCCTTCCTTCGGGGTTCTGATGCCTGAAAAGGCTTGCTCCAGTAATTGCATGTACAACCATGTGTACATCCTAATCTCGCATTGCATTTGCAATAATCAGGCATGTTACGGTGAATTTGTTGATGAACAGAGAGTCACTTTCTTTCTGCAAGCGAGCTCTTGGGATTTATTCCGTTGTGGTGTCGATGCTGCAAAGTTGGCAAAGGGCGTAGAATCGCGGTCGTTATATGATTAATTATATTTAATATTTTAATTTTTATATTTAAAAAAAATTATATTGACATCTTTATAGTTACGAAAGTGAAGTATGTAGATCTATTTATCGTAAAATCATCGGTTTTATCAACGAAAATATATAATTAAAAATAAAATAATAATTTTAACATTTCAGTTGGTGGTAGTGGATGATGTGTGGTAGATGATCATAGATGATTATTGTGGACGAATAAAACAACGACGAGAGGTGAGGATCATTCTACATCTTTGTTAACATCGATGTAGTTACTGCATGATATTTTCATTACTTTGCCTCTGCATCAATGTCAATGTAATTGCTGAGCGATAAAATGATCGCTCGACATTTGCATCGTAGGCTCATTCGTTGCTCGACAACTGCATCGATGTTGACACAAATATCGAGTGACATCTGGATCAACATTAACGTCAACATAGTTATCAAGTGATCCTTTCGTCACTTTGCATTTATGTCTGTATCGACGTACATGCAAAGCGACGAAAAAGTTGACGAGTGAGATCTTATATAAAAAAAAAATGTAAAAGTTCTCTCCGAATCTACCTATGAAAAGGAGAAAAAAAGGATAGTTGATCTTTTCTTATTGAAAGAAAATCGTTAGTGAATGTCAATTGCCTCAATAGAGTGGACGTAGGCCGCAACGATCGAACCATTACAAATTCGGTGTATATTTTATTTATTTATTTTATTACTATTAGTTATTGATTTAATTATCTACTATTCTCATTTGCTCTCTAAGTTCAGACAGAGATTTGAACGAAAACACTATATGTCAATACGATTCTAACAATAGATAAATTATATTTTTTGTTATCTTAAATTATTTTAATTAAAAAATTAAAAGTAAAAAGCATCAAAACTGTCGAGGTATTTCGAATTGTTTGCTGACACGGACAAATCCTTTAGCTAGAAGAGGGGACGAATGTAGCCAAGTGGATCAAGGCAGTGGATTGTGAATCCACCATGGGCTGGCTAAACCTATTGATGGGAGAGGTGAAATTTCAGCTTCTAATCTCGGTTAATACGTTTACGCTTTTGCAGAGATGTAAGGGGCCATTCTAGGATTCCATTCAAATGGGGGTTAAGGTTAGTGAGTGATTTTGATAAAGACTATAAATGTCTTTATATATTTCAAAAATAAACAATAAAAATACTTTAAATTTTTTTTTTCTCGTTTAGCATTATACTAATGTTTATATATTTTAAAAAAATTTATAATATTTGTTTCATTCGTTGTGGAAGAAAGAAAAAAAAAATGAATTACAAAGTTTTTGAGTGAAGTTGGAATGTTTTCTAAGACTCAACAAAGCATTGTAACTCATTATAATTGATTCGGTGAAATAAAAATCATAACTTTATTCAAATACATTACATTCGAGTTGTCTAGATTTGATATCAATAATTATATATGACGGAACGAATGATGTTTTATGTATTTGAAAAAGATAACTTCATATGAAAACAGCGCGTATAAATCTACTCGCAACTCTAATCATCATCACCATCATCATCTATCAAAAGAACAACAAAGGTCGAAACGGGCATAGCAGGTTGCCCCCTTTCCTTTCTTGGATACAGTGACATACTTTTACCATCAAAACTATTTAGTCCGGCCAACAACGATGAGCACATCTTCAAAAGCAAATCGATAAAGCTTCTCCACCCACCACCGACAAAAGAAGAGGAAAATGAAACCACCCGTATCCTATCAAAAGAAACTCGGAGACCAGAGCAGTACCTCCTGAGGAGGACAATATGGTTCATGCAACGAGGGGACATCAACGGAAATGGCGGATGGGAGATTGGTGGTGGTGAATCGGGTCCGGCCCGGTGGGCACTTTCCTTTCCGACGCCACCACCGCCGGCGTACCGGCATGGTGCTCTCCGCCCACCAGCTTCTTCTCCCCTTCAACCTGCTTTCATGATGTACATAATCAACCGCATGTCGAACATAATAACATCGTTCTTCTGTATGTTCATCGACTTTCTCATGTCTCTCACCTTTGAGAACTTTGTTGGTGTCACCGTCTTCTTAGCTTGGAGACCTGCCATACACATGAACACATGAAAGATGATGGCCAATGCATTCTGCGTTCGAAGAGTGATGCCAAGATATAGGGATGGATGTACGTACTGGAGCGCGAAGCGATGATGAGACGAGGTGATGTGAGGAGCGCCGTCGATATGAGGAGGGCTACAAACAAAGTGGAGGTGGCCGCCATTTCAACGTGGGAGAGAAGATTAAAAAAAGGAAGAACCAGAAATAGATGTGAAGGAGGGAGGAGTCGAGCAGTCGAGGGAAAGAGGAGAGAGTTTGGGCCTTAGCGTCCTCCAAATTTCTTCTCGCGTGCGGTTTCTTTGGGCCGTTGTTTTGGCACGTGCGAGCGAGCTGGCGGTAGAGACACGTGGCGGAGACCGGGAGCTGCACATCACGTACGGTACGCGCGCTTACGTGAGAGAAGGGCGTCGCCTGGGCGGCTGCAGCGGGCGGGGCATGGCACGCTCGCTACCCTCCGTCGTACTTGCCACGTCTTGAGAAGACAAAGGTCCTTGAAGCGGGCCCCTCACCTCCCTGCATCGGGTTAGAAGCCACAGTGTATGGCGCGGGTGCTCCGGCGGAGGTGTCGGCTGCTCGCATATTTTCCATTTTACCGCAGCACGCGTCTCTGGAACGCACTGTGGCGACCCATATCTCCACGAAATGACCACGCGATTGAAATGAAATGACGAGTGATGAGAGCCACAGGGCGTCACCGAGGAAGGTGTTTTGGTCATTTAGATCACATGGCATTCTCGTAATATTGCCGTGTGGCTGTGTGCTTGGGACTGCGTAATTACCAAAACAGCCACGTGAAGAAAAAGGTCGGCAGCACTTGCAGCAAGCAATCCTTGTGTGTTCCCCGATTTCCAATTTCTACGCTGCCCAAGTGATGAAAATAAGTAGCAATTTGGAAGGATTAGAAAGCAGGGAGAGAATGTCCAAAGAGATATGAAAATATAATATTCAAGACATAGAAGAAACGCAAAGTTTCATAATAGTTTCGTAACTCAAAAACTCCCAACGAGAGGATAAAATAAATCTATAAAATCTGTAAAAGAGAAAAAAAAATAGAAATAGATCCACTCGTTCCACCATTTTTTTTTTCTTAATTAGAATCTTCAATATTCATCGACTATGATATACTTCGGTTTTCAATTGTTATATCTACCTCATCCAAATCTAATGAGTGTTTTGGGTGAAGAAAAGAAACCTATATCTACCCCATCCAAATCTAATGAGTGTTTTGGATGAAGAAAAGGAACCTGATCATCCTCATCCTCCCCCTATTGCTAACATCGAGATGGTTATAACTTATCGATATCTATGGACAAGAGTCCACGTAATATTATTCGAGCTTATCTCCCCTTTGTCGTCCTAGAGGACAAAACACCAAAGCAAAAGATATTAAGACCATTTCAAAAAACTTTCTCAACGGATCATGTATAAAAACTAACACTCCTCAAGAATCATACTTTTTTTCTAAAAAAACCTTTCACATCCTATAAAAACCTCAAAACTAATTTAAGCATTAAAAAAAATCAAATCGAAAACCTCTCCCTCCAGCACTGATCTTTATATCAAAAACCCCCAAGAAGTCAAATCCTACCACAAAGCAACCTCAAAGTTATACAAAGACCACCTCAATCGTTTGGAGGCCACCTAATGAGATCCACAAACATCTCTATGCCTCCAAGTCAATACCAAACCAGATTGACTCCAGCATCAAATACACCTTCCCTCGACACTTATCAAAATCTAAAATTACAAAGAATCTCAATCTACCTACGATATCTTCATAAATAAATAATCATTTAAATAAAAGTTCCGGTGAATAAGTTAAAACAAGACTTGAAACTGTAGGCATGATTGCGTCAATCCTCGCATCATTCCATGTTCACAATGCATTGATGATATTATGCACCAAGACAGAGCCTGCAGCATCATTTTGGTGACCTTCCTTTTTCATCAACACTATCTCTCAGCCAGTCAAAAGAAAACGCAAATGAAGCAGGAATTAAAGGATCTATAATTTGGATGCAAGCAATAAGATAAAAACAAAGAACACTTCCAATTATCATCTAGATTTGCACCATGTAAAATGACATGAATGCAGATAGCCATCCAAAGTGCCAATAAGAATGCAGAGCTACAAACATGATTTAGTAGTGTTGAAAGAGTACGGAACATTAAACATAACCGTATTTTCAACATGCTAAATTATAATGGAATACCATGATTTCAGAGGTAGCTATTCCATTCGATGTATTAACCTGCAGATAGACCTCAAGAGATTGTCGTCATGCCTAGCACTATATGCAGGTATCACAACCATAAACCAACATTCAGTGTCCTGACTTTACAAGACATCCCCATGCTCATCGGGCAATATCTCATTTCTCCCTATCTCATTACATCCAAGCCAATTTCTCAAACAGATGTATCCAAAGGATCATCAGCAGTCAAATCAAGCAGTTTTTATGGACAAAACACCATTGATTGAATGCAAACAATGACTAAATGCTATAGCACGCACTGACTGAATGCAATTGCAAGTAACATTTAGTGGGCTGACTCCCACATGCAAGGAATCCTAATGAAGAACAATGCTGAATTGTTATCATCATCAAACAAAATCTCACCACCGTTCGGTTCATATTCCCTATACTAGAGCATGACACACATCTTCCATTACATCCAAGCCAATTTCTCAAAGGATCATCAGCAGTCAAATCAAGCAGTTATTTACGAACAATGCACCATCGATTGAATACAAACAATGACTAAATGCAATTGCCAGTAACATTCAGTGTGCTGACTTCACATGTAAACAATTCTAATAAAGAACAATGCTGAATTGCTATCATCATCAAGCAAAATCTCACCGCTGTTCAGTCATGTTCCTTATACTAGGGCATGGCACGCATCCTCCATTACAAATCCAAGCCAATTTCTCAAACAGATATACCAAAAGGATAATCAACAGTCAAATCGAGCAGTTATCTGAGAACAAAACGTCATTAATTGAATATAAACGAGGACTTAATGCAATAGCATGAACTGATTACGATAGCAAACATGGACATCATTTACGAGTAATATTCTACCAAAACTATGCCAAAGCAAACATACCACATAATCTATCTCATAGCTATTATCATCGCATGGATTCACCAAATATATAAACACAAGTACCAAACCTTCATTACCATTCTCAAGGTGCCATTGCGGCGGTGCTTGCTGTCGAAAGCTGCATTAGCTCTTCGGTCGTGCCCTCAGATTTCCCTGTGTTCTGCAACGACTTCCCATCGCTCCGGCAGTCCCCCTTCCGTACCACCGATGAAGCTACCGGAGCATGCTTCCAGCTGCCGGTCTCTGCCCGGAGCCCTTCCACGGAACTCCTCAGCAGACCGCACTCGACCTGCAGCGCCTCCACCTCACGCTTCACTGACACACACGCATCGTTCACGTCAGTAATTCCACAAGGCTTCTTCTCCTTCGCCTTATTGTCATCTGTCGAGCGTTCGATGGAGATCTTGTTCATCACGAGGAGCGGCAGCTTGTTCGGCGAGATCCCGGCAGTTGGATCATCAAACGAAGTGCGGAGCTCCGGAGGAACTTTCAATCCCCACTTGAACCGGACGGTCGTGCGGCTCTGGAGCGGAAGGACGCTCTTCGCGCTTATCTCGTACCCGGAGAGCAGCCCGTCGATCCCGCCTCCGCTGCCGGCCGCGAACGCGGAGAGGTCTACTGGGAAGCTGCTGTACTTCCTTCCAGGGTGGATCCCATTATCGGAGCGGAACTCAATCGGCGCCCCGATAGCGTGACCGTCACCGACTGGCGCGACCGTGACAGCCACGGCGTTGGAGGCGCCCGTGGCGGTGGCTGGGACCGCGGCGGAGACGGACTTCCGGAAGGAGAAGTCACCGATGCGGGGCTTAAGGAGGAGGGAGAAAGTGGGGCGGGACCCGAGGAGGCCGAACTCGGCGGCCATGGAGAGAGGGGAGCCGGCGGAGGGGGAGCCGAGGGCACCGACCCCGATCTTGAGGACGAGGGAGAAGGGGTTGATGGTATCGTTGGGGCGGTACGAGAGGCGTACGGAGGGGCCGGCACGGAAGGCGGTGGAGAGGTCGAGGCGGAGTTCACGGGCATCTTCGTCGCCGCCTCGGCCAGCGGCGGCAGTGACGCCGGAGACGAAGGGAAGGCCGAGAACGCCGACGGGGACCTTGGCGCGCACCAAGGGGGCCCGATCCTCCCGGAACTTGATCGAAGCTTTCATCGATGGATGGGGAAATCACTCCCACAACACTACCAAGCGCCCTCACCCCTCTCCTGATGATCGAATCGAGGGATCCCAAGCGGAGGCTCCGATTAAAAAGGTTGGGAGTCCCCGATTTGGGAAGGGGAGGCGGGATTGAGAGGGCGGGAATTTCTCTCTTTCTCGGCGCAGAGATTGAGGCGCGTGTTTCAGATTTGGGAATGGATTTGGACGCGGGGAAGGCGGGGAAGAAGAAGAGGGTTTGTTTAGCGTAGCAGCGAGACTGTTCTCTTTTTCCTCCTCGGAATTTAAATAAATAAAAATAAAAATAACGAAATAAGTAATCTTAGACTCACACCGAATAGAATAACAAAAATTACACCTTTTTTCTTATTAACAAATACACAAAAATTACACTTTTTTGTTGGTCTGTTTTGGGCCAATTTAGTCACACGTTTTCATAGTCTTATATAAGAGGGCTTCGAATAGGATAGAGAGGTGTCGTCATAAGACTATGGATCAGGGGAAGAGACATGCATCATCTCTCGTGGCAATGAAAATAAACCAAACTATTCATGTAGAGAAGGAACACCATAGCATAACGTTGGATTGGTAATATCTAACTGTCAAATAAGGAAGAGAAGTCCATGTCACAGACATCACTGAGCCATATTGCATCAATCATGTAACTCAAGCTGTCGATCTCTTCCGGAGGGTTTGTAGCCGCTGCAACACTTGTCGCACTATTCCTAAGCCTCTCTTGCTCGACGGTCGCGGTTTCCTTCACAGATCGACTCTCGATAGGAAGCTCTGGAGATGAGTTCTTTTTGGCGACAAGCCTAATGGTGCTCGACATCTCTGGAACACGTTTCACAGCCACCTTGCCCTTGTCGATTTTTTTGGAGATCGGACTAAGGCTGGACTTGTTCTTCTTCTTCTTCTTCTTCTGCTTCTTCTTCATCTTCTTCTTCTTATTCGATGTTTTTGAGGCAGATGATGTTGCATTTGGCTTTGCTGTTGCTACTGTCGTTCCTTTTCTTTCCTTGCTATGAGAGCTCATGTGTCCCCCCAAGGCCTGCGATGTGCAGAAGCCGATTTGGCATGCCTCGCAACTATACTTGTACTTAGCATGCTCCGAAGTTGAATCAGGCAAGTCCAGAGGATTTGGGTCAAAGTAAGGTGTGAAGGGCCTGCTGCTGGAGCTTTGGAGGCCAAGCTCAAGTTCAAGGCCCCCTTTGATGGGATCATAAAAGTTCGGCATGGTGGAGGAAGGGAGGTGAAGGCACGAAACAGGAAAAAGAGGAAACGCCATGGAAGAAGCATTGTCTTGGGCGGGCTTCTGGCACGCAGTTGAGGTAAAACCTTCGTAATGATCTGAAGTGAGAAAGGAGGTAAAAGATCCACCAGGAATCCTCGTGGATAGTTCACCAAAGGCAGAAACGGCAGTGCGAGGGTTACATGGGATGGCAGAAGCCGTGGTCGAGGCGGAGAAGGGGAACACGACTTCGTAGAGAGGAGAGAGGAAGGAGTTATCGGAGATGACCGGAGGAGAGGAGCTGTGGCTCGAGAAGAAGTTGGGATCCATGAGGAAGCAGCAGCGCGAGTCGGAGAGGGGACACGAAGGGGTTGGTTGTATAGAGCGGAACGAAGCTTCGTCTCTGACCCAAGTGTCCGAGGAGTCGCTGCTACGAATCCGGAGGTGGCGAGGGAGAAACGAGAGACATGTGCCTTCCTCGTGCTCTTTGCACGAGGCTGCGTTGAAGTCAACTTAGTTGCAACTGACGGAATAGTTTTTGTCTTAACGTGGTTAGGGAGCACGCGTCTCTCTAATTCTCATTGCCTCCTTCTGTCAAACCTTTCCTTCTTCCATCTCTAGGTTCCCTCGCTGATTAGTCGGGGATGATGCAACAGTGTCGCTTAGAGACCTCCGGCGGTACATCGCATTCATCCCATGCAACAGATTTTGTCACGTCTGCACAGGCGACCTCGTCGGCAACACGTCGTCATCTGCGAACGGTTACATATGGGTCGTCGTAATTACAGGCTCGAAGGGAACACGTGTCGTAAGAAGATTCGCCACCGTCCAAACATCATATTTGTGACCCACTACATGGATCTAGGATACAATTTTTAGTTGAATTAAGAATAATAAAAGAATTTTTTGGCGTTGCCTCTCAGACAGTTCCATCTGCTCACAAAATATAATTAGTACATGTTAAAATGACAGGTGCAACCATCATGCAGATAACAAAGATACACGAGCTTTCTCTACTTCCTGAATATGATCAATTCATCAATGTATACAATATGCATTAGAGAGAGAAGGTTGAGATGAGCAGAAACGATAAAAGGAGAGAAGCCATTACTAAGGTACTGGAAATTCTGGCAGAAAAAGAAAAACATGTGTTAAGCTTTCGTGCTGGGCCTGGCCTTCTCTCCACTTTCATGATAGTTATGTGAAAGGAGAGATTATGGTGGTGATTCTCCATTGTAATATCTCGTAAGGCAGAAAAGACTACACGCTGCAATGCAACTCTCCTTGGTCAGTGACCTGAGGAACAAGAAGGTATCACATAATCAGTGAAATTGATTATAGCCTATTTTACAGTGATGAAGTCGAACACTTGAACTGCAAAAGGCATAGAAAACTTACAATTCCTGATGATGTGTCATAAGGACATTGTTTTGACATATATTCCTTTGAAAGTGTTCAGCTCAGGGTTCAGAATGAACGTTGCCATAGCCAGTCAATTCCATCTCATCTTCCCTCTTCTCTAAGAATACCAAAGGCCCACCAAGATGTTGCTCTGCTTCCTCTCTTACCGAAACTGAAAGATCTACTTCTCCCTCAGCTTTAAGGCCATTGATTAATATTGCATATGTTGACTCGTCAGGCTCACTTTCCCATAGCTTCATTAGCCGAAAGCAGTCCATGGCAGATTGTACTAAACCAAAATCCAATAATGTCCTCAAGACCAAATTAAAACCTTCAGTATCAGCATCCAAATGCTCCATCTTTAGATATGAGCATACCTTCTCCACTTTTTCAGGCAAACCACAGGAAGCCAGCACTTTGATCATATCATTGTACACTGATAATTGAGGCTTATACCAGTGCTCCCTTCGAACCTCCTCAAAAACCTGGTTGGCAATTAGCATGGCCAGCATCATCTCAGCACTTTGATTGCAATCTAGAATAGATATTCTGAGAAATATTACTCATATAAGAAAAGTAACCAGTAACTGCTAAAGATAAAAATTAGAATTGGAAAAAGACTAAAACAAGAAAAGTAAAACGTTATGGAAACTAATCGATCACCATATAGAGAAATCGTGGCATTTGACCAAGCCACCAGATCTATCCAACGATGACAAAAAGGAACTATTCCTTAAACAAATCATCAGCAAATTAAGGTCAGCTCTTCGACCACAAACAATTTTGCATGTGCAAATCCATATCCCTTGGGCTCTGCTATAGACTAGATTAATCATATGCTTCAAACTCAAACATGAGAGCATAATCTTAATGGTGCTCCAGGCCTCCAGAATCTGCATCAGAGAATTTAAACAGTGCTGACAAGAACATAGTTGTGTAGTGTGGATGTGGTGGTTATTGATCTAGCTCCATTTGTAAATTAAATTACCTAACAGAAACATAGCTATACTATACAAGAATTTGCTCTATTGCTACTAGGTACAACTTTGGTAATCTCAAGTTCATTACCATAAACTAAACTTCAACTCTTACATAATTGAATCATAAGATCTTGCAGAAACTTAAAGTAGGCAAACCAGCAATTTGGTCCATGTACCAATCAATCTGTAATTACAGTGCCAAACCTATATGTATCTTTGTAATGCCAGACCTAATAAATCATTCAAAAACTAAAGATATTCTTTTTCACCCTTAGAAAGTGGTCTTCCAATAAGACATATTTAAAAAGAAGTTGAATGTACCCAAAAAAGGACAATAGGTATCATAATTAATTAAGCTTTATGCCTATTTTACATTAATCAGCACCATTCAAACTGACTGGATTCTACCATTGAAGAGGCAAGAAGGTCATATACTTGTTGACCTTGAGAAAACAATACTACAGCCTTTCTAGAGTGGCATGTTGGGTATATAGAGGTCAAAGATATATTACATTGTATTTCATTAAAATATATAAAATTAGAGAATCACCCTCTTCTGGATTTCATGAGTGAAGCCAAATTTTGTTAGATCAGATATTAGGATCACACAGGTCCTCCACATATAAAGTTCAGTCACAAGAGGTAGAACACAACGTCTAGTTACTGGAGAACAGTGTGGAAAAAATGTTAGTGTGCCCCCTGCACTCAGAAAATAGAGATATTGCTCTAATCACTAAGCCACAGAGCCAATGAAACAATCTCTCTCATATAACCATTGGGCGCAGAGTCTCCACACTAGTCTCAAAGACCCAAAAAGACCAAAAGGAAGTTCAAAATAACTCCAAATTCAAAGCAAACCCCGATATTAGAAGGAAAAAAATTGATGCATTTCAGTACTCAATCAATCTTCAAAGAAGATGTATGCTAAAAACCAAAACTTTCGATGAAAAGAAGGATATTTCAAGCGGAACCTGAAGCGCCAAGAGGCCTTCACCCTGGCTCTGGAGCTCGCGGAGGACGGCGACCATGTCGCCCTTGATCAGCCGCCGGACCTTTGCAGCGAGAACGCGCTCCAGAGAGTCCCCGCCGCCGCCGCCTCCGACGGTCCCAAGAGCCCGCTTCAGGGCCTGGACTGCCTGGATGGCCTCGGTGCTGAGGTAGCGGCCCCTCTGGGTGGGCTTTCGGTTCTTGGCCCGATCCCTCATGACGATTGCGGTGGGTATGGCGGCCACAATTCCCTGCCGCGTCTGCCGCCTTGGAGGTAGCGAACTCCGTCCATGGCCGGCAATTAGGGTTCCGCGGGCGTCGGGATGCCGATAAGGGCGGAGACGAAGTAGCGACAAAGAGCTCATCGTTTGGCCCAAAAGAAGCCCTGCGCTAGTTAGTAACCAACGTATTGTACACGTAACACACACACGTGGATGAGGTGTGTGGGATCGTACTATCGATTATGGGTTGACCTGACGTGGATGAGGTGATAGTTGTTCGAGGTGATCGGGCCCTGAGGTGGATTGAGCTTTTGGGTGAGTCAAAGTGTTCGAGGCAAGCTTGAGAGTGAGCCAAGGTGGATTTCGGCACGTTGCCGAAATCCACCTTGGCTCCCAAGTTAGTTTTGGGACGATTTTATAATGTAAGAGGATTAGTTGTAAAGTGATTTGACCTCATGGATTGAAGTTGATGGTTGACTTTTATACCTAATCAAAGGAATAACTTATAACAGTCACAACATCTTTTCACTTACGTACCATTAGGGTGGGTAGACATGTAATCATCATAACATCTTCCCTTTCACATTCTGTCAATCGAGACGATAGGCTTGTAATAACTATAACGTCTTTACTTTAGTATTCCATCCATGGGAGTGATAATCCTATAACGATCGTAATGTCATTCTCCTGACGTTTTGCTTGTAGGGACTAATCGAGAGGGAGCAAACCTGATTGACCACTTGTAGATTGCTATCTACGAATGTCATCAGGCTGGCCTAAATGGCCCCTCATAGACTATCATCCATGGGGTTGAGAGGCAATATCTTCCTTCTTATCAATACCCCATGGGGGATGACTAGGCCCTTACTTTTCCATATTAGTGCCTTTGTGGCGACCAACTAAAGGGATGAGATTAGTTGCCAGAATATTTTCTATCATTTGTCCCTTCCCTAAAGGTGTGCTTCGGGACTTTTGGAAAATGGGTTCGAAGCACATCGTATAGCTCATCTGATACGAGAGTGTTCCGGGTTTCGTCTTGTGGGTTGGGTTTTTTCGATTCAATTGTCTTCGGCATATTGGTTTTATACTTTGTCCATTGCGAATTAATCTTAGTGTAGGTCGGATTTTCTCGACCCACACACCTCGGGCACGTTTGGCGTATCGACCCCATTGTAGCATATTTGATGCGGGTATGATTTTCTTAACTCACTCTCGGGCATGTTTGGCTCATTGTCTCCACCTAGCATATTCGACATGGGTTAGATTTTTCCAACTCACTCTCCTTGAGTACATTTGGCTCGATATCTCCATCATAGTGGATTTACCATGGGTTGATTTTCTTGACTCACTCGCTATGGGTATATTTGGCCCGACATTTTCACCATAGTGGATTTGGCATGGATTAAATTTTCCCGACTCACAATCGTTAGGTGCACTTGGTCGGGCATCTCGGTTATAGCATATTTCGGGATTCCGCCATAGCGAGCCTTCTTCCCTTCTCCGTCATAGTGGATCTTAGGCTTTCATCATAGCAGGCCTTCTTCCCTGCTTCACTATAATGGATCTCAAGCTTTCATCATAGTGGGCCTTCTTCCCTTCTTTGTTGTAGTGAATCTCGAGCTTGCGTCGTAGCAGACCTTCTTTTCTTCTTCATCATAGTGGATCTCGAGCTTCCGTCATAGTGGGCTTTGAAGTCTCACTCTGACATAGTTAATTTTATGGATCTTTCCACTATGGTAGATTTCGAGGCTCATAACATTATGACGATTTTCGAGGTATCTCTCATTAAGGTGGGCTTTGGGTTTGTCGATTGTGGGAGGAGAGAGATTGACAACTCCCCCTTAAATCCCTCACTCACTAAGGAGCAGGGCTCATTCCATACCTGGGCCTCTAGACTCCAAATTTTTTGGGATGTCAAGAGCTCCCAATCCTACCTCCCCTAGGTCTCTAAAGGAGTGTTTATATTGTCTCAAAAGGGCGGGTTAATCTTCATTCTCCCCTCCTCGGTGTTGGTCCTATTCTTCTAAACTCGATCAGAATTACTAGTCATAAATACCCTGTAAGCCAATCACGTGAGTGATGACATTGTGACATGATACGCACTATTTTTAATTATTATTATTTATTGATATTTTTCTCACATTATGTTGCCTATTGCATATATTGTAATATCTATTGATTTATGCAATGAGAATCAGATTGTAACGAGATCATGATAATAAGATCGATTCTCCTTTAAATATAGATCCTAAATAATCTCAGTCATATATTACTCGAGAGGGACATCGAGATAACGGAACAGACTAGTGTGCTATATACTCATCTATATGATAGATGTGGCTAGTCTCATAATTGCTCATGTGGGGATACTAGGGATACAATGCATATGCTCATTTGAGAATGAATTCACTAATCGATCCACTCATGAAATGTTAGATGGTTGATGATATCTCATTGTTAGACAATGATTCCGTCATCCCAGTATTGATCTGGTCCTTAGACTTGAGATACTAAAGATGTCTTGTATAAGTACTCCACTATTCAATATTGGACTTATAGGCATAGAAGTTTCAGATATAGAACAGCCAATTATCAAGAGTGGCAGCCAACCTTACAAGGTTATTAAGTGTCGATATATGATCATCCACTCTCAATGTCATGAGAGGAACATTCTATATGTTCTTGCTCAGACAAATCCTTAGCTAGGGTCATTTAGATTGAGAGAGAAATAGTTCTCCGGTGCCATCGCTTGTCTCAACTTTAGGTCATTGAATTAGCCTTCCAATATATCCAATTCAACCTTGATTTAGTCCCAATGGTCTCCTAATCAAATTGGCATGATTACACCAAAAAATAACTAAATTATACTCTAAAACTACTTTAATGAGGACTTAACAATTATAATCATGAAGCCTCTATTGTCTAACATGTCGTCATTTGTTCGAACCTTCGGCGCATCATCATTTTCTTTGGCGTATTGCCCAATCCATCGACAAGTTGATCTCTCGTAGCATTCGATCTTCTTGGCATAATACTCGATCCTTCCGACCCGATGTCTAAACTCATGACATGAAGTCCATGCTCCGGCACATCGACTAATCATCCAGCCCGAATCTCTAACATGAGACTCTCTAACCCAACGTCTAATTCTCCTACTTCAATGATTCAAGTCCATGATCGAAGTTTCTTTTGCGTTACTTATCTTAAACACTCGTTAGTTTATAATTTTATCAATTGATTTCATCATCAAAATTTGGAATTCTATAGACTTTTATACATGGATAGAGGAATCACTTGTAACGCCTTTCCACTGACATTCTGTCAATGGGGGCGATAGGCCTGTAATAATCATAACATCTTCCCTTTGATGTTCCTTCAACAAGGGTAGCAGGCTTGTAACAACTATAATGTCTCTGCTCTAGCATTCCTTCCATGGGACAGCAGGCCTGTAACGACTGTAACACCTCTGCTTTGGCGTTCCTTCCATGGGACGATAAGCTTGTAACATCTGTAAAGTCATTCCCCTAGTGTTTGGCCCATGCGGACCGACCGAAGGAAGGGGGGGGCGGGTAGACTCAGTAGATCACCTATAGATTGTTATCTACAGAGACTGATTGGACTAATCCAATGGCCCTCCATGGACTATCAACCATGGGACCGACAAACTATATCTTCCTCTATATCAACACTTAGTGGGGGATGACTCGACCCTCGTTTTGTCATGTTACTATCTTTATGACAATCAACCGAGGGAATGAGATTAGTATCAGAATATTTTCTATAACGTGCATAGATAAATCTCTCTCTCTCTCTCTCTATTATAATAATTATAACAAATCGTTTTTATTGGCTCATAGACATTAGCAAGTTGATGCCCATCTTGTCGCCTTGGACATTTGGTAATGATTCTTGCTTTGTATAATTCAATTTTAATGGACAATGGAACAAAAAATTGATGCCCATCCACTAGTAAATAATGAATCTGCACTACGGAGACAAGCACTCGCTAGTCAAACCAGAGAAATAATAATGCACGGATTAACTCCATGCAACATCTACACACTGTTAGGAGCACAAACAGCTAGATAATGTAGCTACAAAGATGATCTGCTTGCCTCTAAACTACAACACGGTACTGAGCAAAGATCTGAGGTGGTGCAGGCAATGACCAGCAATTGCTGTTCCTCTTCACCAAGAACTAAGATTCCACGGTGGTGTCAGGGTCAGCTATTTCCAGTGCATGTTGGAGAAGCCCTGCCGGTTGCTGTTGTTAAGTGTCCCAGTGCTCCCATTTGTGAGGACTCGCAGGCCTGCAGGAGGATTCGCTTAAGGTGCCCCGTGTGGGTGGTTGGACCGCTGCCTGCCGGCGACCTCCCTCCTGGAGAATGCTTTGCAGGGGCAGATGCCGAATCCAAGTCATTAATCTGCTTTGACTCTTTTTTCCCACCTGCCAAAGAACAATGAATTGCTTCCGTTACTGAATTTACAAGCAACGATTGAGAACCAACGATCGAGTCAGCACATTGGTGATTTAGATTTAATATGCTGTGCTTTTCGTAAGGTTGTTCCTTTGTGACTTACAGACCATATTTCGAGTCGGATACAATGAGGGAAGGCTGCATACATTGACCCTCTTCTGACCCTGTATTGGTGGGAGTTTCGTGCTATGTTTTTTTATGCTACGCTTTTTGTAGTAAAAAAAAAAAACTAGGATAACTTCTAAATGGCCACCGACTAATCATCTTATCGGGAAGGATTAGGAAAAATGGACAGAATTGAAGGGTTAAACTGGTAACTGAAAGTTTGTAGAATTAGAGACAACTTCACATGCATCTGAGCTGGGGTGCAGGATAAGTTCTCAACAACAATAAGTTGACAGATTACAAGCAATTTTGAAAAAGAAAAGGGTTGACCCGAGCAATTTGTCATGGAATGTCAAAAAGGTGGTAAAATTGAGGGAATCAGCAATTACTTAGCACTTATGTATAACTTATATTGCAGTAATGTTGATTTTAGAGGAATTTTAAGGAAGAGAAAAAGGGGCAAAGTAGAAATGAAGAAAAATCTAAACCAGACTTAGTAGCTCATATAATGTGAAGTATGCCAAAGATAAGAGAAATATTATGCAATAGAAGCAATGACAAACCTGGACCGCGGATGCAGCTGTCAAAAGTCCTGCAACTCCACCACCTAAAACACGTCCATCGGGACCAGCCAGTGAAACACTCAAGCCACCCGTTCGACTATGCTGACCACCAACCACTCTCCGTGAGTAGAAATGATCCCGATAATGATAAGATTTCAAATTGTCCCTGCATAAGAACGTATACACACGTGAGAAGCCAGAGAAAGAAAATAGAGAGTCAAATATCCTGAATACTGAATGTCAAAGGGAGACAATATACAACGGGATTATGAGTTTGTCTTTATAATCTTCAGGTGGAGTAGGTCTCTGAATTACAAGATCTGATAATGACAATCACATTTTTGGCTGGTATTCTAAAAAGACATGAAGGAACACTGTTTAATTAACAAGATCGATAGTTATTTCAGCATAAAAAACTCTTCTTTTCTATTTGGCCGGCCAAAATGTCATATGCATCCAGGACACTTTCTGGTCATGTATATGGATTAAATTCACAGTCATGAAATGAATCTACACAAATCAAAGGAAACTAAATCTTATAACTTGCCAATGGTTATATAGCTTTTGAAATTACTCAAAACTAAGCTGTATCAGTTATTAAGTAACAAACCTCATAAGTTACAGATCCACCGGATGTTGATGCCCGACAAAGAGTTACATTTGATATAGCACCATTTGCCGAAAGGACACATATGGCACGTCGTCCATTCTGAGAAAAGGACATGATTTTGGATGATACATCCTGAAAATATAAAATTTAGAACGATTATTATATCATCCCTTGTGTATCAAGATCTTGCAGAAGTTCATGGACCTTCTTCTTGGACATCCAATTTCAGTGAGGTATTTGTAATCAAGATCGTCATCATCAAATCCAAACAAAGGCATTTTAAAAATAAAACAGAAAATACTAGCCTAAATTGTTGTGCTCCAGTTCATGTACTTTATGCATAAAAGCGACTGAATAATCTGAAGCATTTGGCAACTAGTCAGCGGGAAATTCAAAGTTGTCATAGCCATCATCCAAGCTTTTTGCTATGAACAATGGGGCCAGTTTTAGAGCACAACGTATAATCATTAAGGTTCTCAAGAATTTAACGATCATAAAATAAATTATCAAATCAATGTCAAGATTCTGCAGTTCTTGATGCCTGATTCAACTCAAAAACAAAAAAAAAAACAAACAAACAAACAAACTAGGCCAGAGCAACTTGTCTTAAGAGGCAAATTGGCAGGTAAATATCTGCATGGTTGAAGTTTAAGCTCATGCAACATGTCACATGTGTGGTTCATAGCCCATAAGATCAGAAACAAAGAATCAGGGATGAGCTTCCAAAAAGTGCAGTCATTTCCATGATTTTTTATAATAACTGTAGTAAAAGAAATCTATATAAAGGATGTTAAGACATCCAAGAACAGTGTGATGCTAGCTAAAAGGAAAATATTGCTAGCATTTTACCCATTTCCAAATAAAAAAACAAGCTTATCATCCAAAACATAAGATACCTCTCCAGTCTTTACTGTAATCACATGAGGAGTAAACCCAACCCCTGCTGATCCTGCAAGTTATTTTCTTGTTACAAGAATTAACAATCTGGATTATAAGTAAACTATCCAAAAATTTCAGGATCAACTGATATGGATGATCAAAGACACAACAAACATCAGAAGCCTCAGAAAAATGTAATGTACACAAACTGTGCCGATACAAACAGACTATACATGCTCACTTGAAAAATTTGCAAAAGTGCATCTAATTTAGACAATCATAATTAACAAAATAAATTACCTATGGTGACAGAGATAATTATTTCGCTTGCCAAGAGAACAAAATGAATTATAATGTGCTCGTAAAATGAATCCAGCAAGTTCAACAATAAACATGACATTACCTAACAATAGATCACATATGGAACTCTTGACTATAAGCTAAAGTCTACCAAATATTTAATAACCAGGTCGACGTCTTTTTCTGGGAAATGCACGACTAAATAAATTTATGTTATACAATCATATTTTGCAGTTTAAAATTTCAACTTCCAACCGTTTAGTGTGGAAAAGATCATTCAGTATATGGCAGACTTCATTATTAATAACAAGAAGGGAGAAGGCATAGAGGTAATTCTCCAATGGGTCATTTCTGGACTGTCAGATCCCCCAGAAACTCAAGTCCTGGCAGTACCCACCCCTTTGACATAGTTCCTATGCTTCCTACACCATCAAAAGGCTCAGTTTCTATATCCTATAACAAAAATAGTATAACTCCGATGACACAGATCAACAAAGACCGATTAGAGATCCTATCCATGTTTCATTAACGATAATGAAAAAGTTCATCAGAGCAACTGATACGATTAGACATATAAATGCACATATATGTCACCGATATGATAGTTTGGAAAAAAAATTCAAAGACCGATTAGACATATAAATGCACATAGAGGTCTATTATGATGAATACGATCCTAACAAAGTGGAGCAACTGAGATTACCCAGAGCAAGCATCTGCAGCTTCTTGCCAAAACCTTTTGGCAGGCCCCTTGCTTTCTTTATAGTATCTGCTGAGACCAATGTCACGGTGTTAGTAGCCTCTGTAGAGTGTGAGAATCCACCAGATCTGGGCAGCAACGGAGCGGCAGTCGGTACAGGGGTCAGGGCAAGGGCCATTGAACCGTCAGGACCATATTTCCTCGGTCGCCTGCGCTTTCGTTTCACAGGCTCCTCGATATTGATGTTTAGAACATGTACAGGCATCGCCGAGGACATTCCATCAGGTCCTCCTGCACTGAATCCACCTCGTGGGGATTGCACCGGACACTTGTGCATGCTGACGTCGAAGGATTCCCTACAGGCCATGATTCCCGGTTTGGAACTCACATCAACGCAACCAAACAGCAGCTCCAGAGGCCATCACTGGGAATTCTAGTTCTACTCTTCATTATTATGATAGATCATCACGGTCCACAACCATTTCCAGTCTAAAAAGAAGAAAAGAAAAACAAAATCTTAGTCTATTTCCACCGAAGTCTCGAAATTTTACTGTTCAAATCAAGAACTAACAAGATCAGGAAAGCAATATTTACCAAATAAATCACTAACAGGAAGCTTGAAAATACTAGCAGTAAACGGCTATGGAGAAAATCCAATCTTTTACCTAGACTTACAGCAATAGCAACAGGATCGAGCTTCGATTAACAGTAGAAAGCAAGAAGTGACAAAGCAAAAGAAATACGAAGCAACAAATAATGAGTTAAACGAGATAAAAAGGAAAGGCCATGGCAGCATAATAAAAACCCTAAAAGTAATCAGGATCTACCCAAAAAAAAAAAAGTCAGGGGAAATACCCTACCACACCATCGTCTCTGGATTCTTCCCAAGATTCCAGCCTTTTTTGTTTTCCAATTTCGCTGAAAAATCATTAAATTGCCTCTAATTCCCAAGAAAATTACGAAAAATAGGAGAAAGCGGGGAGGAAAAACGTCAAAGTTTGGTAAGAGAAAGGGGCGGAAATTCGCTGACCCGTTTGACGGAGAGCTCCAAAAGCCAGCATGCCAAAGACAGGAAACACAAGGGCGGAAATCGAAGCCTATTATTTCTCCCACTTATCTCACTTTTAGATTCTTTTTCCTCCTTTTGAGGGAAGGCATTTGCTTTCTTTCCTTGCAATGATCGTTCGAGAAAAAGCCGAGGGAGAGAGAAAGAGCAGAAATATTACGGTTTTGTTGCCTCGATTTTTCCTCTTCCCGTGCAATTGTGTGACTCCGCATCCCACCCCCACACAGTAATTATTACCTACTCTGAACTGGCGACTCCGTAGCTTGACAATAGGCCAGCATTTCGGCTGCTTCTCTTTTGCTCCTCTCAACCAATTACAGTTACAATTACAATTAGCATTTCTATTTATCAGCTTAGGAACACTGCCGAACAAGAACTCCGTCTCACATTTGAATCAAGAGCACGATGCCACAACTCTCGACAAATCAGTCCATCTCATTACACTACACCCATGAGAAGCCAAATAAATGAAGTACGATTCCTCATGTAATTCTGTGACATCAATTGTTTTCGGTGAATGCATCACCAATACCTACTAAGCTAAACAATACTAAAAAGACTCGTCTTATTACAACACATTCATCGCTTAGCTCTTTGTTTCAGTGAATGTATCACCGTTACCTACCAAAATAAAAGCCAAAGCATATGCTTGCAGAAAACCTGCAGCAAGAGCCTACATCTTAGCTTCCTTGTCCTCGTATTCGGCTTCAGGAGTTTGGTCTCCGCTGCTGCCGGCAGATCCAGAACCAGAAGAACCTCCTCCGCCTTGTTGCATATGCTGTCCGATCTTTGAGACAGCCTTGTTTGCAGCATCCATCTTCTCCTTTATTTTCTCCACATTGTCTTCGACCATTGCAGCCCTCAAATCAGCCACAGAATCTTCAATCTCTCTGGCAATTTCTGCTGGTATCTTATCTCGGAACTCCCCAAGGCTCTTCTCGATACTGTAAATCGTAGTGTCTGCTGTATTTTTGACATCGATCAGTGTCTTTCTCTCCTGGTCCTTCTGAGCATGAAGCTCTGCCTCCTTTACCATTTTTTCTATCTCCTCTTCCGATAGCCCACCCGAGGACCTAATAGTGATCTCCTGTTCCTTGCCTGTTGCTTTGTCCTTGGCTGAGACCTTCACGATCCCGTTTGCATCGATGTCAAAGGTAACCTCTATTTGGGGCATACCTCTTGGTGCAGGAGGAATTCCAGTGAGCTCAAACTCCCCAAGAAGCTTATTATCAGAAGCCATTTCCCTCTCACCCTGCAGTACTCGGATGCCGACCTGGGTTTGGTTATCAGCTGCAGTAGAGAAGAGCTGACTCTTCTTGGTTGGAATGGTTGTGTTTCGGTTGATAAGCCTGGTAAAGATCCCTCCGAGGGTCTCGAGACCAAGGGAGAGCGGGGTGACATCAAGCAGAAGAAGCTCCTTGACATCACCTCTCAGGATGCCACCTTGTATGGCAGCTCCCATGGCAACAGCCTCATCGGGGTTCACACCCTTGCTAGGTGTCTTCCCAAATATCTGGCTGACGATTTCCTGAACCTTTGGGACCCTTGACATCCCACCAACCAAAAGTACTTCATCGACTTCTTTTGCCGAGATGCCTGCATCTTTCAGACAATTGCCGCACGGGATGCGGGTTCTCTCAATAAGATGGTTAACAAGATATTCAAACTTTGATCGTGTCAGTGTGATATTGAAGTGCTTTGCTCCAGAAGCATCAGCAGTAATAAAAGGAAGGTTTATCTCCGTCTGCGTGGTTGATGACAACTCCACTTTTGCTTTCTCAGCTGCTTCTCTTAGCCTTTGTAATGCCAATCTGTCTTTGGACAAATCGATGTTATCGGTTCTTTTAAATTCACTGACCAGATAGTCCAGCAATGCATTGTCAAAGTCTTCACCACCAAGGAATGTGTCCCCGTTGGTAGCCTTGACCTGGAAACAGAAAATCACATTATAAAAAATGAAAAATGATAACAAAGAATTTAGACAAGCATGTCAAGGACAAACCTCAAACACCCCATTGGAGATTTCCAGGACGGAGACATCAAAAGTACCACCACCCAAATCAAAGACGGCAATCAAGCCCTCCTTGTTGTTCATTCCATACGAAAGGGCAGCAGCAGTGGGCTCGTTGATAATCCTCAGGACCTCGAGCCCAGCAATCCTCCCTGCATCCTTTGTTGCCTGACGCTGTGCATCATTAAAGTATGCAGGGACAGTGATGACTGCCTTTGAAACAGATTTACCAAGATAAGCCTCTGCTGTTTCCTTCATCTTAGTGAGGACGAATGCACCAATCTGGCTTGGCGAGTATTGCTGACCATTCATTTCAACCCAAGCATCTCCATTGGGTGCCTTGACGATTTTGTACGGCACCATTTTCAGTTCCTTTTGTGTCTGGGGGTCATCAAACCTTCTTCCTATCAACCGCTTGGTGCCAAATAAAGTGTTTGTTGGATTTGTCACAGCTTGGCGCTTTGCCGGAGTACCAACCAAAAGTTCACCCTTCTGATTGAAGGCAACAACAGAGGGCGTGGTCCTTGCACCTTCTGCATTTTCAATCACCTTTGGACTCTGATACAATCATCCAAGATATATTCATTTTATTAGAAAATCTTTGGACCAGGCAAAAGTTCTAAGCACAAGAGATAATTTCAACAACATAATAAAGTCTTCCTAGAACTTGTACTAGTTCCACAATCAAGAAGGCCCTAAAATGGCCCAGTATAGAAAACAAAACATGTAAACAAAGGTGTACCTTTCCTTCCATGACAGAGACACACGAGTTTGTGGTGCCCAAATCAATCCCGATAACATCTGAACTTACAGGCTTTGAGCTGCAAAAATCAGTCAGTTTAAAAAGATCAGATGCAAGAAGGCAGTGGAACAACTATCAGACAGGCATATAAATTAACAAAAAAAGAGGATCTAACGAAAGGTGAAGAGGCCAAATTGCGTTACCTGAATGCTCTTGCAGCAGCAGCCCATCTTTGCGTTAACGGAGTGCCATGTGATGCCTTCAGAAGATTAGAAGTCTGGATATACAGAACAACAATGTGAAAATGTAGACCGGTGAAGAACACGCATACAGAACAAAACTTGCACAACCACAGATAAGCTGAGCCCCAGAAAGATTCAAAACTTTAAGCTTGATATTCTACAAGGTTCATAAAGGATCATTGCAATCATTTCTGCAAATTGACACTCACTATGTCCTCGAGTAAAGAAAACCAAACAAACATCGCCAATTTTGAACGGCTTCATGCATCCTTCGGAAACCCCAATCACCCGCCCAATATTTTGATGTCAACCAAGCCTCCAGATCCGACCACACAAACAGTAAAACCTCATACATAATCTTTCACGGCGGTGACAAATTATATCGATTCGGACAGGAATGGCGAGAGCTCACAGGGTGTATGAACTAGAAACTAAATGACCTCTACACCCAAGACAACATATAATCCTGTCATGAAAAATGAATACTGCCAAGATTGTGTTTCGAACAACAGATTGACCGGTCATATGCCATTCACAGAAGGAAAAACAAAATCAAAACAACACCAAATCATTTCGCCAGTCTTGGGTTTAAAAATGATAGATCAGATTAGAAAAGGTTGGAGTTCTCCAGTAGAAACTCGATAGAAGAGGGTGTAGCGAAGGACCTGCGGCAGAGCGGAGGTGACGGCAGAGACCAAGGACCTGGACCTGGATCTGGCCATCCTCGAGAGAAGCACGTAGCCGATCGCCATCGAAGAAGAGTCGAGAGCCTCGAAGAGAATGGGGGGCGGAAGGAGGAGGGGTTTGTTTCTTGAGGGCGAAGAGGAGTAATATAAAACCCTAGAGAGAGAAGTAAACCCTCGAGACGGCGGCGGATGCTTGGAGAAGGGGGCGTGCCATCACTTCAAATAAACAGAAGAAAAAGGTGGGGTTGGAAATAGCTGGAAGGTTCTAGATGACTTGGCGGCGCGCGGGTTCCCTCCTCCGTCTTCCATTTGATGGGAGTACGTGTCCATTGGTGGATCAATCACATCAAAGCAGGGTTAAATGGAATCACGATTTTTCTAACAAATATTCACATTTTAAGTATTTTCTTATACCATTTTTTTTTATTTTTTGAATAGTATTTTTAATGTAAAAAATACTTAAAATATTCTTTTAAAAGTTTTTTCGCTATTTTTTAATCACTAGTACAGATTGGCTCGTTTATAGTACTTTTAATTATATTTATAATAGTTTATTAATATATTAAAATCAATTGTTTGAATTAAAATTATAACCGAAATATGCTAAATCTGAATACAACAAATATCTTCAAATTCAAACAAAACTAATAATCAATTCTAATACATTTTAAGTTTTTCTTTTTTTTTAATAAATATTTTTTAAATGTAAAAAATACTTAAAATATCTTTTAAAAGTTTTTCTGCTATATTTTTTATTTTTTTATCAGTTTTCGTAACCTTTAATTTATTTAAATAATTTACAGTATTATCAAGTGGGTTTTATTGAAGTCGCCAAAAACACTATAACAAAAGAAAAAGATTTTGATGCACAATCGGTATTCTGAATTGACTGTTTTCATGAACTATTACTATCTATCTGTCGTCTCATCTCTTCCATCTTTGCATCGCTTTCCGTGTGAGTGCTGCAAAGGTACGAATGAGCTCTTTGCCATGGCCTTTGCTGGAATCCTAAAGGTGTAGGAACGGGAGAAGAGCGATGACTCGATGGTAAAAGTAATCTGCAAGGCTCCACCATGTCATGTTGATCGCAAGTAGAAGCGCTCGTCGACCGAAGCAGAGGGAAGAGTTGGTTCCGCATGGGGAAGAATGAATGTGTTCGCTCTATCCGCAGGCATACATGATGGGAAGAGGACACTATGGAACTTAGCAAAGAAAGGAACACGATTTGACTTTCAATTGCAAACCTCCAGCCACACTTGAAAGGGAGAAAGGATAAGAAGGAGAGGAAGAAATTAAGATTCCTTGCTTTAGCGTTCAATTTTCTTTTCTTCTTATGTGTCCCGGCGATGGCTACACCACTGGTTTCTTTTGGGGTTAGAGCTCCACTTCAAGCCAACCACTGGTTCACTTTGATTGATGTTGATGGCTACATCTCCCACTCATTGCATAGTTCATAATATTGTATATGTTGATCATACTCTTAGAAATTTCGATCCGAGTATCCCAAGATTTTCTATTGGGCGAGCAACTACTACTGGATTCCCTTTTTCTTTTCACTCAACTGCTACGTTTAAATAAAATAGGAAGACGGTGTCTCCTCCGAATGTAGCTTTCTTGCAAATGTACACACAGCTCAGCCAATAATTCAGCCTTCAATTCTCGATGAACAGATCATCCATCCATTCGTTGTCATATAATTATTTCCAACACAATGGTTCTGCCACATATGTTCTTCAGAAATCTTTGAGCATCCTACAGCCTCTGGGAAAATGATTTGTGATGCTCAAACCATCCTCTCATCTTTTTGTCCTTTCTTAGTTGCAGGTTACCGATGACCGTCTCTCGGCATTGAACCGTAGCAGGAGCTTAACCAGAGCATGAAAGATGCAGTGAATTCAGTCTCTTTCTTTGTATGTGAAAATTACGCTCTGTCTCTCTCTCTCTTTGGATTTCCTTTGGTGAACACATTCATGCACACAAGCGAAGTGAAACCCGGTATAGGCATGTAGTGATCAATGATTGATACCTCGGGAAATGTTTACCGCAGTGGAATTACTCGCTGGATATGAACTCCTCCTTGTCTTTTGTTTCTTTGTTTCTTGCGAGGAAAATGCTCGGCACATTTCGGCAAACAGCCATATATAAATAACACGCTTTCTCTGTGTTCTGTACCAACTTCCTCTTCCCCCCCCCCCTCTTTCTACATCAACGCCGCTTTCCTCATCTCTCCGGTGGCCATCGGTGGCCAGGAAGCTTCATTTGAGTGCGTCTTCTTTGGTCTTTTGGTTTGAGACTTGGAAGTCCTCTGTTTCGTTGCCAGGCGCTGGAATACTCCTCCAGAGGCCGAGCTGGTGGTCGCTATCGAGAGTAGCTAAAAGATTGCGTTTTTAGACGCAGAGAGAAGGAAGACATGGTAAAGGCGGCATCTTTATGTTTTCTGACGCGCTTTCTCTTCGTCTTTTATTGACGGATGAGGATTTGAGTTTCCAGGTGATGACGAGCCCTATGTTTCGATTGGGGAACGAGGACACGGGTCCGCCATGGCTGCGGCCGCTCCTGAAGGCGAGCTTCTTTGTCCCCTGCCAATTTCATGGGGATTCCAACAAGAGCGAGTGTAACTTGTACTGCTTGGATTGCATGGGGAATGCGCTCTGCTCCTACTGCCTCCCGGGCCACAAGGATCACGACGTCGTTCAGGTTCTTTCTCTTGCTCTCTGTCTTTATTCTCATGGAAAGAGAATTTCCGTTGAATCCGTCGGTAATTCTTGCGTAGATTCGGAGGTCTTCGTATCACAATGTGATCAGAGTGTCGGAGGTGTCCAAATTCATAGACATCTCTTGCATCCAAACCTACATTATCAACAGCGCCAAGATAGTGTTCCTCAACGAGAGGCCGCAGTCGGGGCCCGGAAAGGGAGTCACCAACGCTTGCGAAATCTGCAGCCGCAGCCTCTTGGATTCCTTCCGGTTTTGCTCCATTGGCTGCAAGGTTGGATGCTTCCTCTTCCTCTTCCTCTTCCGAATCGTTTCACATCTTTAATCCAAATCGATCTCAACGTCTATCGCCCCCTGTATATCGTGGTGGTGGTGTTCTCAGCTAGAAGGTATGAGGACGGACCCAGAGCTCACCTTCACCCTCCACCCCAAGCCTCGCCGCGAGCCGATGCATGGCTCTGAATCCGACGAGTCATCGACCGGTCGAAAGCTGCGAAAGACCTCAGGCATTAGCAGAAGCATCACCCAACTCCCTGCAGCGAAATGGGGCAACGAAGGTAGCAGCATCTCTTCCGGGACTCCTCCCATCGTCATCAGCTACCGGACATCCCGACGGAAGGGCGTGCCCCATCGGGCTCCATTCTAAGGTTGTGGATATGTACCGTGAATATATAACACCATAGGAATAACGAAACCAAAGTGTATGGTTCTTAGTTTCTTCTCCTTCCCATTTGGACATAATGGAAGTGTGAGGAAGAAGTGGGCTTCATGCATCTTATATCGACTAGGATACGTTCATCTCGAGAGATACAAAGTTTGATTCTTTGAGGCTAAAGAGAAGATGAATCAGCGAGCACGATGACATCTTTGCAAGGAGTTGAACCTAAAAGCTCTCATGAGATAGGGTGGAAAGGAGGTCTACTGTGAAGAACAAGATGTCTACCAAGCCAACAGATGTTGTGTGACTGTGCCACAACCACCGGTCGAGCTCCGGTACATCACATCGAGCTGTGGCTCGGTGGAGACGCATGCAGGAGCCACCACAAGCAGGCCAGTGATCGATGGGGACCTCTCTCTCTCTCTCTCTCTCTCTCTCTCTCTCTAAAGCTTGAACCATGTGTAAAGTAGACTTGTTTGCTTGTTGTTTGCTTGTCAACAAACGTGGCCTCCGAATTCTCTAATCCTCCCCATGTAAAGAAGGATGATGTGATGAGGCAAAGAGTATCTGGTTTAGCATATGCGATCAAAGTGTCTTCTCCAAAGTTGAGGTAAAGAACGAAAGACGAACTGAAATAGAGTGCGCAGTTTTGAGGTTGATGAAAGTCAAAACTTTGACGTCAAACAAGCGGTCAACCTCCCTCCTCCAAAACAGGAGCAGGAGAAAGCCTTTCTCTCCCAGTCGAAGAAAATGGAGACCCAAACGAGCCTTCTCTGCCCCCCCAGGATGCAGTGAAGACCGAATGGCAGTGACACGGTACGATTGCACACGCTCGTAAGCACGAGTCCAAGACTTCCGAAATCGACGTAATCTACATAACAGATAGTCAACCTTAAACACTGAGACAGCAGCGTGTGGCATGGTGGTAGGACGATGGAGGATGGGCTGCTGCATGCGTGCTAAAGTGAGACAGAGAAGAACAAGATGGTGTGCTCTCGCAGAGAGGGGATGGGGCACATCACGTTGGCCATGCATGTAATCTGGTTCGACACCATCAACACGCATACAAATATAATAAGCACATCACGCAAGCCATGCATGTATGTATGTAATCTGGCCCTGTCACCTCTCCCTCCACAAACCTTAAACCGCGCTCTGCTGTGTACTCGAAAATTGTGATGCCACATATAAGAACAAAGAGCAAGGAGGTGCAACTACGCAACCATGATCAGAGTACACATCACATCCATTGAATGCATAGCTTGGACAAGAAGAACCAAAAGTCCACTAGATAGATACAACAAACACCCTCGCTAAAAGATTTGAGTCATCTGTGATGCAATGAAATCAACCAAAAAAGGGTAAAAAAAAAAAAACACTCACAGACTTGGCACCACAAACTGAATCCTGCGAGATCAAGTTCAACTGCACTCTGCAAGATCGAAATCTTGGCAATAGTCCTCTACCGAAATGACTTGGATGGTTCTCTCAGTTACCCGGATTAATTCAGAAAGCTGGATCATCATTATAAGCTGCAAATTCTACAACCAACATATTTATGAGAGCAAGAGCAGCTACACTTCATAAATAGCATAGCCGACAAGCTGGCAGTTCTATACAACATTTAACAATGGGATTAATGTCTTCATCCAGACAGAGACTTGGCTATGGAAATGGAATCGGAAGTAGAATTCACCAATCACCATAACCCTGCACTGTCTGCAACTAGCAGTCGCGAACAGAATCAACAGAAAGGTTTGCCAGCTGAAACATTTGATAACTTAGAAATACGATCATCTTACCAACTGGGAGAGACGAGCGGTTCAGTTAATGCAGTGAGTTCCGCCATACCAGTAGGGTATTGGCTTCTCTCAAACTCCGTGCTCTCTGATAATCAATTTCTGCATCTGAGAATGATAGGCCTAGATGAGCTCGCTTTCCAACATGGTGGTCTGGGGCCCCCAGGTCATTTTCCTCTCCACCATTTGTATCAGGGTTGACATCCAGTAAAGGAGAGGTATCTTCGGACTGCAAGTTTGGTTTAGGACCTGGGCAGCATTAAAGTTATGGACGCATTAGATTTATACAGAAAATGAAAAAAAAAATGATGATGCAATAGATGTGGTATTCTGTAGCGTCTGTCTTTTATGGTCTACACTCCACAGTTAAATTTTGGGAGTTAATTTTTAGTCAGTAAATAAATCAACTTCAATCTCATTATATTGCCAACTTCAATATAATTAAGATTACCTGCATACATGTAGTTGCGGTCAGATTTGCAATCAACTTTGACTGCAACCTGAACTGTCATTCGTTTTGGGCTCATAGGGTCCAGCAAATTAGACACCATTTTACCTTTGGCATCAAACTCAGTCATGGGGCACTCTTCCATTCCGATTTTACTATTTGCAAATGGAGACATGCTGAAGGACTCATCAAGTGGATCAGATAGCTCCACATAGTTTTGTGTCATGATAATCTCATCTGCACTGAACCCAAATGATGCTCTGTAGGCTTCAATCTCTTCCGCATCTTGTTTGCAAGTTTTGTTGTGTCTGTTTCTGCCACTGGAGTAAACATCAGCTTCCCTGGAAATACTAAGCCTCCCTCCGGCATGAGGAAATGACTGCTGTGCCTGGTCCAAATGAAATTGAGCAGATGTTGCAGAATAAAAGAAGCTGGCATCAGGACACATAATGAAATTTCTAGTTGTAGCTGAATCAAGTCCAAACAGCTTGGATGATCTATTCGTGGAGCAGGGAGAGTCACGTACAGATGCAGAAGCATCCCACAGTGTAGAAATATCCTGCTCGGGAAAAGGTGAAGATAGCCCAGTTCTAGGGGTTCCTGAGGCAGGTGATATAAGGCTGCTTGAAGGACTTCCAGGATAAAGCGAATAATTCAACCGGAGATCACCGCCAACCCCATAACCCGATGGCAAACAAGGCACACCATTCTTTTTTGCAGAACTTTTAATATCCAGAGATGAAGATAGAAACCGTGCAAAAGGCACATCTGGAGATGAGGGAGTTGTAAGGTGAGCTAGCTCGGGTGGAGGGGTTAGTGGAGCAGTTGATGGCTCCGTTGTGAAGGTAGAGAATACAGGAGGTGACACCAATTGAGTTTCATGAGCATATGGCCCAGTTGCAAACATGACTGATGATGGTCCTCCAGGAGAATTGGCTGATATTGACAAGAAACAGTTGGGTGATTGGGCAGTTGACTGGAGTGCAGAGTTCGTGAAAGATGCTGGTGATGAAGGCGGGGCAAGAATAGACAAGTTCAGTGTTGTATTTTCGTTAGAAATTCCAACAGATTGAGGCCCACTTGCACGAGTAGTTGATGCATTTCCATCTGGAGTACGGGATGCTGGAACAATCCGTTTCCCTCTTTTACGTGATCCAAAACAGGACAGTCCACCAAAGCAGCCACCCCAGCGACTCAGCTGGCACAAAAAAAAAAAGAGAAACATGCATGAGTTACATAAAATAATGCAAATAAACAAACCTGTATTCCAACCATGCATTTGCATAACTTCAACTAAATCAATTATGGGAGGTAATGTCCAAATGGAGGATAATCATACCCGGAAGTACCATGCATGTTGATTATCTAAAGAATTAATATAGTTTACTTCGAACAACAAATTATAGCCCTAACTTTGCTTCATTATCCTGTTGTCTAACAAGAATGTGCTGTCTATAGATGCATTTGTAGCCACCAGTTATCACTTTTCAATCTAATCTAATAACTATTTTGAGTAGGGAGGAGGATTTGGATCCACTTAGGATGCTAAAGGGCAAAAGAAGACTATAAAGTTATTGTATCACTATTCATACTACAGTAAAATCACTGTTAATCATGCAAGATAGCAAATACTAAAAACCAAATGATAAGTAGATGTACGACTTCAATCAGTCACATTAAAAATCAAACAGATTAAGCTTAAAAAAGGAAAATGAGCCAACCAGAACCAACAAAGCAAGTCCAGTGATGACCTAATCTATAGACTAAGGACTTGATAAAACACAACTTGTAGGCCCCCTTCTGTTGAGATAATGGCTGTATTTCTTAAAACGATTGACCAACCACCAATACAAAGAAACATGTCCAATACTCGGTGGCACATTGCTAGAATGAGACAACATAACAATGCATTCAATTGACAAGAAAAAAAAAACACAAATCTCATCTCTAACTCGTTTACCAAAAGAGATTCAAGAGTATCTATTTCAATTGAGAACATGGATTTTGCTCTATTCTATCAAGAAATGCAGAACTAACAAATAGCAACCACATGTTTTATCAATAAAAGCAGAACTAACACATAGCAACTACTTATGTTCCAACGATGAGGGACTAAAAGAAATAGGATGATATTTGCTTCTCAAGAAAACATTTGATAGAACACATTTGTTCAGTGCAGACATCTTGTTCACTGTTTTCTTGGATTAATGGGAAATAATAATGGGTAATGTTTCGGAGAAAGGCAACAAGAATTTGTGAACCAAACTACAGATACGATGAAATCTGAAACTTGAATATACGCTCGTGTTCCAAAGACTTCATAAAAGCCTTGATGACTCGACGATTGGCTTTGCAACAGTCTAATAGAACAGGTAGACACCTCAGTTAATTAGGTAGGATAGTGAGGTCGAACACAGTCTAATAGAACAGGTAGACACCTCAGTTAATTAGGTAGGATAGTGAGGTCGAACGCAACCAACAGTTCATACAAGAAAAGGTGGGCACCACACCATCAGCATAATTTGCATTAGTCTGTGATGTGTGATCACAGATAGACACACGCAAACACAATATAAGGGCGGTATTTTTCCATCAAAGTAGCACCTTTACGAAGATAATTTTGTGGATCCCAAACGTCAAATTGGTTAGCAAAACATTATCCAGAATATTAGGTGGATGCTCCACAGACTAAGTTAATGGTAAACGAAAAGAGTTTGAAGATCCAATACTAAGGCAAAACCTGTCTTATTTATCCTTCAAAAGATAAAGCCTTGGACTAATCACTTTTGATCACGAGATCAGATGTCAGTTTCCTAATTCCCAGCACCAAAACCCCACTTTGAAGTTCTTCTTTTTCTTTCTAAAAGACATACCTATATGTATTTTTAAGAAAGGTACTGATCCACCAAAAAACAAAAAAAAAGAAGGGGGCAGCATTTAGGTAGATGATGCCAAAAAAGAGCTGTCATCCACACAAGACGAGCAAAATCTGTGCATCGAAGCCCTAGATCTGACCACCAACGCCCACGACGAAACAATGGACGCGCGACGTGGTCTCCGATCTGTTTTTTTCTTTTCATGGCACTGCAATTGCTATCAAACCGAATCCAAAACGCACAAAGAGTCGCTCTAAACCTAACCATTCACTAGAAAAGAAGCAGAGCAAGCTATTAAGCGAAGATCGAGAGAGCGAAGAGGGCGAAGCGCATCATACGTACTGTGTCCTGAGGACCCAGCCTCGGTTCCACGGAGCCAATGCCCGTGGCTGCCGCAGCGCTGATAGTCGCCGCCGCTCCCCCACCGCCGTTTCCGGCCATTCTCTATCCGCGGCCGCCGCTGCTCCTGCTCACATTGTCGTCTCTCGAACGAGCAGGATCTGCTCTGCTCCGCAGATGATCAGATTCCTCGGAAGAGGAGGAGGAGGAGGATGAGGAGAAGCAGAGGCCTTTGCTAGTTTGCTTTGCCTGGGTTATAGTTCCGGGCTCGAGTCAGGACTGAGGAAGAGAAGCAGCACAAGTGTCCGTAGGTCCCGCCGTCCCTCCTCTCTCTCTCTCTCCCCTTCTCTTCGTCTCTGCTCGCTTGCTGTGTGCTCCCACCGCCTTCGTCCACTCTCCTGTTCGCGACTAAGCGCTGCCTCTTTCTCTCACTCTCTCTCCGCGTAGGTGCAGTCACTTTCTATCATTCTCGTTCCCTTTCATGCCGTTTCTTTTTGTTTCTTTGCCTCATTCCTCAGACTTGTGGTGTTTGCTTGCAGGTGTGAGCTAGAGATGCGTGAGATCAACCCCAAGAGATGGTGGGGCCCGGCAGATATAGACTGGGGTATAGCGTTGTGTTAGTTCCGATTAAATTTTGCCGCTAAGGTATTATTATTATTATTCAATATTACTATTCGTAACTTACTCATTACTCTTCATAATCTTATTTTTATTTTTTTTTATATTTTTAAACTAATCCTTCCTAAACGAAGGAAAATATCCTCCTCTTCCCTTTTCGTTCTCTTTTTCTTCGTAACAATGAGGTGACAATGATATCGGAAGAGATCGACGATGACAACAATGGAGGGGAGAGCATCGACCAAGCACAGGGTGACAAAGAGTATGGGAGACAGAAGCATCGACGAAGCAGGCCACAGGGAACTAGTAAGGAAGAATCACTGATGAAGTGTGGAGTCATAGGAAGCATGAGAGGAGAGTTCATTAGCAAAGCATAAAGCGAGGGGTGGGGGACGACATCAATGTCGGTAGGATACATATGATGATAATTGTAAGGGTTGTGAGGAAGGAAAAAAATATAAATTCAATAATAGTGGGCTATAAATAATAAAGTATTATTTTTTTAAGGGATTATCGATTGTAAAAAAGTGCTCTAAATAATAAGCCTCTTATTATTAATAGCAACCGAGGTAACTTACTAACGTTATCCTTCGACTCATATTACCATGATGCCCTCGTTGATTAGCCCTCGAGGGTGCAAAGTTGATCGGTCTTTTGACTTGTCTTTATTCACAACTAGTAATAACCCCTATGTAATAAATTCAAGATAATAATTTATCTTTTGTTATCTTTTATAATTATATGGGGGCATTATATCATGTAAATTAGGCATATTTTCATCATCGGTTAAATCCATGTAAATTTTTTTTGTTTGTTGAATGTTGACATTATTGTTTGTTGAATGTTGCAATAGCGATCGAAATTCGATGGCTTTTGTCTACTTTGGTTGATTATTAGACTACAAATCAAGTCAATGGCTTTTGTCAAATTTAAACATAGTGGAGAAGATTTTGGACATCCGAAGACCAAGTGGGACTCCTCAACATGATCTCTATTACACCCAAGTTAATATTGGTGTAACCTAAGGGAATATTAAGTGTAACATAAAATATTTTTTAAATATATTTTATTTGACGAATAATAACGTAGTGATCAATGATAGAGGATTTTTTTAACCTTCTTTTATCTATTTCTTGTAAGTATTTAAAAAAAAAATAGCTTTGAATCGTAGGCCACAACTATGTTACTATTTCCGAGAACGAATTAGATTTATACGTGATCTTTCCTTTTTATTTTTTCCTTTCTTTACGAGACGTCTATGATTAGCAAAATCTTCACACAGCGTAATTTGATTCGCAAGGAAATGATTGTAGATCAATCCATATTATTATCAATTTCTTTTGTTATTTTTAATGAAAGATCAATCCATCTTTGTAGTTTGTCGCTACATAGGCTCTCTTTATCATCATTTTATATTATTATCTATCTATCTATCTATCTATCTATAGGCGTTCCCACCATGTCCTACTTCATATCATACATATTATTATCTCCTTTGGAAAGCAAGCTTAGCTTGGGAGCTTTTACATGTGCTCAAGTCCTTGCAATCCTTTGTTATATTTGTTTTCTTGGAGGACTTGTTAATATGAATTATTATTATTATTATTATTATTATTATTATTATTATTAAGATGTGAGGGTTTGAATCAGTCAAATTGGCAAGACAATTAGATTGGACTTGTTAATATGAATTAACCTAATCCGTTCTCTTTTTTGAGTGTTGATGCTATAATGTATTAGCCTATTAGGCCCTTAAATTTATAAATTAATTTTACTTTGGAATATATATATATATATATATATATATATATTGATAATTTATCTAAAAAACACTTCATTATAATTATTTTTGAGCAGAGAACATCTCTTTTCTTAGAATTTAGGACCCAAATCTTTTCAAGAATGTATGTATATAAGCAAAACAATAATAATATTTAATTACAAGCAGAGAGAGCAAATATTTCTTTTTTTTTTTTTAGAAGAAGAAAAAAAAAGAAGAATTAGAGAATAGTTTTGTTATAGGAAAATTAGAGTCGGCGGCGGCGGCGGCGGTGGTAACTCGGACGATGTTGTCCGCTACCGCCCGCCGACTCGTAGAAGCTGGCCATCAGGTCCTGCAGCTCCATGTAGTGGACGGAGGGGTCGCTGCTCCTCAGCCGCTGGAGCAAGTAGATAAAGAAGTCGATGCCGCACGCGACCCGCAGCGCCCCCTCGTATGCGTAGCCGAACTCCGGCACCGACAGCCGCAGCAGGTCCTCGAAGAGTGGGTGGTTCAAGAAGTTCGCCTCCACCTCGAACCTCTGCACCGCCGCCCCCTCCGTGCCCACGCACACCCAGATTCGGCCTTCCGGCAGCCCGCCCGGGAAGCTCCTGCCGCCACCGCAGACTACCATCTTCTTCACCAAGCTCGTCATGCCGATCCCCATTCGCTGCACAGTACTGCCGCTTCCTATTGGACTCGCTAATGTTGAGGAGGAGGGGAGGGGTGGTGCTTTTATATAGGTAGAAGGTCAGGAATCATGCATTACTTTATTCCGACGCCTGATCTGAAAACACTGCATGTTCCAGTAATCAATGTAGCATTGACTCAAGTAGTACAACACGACTGGGGTTGTATGGATATCTCAAGAATTCCGACGTGTGAAGGCTTCGTCTTCCTGCACACAACGCGGAAGCCACTGGCGGTTCATTTTGTGCTCACTTGGGAGTCTCCATGCACGCATGCAAACAACTGACGCTACGAGAGGAGGTCGACGACTGGATTGTATTCTTCTTAGAATCCGAAGCGTCGAACTGTGATTTCGAACCCCTGATGAGGAAGAAGCATCTCCGACAACTTCATCGTTTCACTTTGGCTCGTGTGGGACTTCGCGGAAGGGTGTTGCTGTGGGGAATGGAGGAGGAAGCACGTGGGACGGGCGAGAGGTCAAGCCCGCGGCCAGCTAGCTTGGTTGGATGGAGAACTTAAAAGCGTGTTTCATGGAGACGGTGAACGTGAGAGATCCAGCGTAAGAGAAGAAAGAAACGCGAAGGGAGCAGGAAGGTGGGTGGCGTTTAGGTCGGTAGGCGATGCGGGTGGTTGATGGAAGCACCGGAAGGGCTTTCTCGTCTCGCAGTTGCAATGCCAAGCAAGCAAAACCCTGCTTGAGCTGGTGCAAACATATATTATATCTTGTCTGAGACAAAACCCAACATATAAGCATTCTATTTAAGGAGGTTTATTCGACATATATAGATAAGCATTTGGAAGAAACTGATGGCCACCGGCACAAAGTTAAATGCATCACAATAGCATTGCTCATCATCACTAGGTTTTTGACTCCCTCGAGTACTGCTGGCTAACATGAGCAGATAAAATCTCAGTATCACCATGGAAAAGTAACCAGTTATTGACGGAAAGCAAAACAGGAACAGCCTTTGCACACAGCTGCCTTGCAACTTTTTAAGATCAGAGGCTTTACGAACTCTAAGCATAAGATCTTATTTCAATTTGTGACCGATGGGGCAACCATCACCTTGAAACACAACATAGATATACATGTATTGTAAATTCCACAACAAAGACGAGAGTAGGTATCATATACATTTGAGTGAATACATAATGAGTGACACCACTTGGACGATGGACAATTGCAAATGATATATGATGAATTCTGAATGCAGTTCAGTTACTATAAAGAATAACACATGATGCTTGCTCGAGCTTTAGCAGCAAGCGTTCAAACAAACATGTCTTACGGCAGAGTGGTAATCGACACAACATTTTATTTGGGGCATTGTGGCTGAAGAATCAACCGGTATTTCTCACAGCTTACTAATGGTGGCTTAGGATGTAGCAGCTTTGTATGATGGATTGAAAGGCACCTGTTCAGCACAGTCCACATTGTCTCCAGAGAATTGGCGCCCTACTCCCATCGAGTCCAGGTAATATTGGTAATGAGATATGATATTGTTCATGGGATCAATGTAGCCCTGGCCGCAAATATTGTCTCCATACAATATATTCATCGTAAGCCCAAAGCCAGGTAACCTTTTCGACAAAGTGTCATTCTTTGTGGGCTTCCAGTTTCCAACAAACACATCATGGGCCGAAGGCTGCTTCTTCTTCATCGGGGTCATCCACCTCCAGATGGCAGCTTCGAAAGCCAGGGTAGCATTCTGCTCCAGGTATTCTGGATGGCTCAACAGATCTACCTTTAGAGCATCACCAACAAGTCCATAGTTGTAGTTCCTGAAAGGCAATGATTAGATTCGGAAGCTTTCGATTTATTTGAATCCGGCAATGAGCTTAATGACCGCGTTCCATCCTTAAACCAAACACAAACTAGAAGCATATCTTTGACATACCAGTACACAGGCAGAGCACCACGTCCATAATATTGAACTCCATCGATACAGGGATAAAGGTAGTTTGGATCACAGTAGTCTTGACTTGGGCTCATTTCATGGTTATAGCACAATCCCCATGCTAGTGGACCGCCAGTGGCAACACCATACCCACCTATAACAAAGATCATCGGTAACGTATATACGTAATAAGAAAATTATTAAAGTAGCTATTGACAGTCGTTCCTAGATATCTGAGGTATCATCAGCCAGAATGCAGCCCAGAATTAGGTACAGTCAATAACTCTCCACGATCAGGATTCCATAAAGATTAACATTTTTTTCAACAGTTCTTTGTACAAGATGTCTGTCCCTTAACAGGCATCACTACATTTAGTCTGGGCATAGCTGCTAGAAGTTCAAGAGGGAGCAACAGCTGCAGGAATACCTTCAATCTTATTTCTGCAGAAGCCGAATTCAAATCCCATCTATCAAAGAAATCTGATTGTGCAGGGAAATGGTGATATTACACACCTATTGGATCACCAAAATTAGCTTTCCTCAGTCAACTTTTGTTTACATTTTCAACTAGAAAGTCTTAACTGAGTAAATATGTGTCCATGTTATTTGGTTCATATATCTCCAAATGTCTGGTTTAATTCTTTCTTCATTCTTGATTTCTTGTTTATTGTGACCAGACATGATGACGAGTGCAAAAGAGTCCAGTTAGGATGCATTTTTTATTATATTAATTTGTCCAATTGTTTCAAATCTACATGTGGTTTATTTCACTTAGGGTTGTAGTTGAAATATTTAAAGACATCAGAGATTGGTTGAGAGAAATGGCATTGTTTGAGTTGCCTGATTATTATTTTCATATGTTTTTTTTCCCTTAATTTATCTCCCTTGTCTTAGATATATGCTATTAGTCTCTGCATTTTTTTTTTTGCTGTGCTCAATTACCCAAGACTATTGTTCTTGAAAACCAAAACCTATATGTATATAGATCTAACTAAAGCAGAAGCCATCGACTGATATATTTCGTCAGATCTGCATAATAGACAGAATGAATGCCTATGATGTGTGGCATAAAAGCAAGGTGGATAGTTATCTCTTGTTCTAAAGACGAAATGCCTAACCAAATAGAGACCCAAAATCTTTCCCTACTGAAGCAGAAACGTACAGCATTACAAAAGATGTTAAATACGTTGATGGACGCACAAAGATTTGGCCAAGAAACTAATATTATGCATGACCTGTTCGTATCGTTCTATCATCCGCCATGCTTTTGGTGTCTCAAAGATTTGCCTTTGGCATAGGTTACAACGGCCGATCCTCTTATTTCTCCTTCCCCTTTTAGTTTCGCATGATTCCAGAACTAGTCAATGCACTGACCCACAATTCCGTAACAATTTGGTACCGAAATCACTCCTAAACCGATGCAATTTCTCATGGATGCAACTAATAGATTCGATTAGGTGCAGCAATAAATTGGGGAGAGAGATGACTTACAGGAGGTCTTGCTGCCGACGTGGCCGAGGAAGGCGGCGACCTCCTTCATTTTGGTCTGCTTGTCGCCGGTGGTACCGAAACCAAGCGGCTCAAAGAGGGCGGCGGCGGTAATGAAGGACTGGAAATCCCAGAAGCCGACGGCGTGGGCGACGGGGGCGTTGCGCTTGCTGAAGAGGTTCTCGAACTGGTACACCTGGAAGTAGTCGGTGATGGTCTCGTTGCAGCAGTAGACGCTCCCGCTGCACTCCCACCCCTTGTCGCACGTCTTCTGCTTCGACTTGGACGCATCCGCCACCGTCACAGCTACTACTAGTAGAAGCAGCAGAGTGGCCGGTCGCGCCATCATCTTCCGCATCCAGCAGAGCGAAGAGAGAGAATGAGGAGGAGAACGGGGCAGATCTAATATAATAGGAAGAGGAGGCGATGTCAGAATGAGAGAGAAGCACCAACCACTACCCAATTGATGATGCGAGACGAGAGAGAGGAGAAGAAGAAGGGCGATGGTGGTAATGGTTATGGCGGACCAAAGGGAGGGAGCGAATGAGAGGCAAATAATGGACTCGAAATAAGAATTGACCGCTACGGCAAGTGTGTCGGTTGGCGTTGGTTGGGTGCGGTATGGGGGATTTGGGGCAGGCCAGCTCGTAACGTAGCTTCTAGAGCTCGTGGCAGTCAATTTTGCTTGACCTAACATTTACTAATTATGAGTATTATAACGACGTAAAAATAACTATCTGATAACTTAATATTATATCATCAATAATCCTTAGATCAGAAAGATGATGGCTTCAATCCTATGATACAATTACACCACTAAAATCATTGATTCAAAAATTCATTTGAGTTTTGAAAAGATTTTATCGGATATGTTAGTTGAATCCGACCCGATATGCTAATCGAACAATTAGAATATGCTTTAATAATTAAAATAATAAAATTAATTTAATTAGATTTTATTTAAATAAAAAAAGTATTATCTTATGCATACCTAAACTATGTGATATGTGATGTACCATATCCAAAATTGATATACTAATTATGTTCTAGATTTATTTATTAAAAACTGATGGTTATCTCATCGAAAAAATTTACAACGAAAATATTAATCAATATTAAAAATCCAGAATTTAAAATATTAACAAATGATATTTTAATTGTTAATAGTGAGGCTCGGATTAAATCTCATCTTCACCATTTATATTTTTTTGGAAAAAAATAAAAAATATTCATTAGCTTAACCATTGACAAAAAAAAAGAAAAATCTAAAATTTTCAAGAATCACATCCCAATCCAACCGAATGCTAATGCGTCAAATCACATCTGCTATCTCTTTATTTCCTATTTGTGCCGTGAATCGCTCCGGTGCTGCTGTCACAATGGGATTGGTTGAAATCGAATGCTTGCGATGGGACGAGAGCGACTTGTGAACCGCTTTCTTTCGTTGCCCCGATGCGAAGCATCAACCGAGCCACACAATCGATATCGTCATCCAGCTTCATTACTGCGGATTACGCCACGTAGAGCCAAAAAGGTGCTTAAGTGGTAAAAGATGTGAGAAAAAATATGCTAGGCTTTAATTTACATATTATTTTTATCTTTTTAATATTTTAAATTTGTATTGAGATCTAAATTCATTTAATCTAATATTATCGACGAAAATAAAAATGAAAAATAAAAAATGATTTTAATATTTTAATTAATGATAATAAGATGCAGCGGATGATTACTGTATCTGTGGATGCAGTTATCAAATCAAATTAATTTTTACCAAATATGGCAGCGATCGATGAGAGGAGAAAGAAAGAAGGTGCCCACCTAAATCAAATTCTCACTGAACTGATCCAAACCGATTCAATGAACCGGGTCCAGAGAATATCGAGTGGGAATGCACGACGGACGATCCACACGCATCCATCATAGTCGTACCAAACATTGTAGCCATCCCATCGCCACGTGTGCCCTCGTGGTTGGCCTCTCATTCCTCGTGTCTGGTGTGGTCCATCTGGACCACTGGTTGCTGCAACCTTTTTATTTTTCCGTTCGCCGACTCCGTCAACAACGGCTTCCCAACTCTTAAACCACATGCTGCTACACACATAAAGAAGAAGACGCCGTGACAGCGTCAACAAGCCCAGTAGTAAGAGAAGTAAAAAGGACCCCGTAACTTAATACTGCATCACAACTTTTAAGAGTGGGTCAATGATGGGCATAAAATAGTACAAGTCTCGATGAGGCAATTAAAATGAAAAAGGACGGTAAATGTTTGTGTAAACTTGACCCGGCAACAACGAAGTGAAGCAAAAGGAAAACATAAAGAGTCACTGCGTCGGACACAGATCTGAATCCTCTTCCTCGGATCATCATCATCACTTGATCCTGCGGCAGAGGGTGACGCCGTCGCCGACGGGGAGCTGGCAGATCTCGATGCGGGGGTCCGCCGCCAGCGCGTTGTTGAGCTCCAGCACGAAGTCCCGGTAGTAGCGGATGTACTTGCGCATGGGGGCGTCCGGCGGCGCCACCACAGACCCGCTCCACAGCGTGTTGTCGTAGGCGATGACGCCGCCCACCCTCACCAGCTCCAGCAGTCGCTTGTGGTAGTTGATGTAGTTGTCCTTGTCCGCGTCCACGAAGACGAAGTCGAACGACCCATGGTTCTTCTCCTGCGGTTCCCAGGATCCCATTTCATAACTCGTCGATCGACCTACAAACGAATGGCGGAAAGATAGATCTGGATCGAGGACGTCGACTTACATCTTCAATCATTTGATCGAGGACAGGGAGGGCGGGGCCTTCGCGGAAGTCGATCTTGTGGGCGACGCCCGCCTTCTGGATCACGGGGAGGCCGATCTCGTAGTTCTCCCGGTTAATGTCCATGGCCAGGATCTTGCCGTCGTCGGGGAGCGCGAGGGCGGTGGCGAGGAGGGAGTACCCCGTGTAGACGCCGATCTCCATGGTGTTCTTGGCGTTGATCAGTTTGAGGAGCATGTTGAGGAACTGCCCCTCGTCGGCCGAGGTGGTCATCAAGTTCCTGGTTGCATCAGATACCACCATGTAAGATCTGGGAGGCAGAGGAGTCTTTCACACAAGAGGAAATGGCAGGAATGCGCGTGCGTACCATGGATGTTTGGCAGTGATCTCTCTGAGCTCCTTCATGGCCTCAGGCTCACGAGGGTACACGGTCGTCTCCAATATGTACTGCGGTAGGATCGAGGAGAAACTTGAATCCGGGATTACGACCGTAAAAGACTCGCGGGGAGAGATGATGATCGCAAGAACAAAGATATGTACCTGATAGAGCTCATCGCTCTGAAGAAGGCTCTTGTGGCCGACTTCCTGGTGCCTGCGGTCGCCGTTCTGGTTCTCCGATGCCATTGCTCTCTCCTTCTCCGATTTGGTTCCGCTGCTTTCTCCGCGTCGCCTGGGTTTGACAGGGGAGAGAGCCCAAGACTTTTATAATGGGAAAAGGGAGAGAGAGAGTTGGTGGTGAGTCGGGTAAGGCGGGCAACACCGATGGGGTGGGAGTGGTGTGGGTCCCCGTTAGGTCCCACAAGGATGGTTGGTGATGATAGCGGCAGACATAGAAATGGTGGCTGTGTGTAATACGATTCTCCATTACCAGTTGGTGCTTGGTCACCCATCCACCAACTCTCCACTAAACTTCGGGCTTTTGGGTATATATTATAAACTTGATTGATGAAGGTGAAGAAGAATGATTCCCAGCGCGCACATTAGTAGTGCATGAATCGATTATTAGGAAATGTGATAACAAAACTAAGAGTTTGTATGGAAAAATACTTGGGAGTGCTGAAGTTATGTATGTATAATACAGAAAGGTTATGCAGGAGAAGGTAAGACAAAGTCAAAGTCAAACTAGGCGGCCCAATTGATGCTTGGATTGCCCAACCAATCATTAGACCAGCTGACGCTTTCTCTCCCTCACGGAGCATCTATCGCTCATTGATATTTACTTTTCCCTTCGGTGTATCATGGGTTTGGTTCAGAAGAAAAATTAAGTAGGAAAAGAATAGAGAGAAATTGCATCATGCACATATGATGAATGGGGACAGTCATCTATCGCCGAAACAGATGGTCACGAGAGGATCTTAACCCACAACCACTTAGAAAAAGACCTGAATACACCCTTAACCATCTAAGCTATCCGTATAATTTTATGTATCACGACAAGAACGTGTTGATGTGCATACTATAAATTTAATATTAAAAAAAATAGAACTAAATCTGTTTGGTTTCTGGGGATTCACAAACTCTTCCTCACTCTCCTCGTACGTCAGTGACGACAAGAAGTGATGAAGTAAATAGGAGGCTTGCTATTTAGCCGGACTCAACCAAGGAAACCTTTCAGTGGGACTCTACACAGATCGAGCGTTTGCTTTTGTTACGAGAGGATCTTAAGTAGAAGTTCCCGAGGCAAAAAGATGTGCCACTTCTATAAGCAAAGACAAAAGAAGAAGAACCATAGTGAAGGTCAAATATGTTCTGATTACTGTGACTCAAACATTACATAAGCATATCTCCTTGAGTTTATAAACCACAGATTCTCTACGTATCAAGTTTTAACCATTAAAATATCTCCTTGAGATAAAGAAGGTCAAATGTTGTTGGAAGCAACAGGTGGAAGTATGTTCCGGTGACTGATGGAGAAGGATGGAGAGAAGGCCTTTTTGACAAACGACGGAAGCAACAGGTCGTGTCGGTTTCATTAGGTGAGAGACTATGACTTGAAGAACAGAAGCGTTAGGTGAGAGATTGTGAAACATGGTTGAAAATGGTGGCTTGTACGTCTTCAAGAACAGACTCTAAAATACCAACTCGAGAAAGAAAAGGATTAGCTTGAATGATAAATGCCAGAATCTACAACAACCAAATACATATTCTTTGGCCTTCCATAAATTTCGAGTACAATGAACGAAGAAAATCTCTACACCAACGAAATACGCATTCTCTTGAGAGATCCATATAATTTTAATGTTAAGGTTCTCCTTATAAGGCCGAAGAGTCATTTTGCAGTTGCTTCCCGTTAGTTCAATTTTTTGTTGTCCTAGCTCAGATCCAACTTAATTCCTTTTTTCTAGTCAATTTCAAGGCAAACTCCTTTGAGCATCATCCGATCCCTGCAAGATTATGTTGGGGGCACTCCTGACAATACCCTTCCAAGACTTAAGTAATCAACAAGTCAAATAAATCAGACAAGTCTGAACTTAGGGTGTTCGTTGTGTTGAAACGTATCTATACATCCCTTTTTATAATAGGTGCTTGGGACCATTACGTTCGCTCATCACCCAGTTCATACGGTAATGAGGGCGTGAAGTTCGACCATATTCACCAGTAAACCGATGTCGAACCCAAGATTACATAATTGTTCTCCACGTGGCATTCATCGAGTGCAACCTTATGGCTTTACTCTCTAGGATGTGACTCTAAGGTGACGATGAATGATCAACTAGATGGCTCCGTCGTGTCAACCAAGTGACTCTAACTTATCGACCATGTGGAGATGATGTGTCATCCACTAGGAGTCAATGTGTTGAACAGGTGGCTTAGATGTGTCGACCAAGTGGAGCCCATAGGTTGACCACGTGGAGCTTGTGTCCTCCACTTGGAGTCGACTATCGACCAAGTGGCTCCGATGTGTCAGCCATGTGGAGCCCATTGGTCAACATTTGAATCAACCAGTTCAATGAACCATGCTTCGTTTCAAAGAGGGAAAAGAAGAACTAGTTTCATTTCTAATCAAAGCCTGAAATATAATCATACTACTAGGTCAGCGGAAAAAAAAATAATGAATCACATGCAATTGATAACCTCAACAGCTAAGCGAAGGTTCTGTTTCACATGCATGCATATGGATCATCAAGAGGCGTATGTAACATCCACAAAAAATTCATACCTGGAGGAGAGCTGGCACCACCAAGTGCTAATTCCATCTCACAAGTGAGATATGAGTGAAATCCAGGACCCCATCGGTGGCTTATCCTGTCATATATCTGGCTCAGCTGTATGAAATTATACTTTCCCTTGATTTTACAGTATGCGTAGAAGCCAGAGCCCACAAAACCAAGAATTTGGCCGGTGACACTCAGCTGGAGAGGAAGTGACTCAGAACTTCAGGACTGTGAAACTGAAAAAGCCCACAGAATGGGGATGAGAATATGATCTTACCACATCAAAAGGAAGCCCACCAAACAACAGCTAGCCAAGTCCGATGGTAAAGAGATCCTAAAGAAACATAGACGGAATTCCACATAAAATGATTTAAATGCAAGAAATGAGTAACAAAAAGGGCCAGCTGTAAAGGAAATCAAACCTTCAGTTTGCCGCACATTGTCTGTGTGAGTGCAGAATTCAAGTTTGTGTTCAAAAAAATGCCAATATACAGGAAAGTAGCATCACAACCTGCAAAAATCAACCAGCAATTGTTCTAACAGTGTAGACACAGTGAAGAAGCTGAATCTTTTGCTACTTTGTGCTTTGCTTTATGCTCTATATCTAACAAACAGAATATAATTAAAAAAAGGAAAGAAGTAAAAGAAAAGAAGAAAGACCACAAATGCTTGCAAGCAAACACACAAGGGCAAGCTCGTATGCACACACACTGAGACCTACCTGAAATCCGACAGAATGAAGATAGGGAAAATTCATTGTAAGCCCTAAATCACCACGAAAATATGTCCATAATAACAAGATTGGTCCACACACTATTCCTGAAAAACAACTATGATAAAAAAATATAAACCTCATTCTGTTAAATGATTGTTAATATTATTTGTCAAATGAATGGGTCTAAACTGAGGCTGTTCCAGCATGATTACCATTGCAACACATGAGACCAAAGCTATTGAGACCACTGGATATTCCTTGAAAAGAGAAATCAAGCAAAAATGTGAAAGATGAATCAAAGAATGAAAATTAAGTAGAAGTGTGTAGTAGGGATACTACCAACACGGTTTATAGATGCTAGATATATTGCAGTTGTCATGTTAGCAGCAAAAACCATGCCATAGCCATAAGCACTGAAAGATTAAGTCTCCAGCTCCGGCGACAAAAGCTCCAAGAACAATCAATGTAACACTGATAAAACCCTTGGTCATGCCATCAAGAATGAAATAAGAAAATGAATGGAAAATGCTTTTATGATATTAGTAATTAGATCAGACCACTATGAGAATAACTGCGCTCTATGTTTCAATTTGAAAAAAATTGTTAGGGACGTTGCCCTTGAATACTGTCAGCAAAAAATAAAATGCATCCAGCTGCACCTCAAAATAACTCTTAGTCTTCGGTCATATTAAACACAAATGAATGCTGATCTATGTTTCAATATATAAACTGTTCAGAAACAATCGCGTTACAAATTTAAGCACTGTGGTCCATAAAACACATGCATTTAGTTGGTTTGATAAAATGTCAAGCCTCAAGAAAAAATAAGTTCAAAATTTTAGTTACCTGCCGACAACATGGCGGGTGTACTTTTGCCTTGTTAGTAGATACTCCACAATCATTGTAAACACAACAGTTGTACGCCTAAGGGTGGTATACATTGGAACATTCACTCGACGTACAGACTCCATTGTAGCCAGCTTTTGCCATGATGATTTGCATGATATCACTGATGATTCTAATAGTAGCACGTACAAAAATATAGCCAAGTTCATTTTCATAGAGAATATGTGCTACATACCATGTAAAGCAAATATGCAATGGAAAGGGGAAGAGTCTGCAATATGGTTTCAGGAGGTACAAGGCCTGCTTTATGTGGTTCACCATTTGAAAAACAAATAATTCTACAACGCTTCATTGCAATGAAACAAGAAGTTCATCTGAGAGAAAAAACAAAAAATAACCTAGACAAACGAGTAGTTGATAGCATTTTCATCGTGGGAGAGATGCTAGAAGCGCTTAAAACTATGCATATAGACAATCTGATCATCATACATCATAATTCCTCCATAAGATGAGGGAAAGTTAATTCTCCTGGTGTTAGATTCTTACATTTTGCTTGGAGCAAGGCAGAGAAGTTTGGACCAGGGTTAAGATTCTATATTCTGTAATATGTTTCATGGTATATTTTAGTGGTTGCTATCATTTTGTGTTTTTGCTCATCTTCACAAATAAGCAGTGAAACTGTCTAATGGCTAATAAAAACTGATGAAAAGTCGCTATCCTGAGGTCTGATTATATAGTGGCTCCAACGGTAATATATTATATAGAATTGGATTTTATATTTATCATCAATTTATGGTTAGAAAGAGGCAGACAATGATATAATTGGACAGAGAAGTGAGAACAGATATTAGGTTCTGCGGCCAAAGCACATGTGTATTCTTAATCAGTTACTTCATGCATTTCACTTTTTAAACAGTTCCTTCATACTAGGTTGTTAAAATACATTAGTTATATAAGTCCTGGAGGGCATGGTGGCCCTAGAATAAGTAAAGAAGTAGCTAGACAATTTTTTGGATTATGTAATCGATGTATTATCTAGTAGATACAATCAGTCATGACTCCTATCAATCTATGGACTAATATATTGGTACTTATATGTCATCTAGGTGATGATATTGCGGCATTCGTCTATAAGAAAAGGATCACATGTACGTTAGGAGTATAATTTTTCCGAGCACTAGCCATGTGATTGTATAAATAGTCCAGCCTACCATGTAAAAGCCATGCTGGACAATCTTGGAAATCTATTAAAAAGAAAACCCTATGTTTTCTCTCTTCTGAAACAGAATTCACGTCATGATTTCCAATCAGAGCTGCATCTATATGCCTTCATGTTGGAAACCAAAATCAAATAATACCTTACAGTTCTCTCTTCAACAGAAATCCTAAACCTCAGCTCTGTAAGATACCAAACTAAAAGTTGCGATCAAGTGTTTCAAACAGAAAGAAGCATTTCTGTATCAGAAAATGTACAATTCTTGAACAATCTATATGTAGCATGTCATCATTAACAAAGTACTCTCTAAGTAGTTGGCCATTACCAACTGACCGTCCAATTGTTTTTCCGCCTCTAAACAGAAAGATTATCAGCCCTTCCCTTCCCATCTTTGTTATTATTTTCGTGTTCTTGGGTTGACTAGATATTAATTATTTTGTTTTTTTGTATGAGATAAAACTACTACCTCAAGTAGGGGTGTTCAAATCGAATCAGAAAAATGAACCGAACCTCAATTGACCTGTTCCAAACCGATTCGGTCCAAAGTGGTTTATCAATAATTCAGTTTTGAAGACTATAAATTATTCCAATTTGGGAGGGTACTCTTCTTCAGTTCGATTAACCGGTTCGGATCGAACCAAGTCGATTTTAATTTAAAAAAATACCAACTCAACCTAAAAGCCTTAAAAACTCAATAATCCCTTCCCAATCTTGGTGTTCACCGCTCTTCTTTCATCTCTGCTGCTCTTCCTCCTCGTCCCCTTCTTGGTCATGCACTCTCGACTCAGGTATGAACCTTATTTTTTTTGTTATCCTTTTTCGTTAACAATTCTTTATTGATTTGTATAAAGTCATTTGTTGATTTGTATGCATCGCAGTATATTCTCATCATTAATAAAAAAGGACAGCCTGTGAAGTCCTTATTCCTCTTTAGCATCTTTCAATAAAAAAAGTAAAAAAAACCACTTGTGCATAGATCCAATTGTTTAGAATGATATTTGTCATATAAAATTTTTGAGAATGTAGGTCCAATTGAATCAAAATTCTGATTTGGTTCAATTAAACTTAACTGGTTCACCGAACAGAATCAATTCATTATATATACATATATATGTATATATGTGTGTGTACATGTAAATGCATACATGCATACATGTACATGTACATGTATACATGTATACATGTTCCTTTCACTAACAGAACTGTTTTTTCAATTTGGTTCGATTCGACCCTTAATGATTCAGTTCAAACCTCTTTGAACACCTCTAACCTCAAGATTATCGAATTCACACAAATACCTACAGATCACTTGCCAACTCAAATCAAATTGCAAACGAGCTTCAAGTCTGAAGCAGCCGCGCATAAAACCTAACTGAAACACAATGTCCGAACAATAGAAGGGTCATTTTGCTAAATGCGGAAGAGATTCACAACAATTCCAAAGCAAATTCGTTGAAGATCTACGTTAATCTCAAAACATTAAAGAAACAAAATATGCGAGCTCGAGAACGATCAAAGAAAGAAAAAGAGGATAGAGAAGGGGAAACCGGCGCAGGTCATGTAGGATAGGGCGGCGAAGGCGCCTCGCATGGTCATGGCGGAGCCCTTGAAGAGGAGGGCGCCATCATCGCCGCCCCTGCGATCGGACACCGGCAGTAGCAGCCCGACCTTCGGCGCCATCACACCGGTGACCGATCTGCCTCCGCCTTCCTCTCGATTCTCGGCAGCAGGGAGCGAAAGGAGACAACAAAGAACAAACAACTGGTCTGTGTTACGATCCCTTCTTTCTCCTCCTCGCAATCAACAGCGGCAACAAAAAGGAAAAGAGAGGGGAATTCTCCATTTCGATCGATTTAGTTCCGGTTTTTTGTCTTATGTATATGTGTGTTGTCTTGCTCACTTCGAGTCTGTTGTTTTCCGCCGTTATGCACACAGGGCATCATCATCGTGTGCGTGACAGACGCGAATCAGACCGCGTGGGGCATCAATGGCCATACTTCGTTGGGTTTGATACGGTAATTAGAGGCTTAATTATCCAAATGTTGGAGTCATTTGAGTTATATTTAGAAGATTTTTTTTTTGTCTAAATTGAAGTAATTAACCTCCAGCGAAGATGAGTTCAAATTATCTTCTTTCTCTCTCCCCTCCATTAATTAAGATCATCATATTAATTATCACCAACTTTAAATCAAGTATCGGACGATACTCTTTTCGTCTTATTATTGTCGGTCGATGATCGCGAGAGAAGAAAGAAAAGGAGAAGAAGAAGAAAATATGAAGATTGGCACCACTCTCCCTTTTCGTCTATTGGGAACTTCTTATTCGTGTGGAGAAAAGAATCCTCGATATCATCAGGAGAAGAGAGGAGACACATCGACGAATTTTTTTTTTCACATATATATCACATATATATATATATATATATATATATATATATATATATATATATATATATATATATATATATATATATATATATATATATATATATATATATATATATATATCGAGTGATATATCTAAATATACCGTTCGGTATATAATATCATACCCGTAACGAGTAAATCTCGAAACTCTAATACGATATAAAATTTCAATCCTTACTTTAAATACATTCAATAAGTACGCTTATAAATATAAGTACATGAAATATAGTTACTAAAATCAGATAAGTCTTGAGTCGTTTGATCATGTGATGTACTACATGAAATATAACTACATCACATGTTTAATTTAAAAATAAAATATATTGATAATTTAAAATTATATATATATAGTAAAACTCTAAAGTGTTAAAACTAATTAAAAATTATATAAAATTATTAATACGGATTAACATTGTTTAAATGTTTGTCCTGATAGTTCTTACACTAATCCAATCCAAGATAAATTATTCAATGATAAAAAAATAGTTTATCCAACGTAATTGTGATGACTTAAATAACACAAACACATGAATTTTTAATATGAAGATGATTTAGTCATCAAAATGATATTTCTTAATTCTACCACCACGAGTCAATTCTGTGTTATAATTTCAATTTTATTTGTTATAATATTTGTTTCATTCTCCTCATATTCATTCTGATCCTCAAATCTCATTCTTCTTATTTGTGGTATCCATCTTTTTTTTTTTCATCGTATTAAAATCCAAGTCACAAAGATCGTAAGTATCATAAGTCACATTGAAGTAAGGCTAACCCTAATTTCATTATTGATAAAAATATCCTCAAATAAATACTTAAGTTAAGAATATTCAGATAATTTTTTATCGAATCAGCTTTTATGTAATCAATTTGTTCGTCAATTGATTTATCTCGATTTTTCAACACATTCTATCCGATAAATGAACTATTTTGGTACGACCATTATTGAGTTATATGATACAAAGAATTCTGTCTTACTACTAATTTCAAATGAAAATTATAAAATTACATTGACCAAAAATAGTAACGTCAACCACGTGATGGAGCGACGCTACATGATTCAGGGCTAATGATATATTGTCTCATATAGTTAGTTGGTTTTAGCATCATAGTCTCTATACTTTAAAGTTATATTGATATCTCTTTAGTTAATAATTATGTGCATTTATCCTAACGATGTTAGTATGATCGACGGAAATATGAAAATAAAATGTAAAAAAATATTTTTAATATTTGATGGTGAACGGCATCAATGGCGGACAGTAGTATCGTTGGCATTAGTGGTGGCGGATCCCTCCCCCTTTACATCTATGTCGATGTTAACACAGATGTCATGCGGTCATTGCCCTCCCTGATGAGTGGTTGTGCTATTGGACGAGAACATCACCTTCGCCCGTGCCTCCTGCATTGGCGATCGCTTCTCTACCTCGACCGTTGTGCATGCCACCATGATGTTCAGCAACATTGTCAACTTCTCCTCAAATCCCTCGTTCTCGGATGACTTGGGATCCTCGCTAGAGTTGTTTCGCTTCTCCTCCCACATGGAGCAAACCGGATGTCAGCGCCTTGCTCCTCCACTAGGTCTTGGAATGGGGTCTTCTTGGTGATAGACTCTAGGAGGGCGATAAAGCTGTAGACGTTGGAGAGAGGGGTGAAGGAAGGCTTGGGAAGGCGGGACTCGAGCCTATGGTAGAAGAGAGAGGAGGATGCAATGAAAGAGGAGGGGGTGATAAGATCATGGGGTGAGGCCGGGGAGGAGGAGGAGGGGTATGCATAGCAGTTAAGGCGAAGAAGCAACCTCCGATGTGGGAGGTGCTGTGGATGATTCGGGAGGCACAAGTGGAGGTGATGAACTCGTTCAACAATAGCAACCACTCATTGGGGAGGTGGTTGGACATGGTATAAAGCATGGTAAGAAAGTATAGATTGAAAGAGTCACTCGATATTTGTATCGATGCCTACATAGATGTAAAAGGAGAGGAGTTTGCTACCACCGATCTTAGATGTTGTCTACTATCGAACATTAAAATTATATTTTTATCATTTATTTTTATGTTTTCGTCGATGAAACAAATATCCTTTATGATAAATAAATATAATTATTTTAATTTCATAACTATAGAACTATTAATATAATTTTTTAAGGTATAAGGATCGTAATATTAAAACCAACTAACTATTGGACAATACGTAATTAGTCCCGAGATTCATCCGTCGGTAGTTTAGCAGCGATGACACCACCCAACCTCGTGTTTTCGTGCGAAGCGAGTTTGCCTTCACAGGAAGGAAGACGCAGGAATAAATAGAAGCACCAAAGTGTTAGGATCGGAGCGGCACTAAGAGGTGGGGGGTGAATTAGTGCAGCGGATTAAAACTTCGGTTTTGGAAAAATCTTTCGTACGATAAAAAATCGAACTTGAAAAGCTTAATAACTTAGAAGCGTAGTGACTAAGTAAAGTAGTTTGCAGTATGTAAATGACAAGAATAAAATGCAAACCAGAGAAGACGGTAGTTTATAGTGGTTCGGTCAATCGTGACCTACATCCACTCCTCCGATTCCTCTTCCGTTGAGGCCACCGGCATCCACTAATGATCTTCCTTTACTAGGCGAAGATCAACCTCCTTCTTACACCCCTCTTACAACCTCTTACAAGTGGTTCATCCTTTTACAAAGATTTCAATGAAAAGAAAGGAGGTGAACACTCAAGCTATTGAAAACAAGACTTTTCCTAAAGCTTTTCTCAACTTCTAGCTTCTCAAAAGGTTGTATTCTCTGCTGAGAATTGTGGGGTATTTATAGACCCCAAGAGGATTCAAATTTGATCTCCAAAATTTGAATTCCCTTGAGTTCCCGAGGTTGGCGGTGCCACCGCCTGTCGACCGTTGCACTGGCGGTGCCACCGCCCGACTTCTCGGGTGCTGGGCGGTGCCACCGCCAGACCCTTACAGCTTACTAGTTTGGGCTCCAAACTTGGCCCAAACCAGTCCAAACTCGGGCCCAATTGGGCCCTACTTGGGTTATAGGATTAACACCTAATCCTAACCCTAAGTAACGTGCTAACTACGAATTTAAAGACATTTTCTAAGCTATTACAAAGTCTGCAAGTCAAGACTTCTTTCGACCAGCTTCCGGCGAACTTCCGGCGGTCTTCCGACAAACTCTCGGAAACCATTCTGCGGACTCCCGATAAGCTCGTAGACTTCACGATTTGATCTCGGCGAGTTCCAATGAGCTTCTTTGGCAAGCTCCGATCTTTCTCGGTGAGCTCCGTGAACTTCCGACGAACCTTTTGGCGAGCTTCCGAAAAACCCTTCGGCAAGCTCCCTACTCATTCTCGGCTAGTTCCGGCAGCATTCCCAATGAACCTTCGGACTTCCGTCGAACTCTCGAACTCCCAACGAATCCTTCGTGCTTGACTCCGGCACTTTGTTTCGCTTTATGTCTTCATCGTTATCGTAGTTAATCCTGCACACACAAGCCAAAACTCTACTCCGATCTAGACAATTATTACAACGCGAATTGACATTCTGTTGCCTGGCACGTCATTGGTTGGTGCTTCATCCGATTCTTCGGTGCATCGTCCTCTCTTGCGGCTTGTTGCCCAATCGGCGGTTGACCTCCGCAATCCCAATATCCTTGGCGCAATTCCAATCTCCTTGGCCCGACGCTCGACGTCCGAAGCCTTCTGCCGTCCAATACCCTGACGTGATCTCATCCGGCACAACGTCAATTCCTCCTGCGTTAACTGTCTAATCTTGATCGAGTAGACCTGCATCACTCAAAATACAGTTAAACATAAACATAATTATCAATTAGTTTCATCATCAAAATACGAGATTCAACACAAAGTGTATAGATGAGGTACGGTGTGGAGGATGATTCGTGAAGAAGTCATACGACTAAAGTTGATGCCTTTTCCCCGAAGCAACGAGGAACATATGCGTTGAATAAATAGGGCATAGCTTTTGTTTATGTGCTCGTAATCGTAAAGGCAAGAGATATCTCAAGGAAGAAATGCTTTTGTTGGATCTGCTTTCCATCTCTCGGACAATTACTATAGTTACGTTCGAGAATATATTTATATTTTAAATATTTAATTAAAAAAGAAAATCAATGAATTTATAGTTGTGAAATGCATATTTATATCCTCAATAAATATGCTATATTTATATTATAGCATGGCAGCCTACTAACCAATGCTGTGCGGAAGCCATTGCTTGTAGTTCGTTGTTTGGGCTCAAAAATGGGCTCTCACATGTAACCCACCAACCAAGAACAATAATTCCAATGTTATTTTCCAGGAAAATAGAAAACTTTCGTTATCCTCCCCATCGAATCGATCGAGGAAGAAGGTGGACATAAAAAGTTATATGACAAGGAAAGGAGGAGGAGGCACCCTTTAATTGGGCATCCGATGAGGAAGAAGAATCTGAGCCACTTTTGTTCACATGCTATGGGGGCCGCTTTTGTTGCCTCGCCCAGCCGTTTCCCACCCACCCATCTTACCTACCAGCCCAGTCGTAAACTATCTATCTCTGCTTTAACGAGCCGTCGACACGTTAGTGGGGGATGATGCACTTTGTGTCGCCTGGGTCAAAAAGAAGGAACAGCCAACAGGAATGACCAGCATCACTCTGCGGTGGCGATGCTCTATTTCTTTCCGAGGACGCCATGTTGTCGTCGTCGTCTCATTATTATTATATCATCCCATTTCTTATTTTTGAATAAAAAAACAAATCTCCCACAAATTGTCCATTTCAAAATTCGCTCTATTCTCTCTCTTTCTCTCTCTCTTTCTTTCTCTATTTAAGCGTAGGAGAGGCGCCCAAAGGTCTACCGTATATATGCCTTCAAACCCTCGACCCTCATCCTCTTTCTTCGCCTTGCCCGCCGCCTGAGTTCCCGTCACAGGTACCATCCGATGGGGGCGGCGATGCTGACAGACCAGGTGACTGAGGTCTTGATCCCGGTGGCCGCCGTCGTCGGGATCGCTTTCGCGCTGGTTCAGTGGCTGCTCGTGTCGACCGTGAAGCTCTCGCCGGAGAGGCAGCCGGGGGGCGGAAGCAACGACAAGAATGGGTACTCCGACTACCTCATCGAGGAGGAGGAAGGGCTCAACGATCACAACGTCGTCGTTAAGTGCGCCGAGATCCAGAGCGCCATTTCCGAAGGTCTTCTTTAGAAAATGAAAGACTATTTGTGTCGACTAGTTTTTTGTTGTCCATGTGTTTGTGAATTCCTTTTGTCTAAAAATAACTTGTGGTATAGTGTTAAGAATAGCTTTATCTTCGAATCTGTGCTCCGGTGAATTCATGTTAAACCTCCTCTTTTCTTCATATTAAAATCCAGCATAGCTGTTCTAGTTGCTTTAACTTGACATCCTTTAGTCTCATTTCCTTGTATATATTATTTGACTTGATGCTCCTTTTTCACCATCTGTCTTGTTATACGAGTAACTGTTTGTAGTGGCAATTTCGCTACTGTATTTGGTTGTTAGAAGCCATTCCTTCTTTCGCTATGAATTTGTTCTGGTAATTTTCTTGCTCAACGGTCATTGAAAAAGCTTATAATGATTCCTTAGAGTTTGTTCGTCTGAGTTGATGGAAGAACAGGCCTTTAAATGGATTCCAAAGGCTGTTACAGCATTCCTGACACAAGTTTTTTGTATGTTGATTCACTTGGCTATGCTGGTTGCCGACTCTTAGCTCGCATAGTTTGTTGTTGAATCAGAAATAATCAGTTTAATGGTTCCTGAAAGCTAACATCTGAAGTTACTTTTCACTTTGGCAAAACTTGCAAATAGAAATAGAAGTCATTAGAAATTTAGGTGACATGGCAAATTTATCCGATGTTTAAGACCTATTACTTGTGTTGTATGTGTCATTCTTGGTTGTACATAGCACAAATTTGGTTCGTGCAAATTCATGAATAATGCATGTAAAGAGAAAAACACTTTTGCCCTGCTTGCCATCTAGAGGTTTCTTGATCATGGGATGCGAAACAACTATAATTTTGCTTTGTGTTCATCACTTCATTGAGATGAATATCTATCTTTCTAGTGGGTCATGGAACTTGCTTCTATATTGTGGGCAAGAACAATATCACCTAGTTCCAGTATCACTACAAATAAGATGCAAGTTACATTTGTCAGTGTGGCTTTTGTTCCTAGCTGATCTGTCCGTGAAGCTTGTCAGTGACAGTATTAGAGAAGCGCTAAAATCAACTAATATTCTGATCCATGATCTATTGAATGTTGATATGTCAATATTAATAGCATGTCAGGTTAGTCAGCTTTTATTTTCTCATGATAACTGGCTGCCATCTAATTTTGATGTATTAAATAATTTTTTTAACCCATTTAATGGTGAAGAACTTGCAATAGTGTTTCATATTATGATATATAGATCACACTGAGTTGTTGCCTATGACCATTGACCTTGTCAACATGGCAAGACATAGGTTAATATGTTAAAATGTTTAAATCCATTGAATACGTCTTGGGTTTTGGTGTCTTACTTTCATTGCTGATTCCTTTTTACCCATTTTATTTATTTTAACGAAAGGGAGTAGGAAAATATGTTTGCTTAACTTTGGACTTGCAAAATAGATATCTGGCATTCACCTGTCATACCTGTAAACAGGAGCAACTTCCTTCCTCTTCACTGAATACCAGTATGTTGGAGTCTTCATGGCCGTTTTTGCAGTCTTGATCTTCCTCTTTCTTGGCTCTGTGGAAGGCTTCAGCACAAAAAGCCAGCCATGCACCTATAGCAAGGATAAGTACTGCAAACCGGCACTTGCAAATGCTCTCTTTAGTACTGCATCCTTTTTGCTTGGTGCTGTCACTTCTGTGGTATCTGGTTTTCTTGGGATGAAAATTGCAACATATGCCAATGCAAGAACAACTTTAGAAGCAAGGAAGGGTGTTGGAAAAGCTTTTATTACCGCATTCAGGTCTGGAGCAGTTATGGGCTTTTTGCTTGCAGCAAATGGCCTTCTGGTGCTCTACATTGCAATTAACCTATTCAAATTGTATTATGGTGATGACTGGGAAGGTCTATTTGAAGCCATAACCGGTTATGGTCTTGGAGGCTCCTCCATGGCTCTTTTTGGAAGAGTAGGTGGAGGTATTTACACAAAAGCGGCTGATGTTGGTGCTGATCTGGTTGGTAAGGTCGAGAGGAACATTCCTGAAGACGACCCTCGAAATCCAGCTGTAAGTTTTTAGTGTGTTATCCGAAAAGTTCTTATACCTTTCTCGGCCTTTTGGCTAAGATCAAGTGTAGTATCTTTTCTTATCAGTTTAATATCTGAAAAGTTCTTTTTATCAGTAACTTCCTTTAGTGTTGTACAACTGGTAGTTGTTTGAACAATGCAGAATATCTATTATTACTATATTTTGTTAATTTTGTGTCTTCTCTTTCATTTATATTTAATTCTCAGCATTATCTCACAGATAACTAGATGTCATATTCAATTTGTGCTGGTAATCCTAAGGTATTAAACACTAATTCTTTTGTCCAATTAAGCTTCTAGATATGTGTTACAGGTGATAGCTGATAATGTTGGAGATAATGTCGGAGATATTGCTGGGATGGGGTCTGATCTTTTTGGCTCATATGCTGAGTCCTCATGTGCTGCCCTGGTTGTGGCTTCTATTTCTTCCTTCGGAATCAACCATGACCTTACTGCAATGTGCTACCCCTTGCTCATTAGCTCCATGGGTATCATTGTTTGCTTGATAACTACACTTTTTGCTACTGAGTTTTTTGAAATAAAGGCAGTGCAAGAGATTGAACCTACACTTAAGAAGCAGCTCATAATCTCCACTGCTCTTATGACCATTGGTATTGGAACTGTTAGTTGGATAGCTCTTCCGAGTTCCTTCACAATCTTCAATTTTGGTGAGCAGAAGCAAGTGAAGAATTGGTAACTAAATATACACTTATTTGCTTAATAGATTAGGGTCTTAAGCAGCAATTTACACCCTTTTTTAACTGCTAGGGAGCTGTTCTTCTGTGTTGCAATTGGATTATGGGCTGGCCTGGTTATTGGGTTTGTCACCGAGTACTATACGAGCAATGCATACAGGTTAGAAACTTGTTTTCTATAAATTTATCCAAGATTGTGTGTGGTTGTTATTAAGAGAGTTTTCTTCTTATAACTTTTTTGCAGCCCTGTGCAAGATGTCGCTGACTCATGCCGAACTGGTGCGGCAACTAATGTCATCTTTGGGCTTGCTTTGGGATACAAATCTGTCATCATCCCAATTTTTGCTATTGCTGTCAGCATATTTGTTAGTTTTAGTCTTGCTGCCATGTATGGCATTGCGGTTGCTGCCCTTGGCATGTTGAGCACCATTGCAACTGGGCTGGCTATTGATGCCTATGGTCCGATCAGTGATAATGCTGGAGGTATTGCTGAGATGGCTGGCATGAGCCACAGGATTCGTGAGAGAACTGATGCATTGGATGCTGCAGGCAATACTACTGCTGCCATCGGAAAGGTGTGATTAGCTTTAAACAAAAATCTTTGTTGTTCTATTATCACTAATCTATTTAAACATGACTGGCTAACTTACTTTATGGTGGTGATGAGCATAGCTGCAAAGTCATCATTCACTTGGCAATTGCATACTTTGATTAAACATGTTGTGAAATGATGCTTACCTGGTTTATTCAGAGGCTTCTTTGAAAACCAATCTGATGCTGTATTTGGCAATCTTACCACAAATTGTTCGTCCCTCCGTATTTGTAATTTTTCTTATATTAGTTGATGTACTTGATATATGTGGTTATATTGCTTGCTCTTTTTTAGGGTTTTGCCATTGGTTCTGCTGCTTTGGTGTCGCTTGCACTCTTCGGTGCCTTTGTGAGTAGGGCGGCAATCTCCACCGTGGATGTTCTCACACCAAAAGTTTTCATTGGGTTAATTGTTGGTGCCATGCTGCCTTACTGGTTCTCAGCCATGACCATGAAGAGTGTTGGTAGTGCAGCTCTGAAGATGGTAGAGGAAGTCCGCAGACAGTTCAACAGCATTCCTGGGATTATGGAGGGTAATGCTAAACCTGATTATGCCACCTGTGTTAAGATCTCCACTGATGCCTCAATCAGGGAGATGATTCCTCCTGGTGCTCTGGTGATGCTCACACCTCTAATTGTTGGAACCTTGTTTGGTGTGGAGACTCTGGCTGGGGTTCTTGCTGGTGCCCTTGTTTCTGGAGTTCAGGTATGTAGAATCAGCTAAGCTTATATGAACTAGAAAATTTGTGTACCTCTTATTGGTGATTATTCTTTGTGCTAAACAGATTGCCATATCTGCATCAAACACTGGTGGTGCATGGGATAATGCAAAGAAGTATATTGAGGTTCTTCCACCCTAAACATTTAATGTTGCATTTTCTAGCTTTCCCTGACTCTCATACTGGTTGGTATATACGAGGACATGTATATGAATGATATTATATTTTTTTAGTTCAAGCCATTTAGGATGATGATAATGTTCAAAGATCATGCGCCTTCAGCCTTCTCCACTTTAAACTTTGTTCCCACCTGTAAGCAATCATTACTAATGTCATGTTGGATTGTTCAGGCTGGTGCATCGGAGCATGCTAGGGTGCTCGGCCCTAAAGGATCAGATGCCCATAAGGCTGCTGTGATTGGCGACACCATCGGGGATCCTCTGAAGGACACATCTGGGCCATCACTTAACATCCTCATCAAGCTGATGGCAGTGGAATCTCTAGTTTTCGCACCATTCTTTGCTGCTCATGGTGGTCTGCTCTTCAAGATTTTCTAAGGCAGGCAGGAGAACAAGGATAAGAGGAGTTTGCAGCTTCTTCAAGAACACACTCCTCGGCCACCACCAAGTTCTGCTATTGGTGGTATCAACTTATGCTTACCATTTTTGCCTTCTTTATCATACATGGGTTTTGTCTTACTGTGATATCATCCAGGTCAGCACCTGGATGTGCCAACTATGGTCTGTGGCCGACCAAAATTTTCTTGTACTAGATAGATGATGTTTTGATAGCACGGTGATGACACTAAGTATTTTCGATATAGTTAGCAGTAGTTTACCAAACATATATGCTCTTCTCGTCCTATACGATGCATGATGCAGTCAAGAGTTGGGTGCTGAAAGTGGTAGTTACTGAGGCTTCATCATGAAAGCCTTTCATGATTTACTTCAATATAGATGACAGTGGAGGCAAACCAAATTTTGTGTGAGGATGGATTATGGATATTTTTTAGGCAAATTTAGCTGTAATTTGTTAGGATAATTAAAGACACTGATGCATGAGAGTATTACATCGGTGCTAAACGTGATACCTACTAACTCGATTACCTTATGTTCCTTGTTTCGAGTTCTTCCCTGTTAATGGATGTAGATACGGTGGTGATGCATAAGAAGGTAAAGTTAGGTATCATGTTAAACATTGATGTGGTGATGGTGTATTAGGTTCTTCACTTATCAAAGGTTAAAGATTCAAAACATCATCTCACATGTTTTAGAAGGTATTAGCTAAACTAATTGGTTAATTTTTTTTTACAGTTTATTGTAATATTCTAGACTCAAATCTCGCTTCCAATATTTATTCTTTGTAAAAAAAAAAAAAAATAAAGATATCTTCGGGTCAAACCAAATCTTTGTTACTTACTCTAATTTTTTAAAATAAATAAATAAATACATTAAAGTTAAAAATAGGTAAAAAAAATAAATAAATAACAAAACATTATTTACACTAAACCTAATAATAATAATAATAAAATTCTTTGTCATCACTACTTTTCCATACACTTAAGTTTCAAATAATCTTAGATTAATGAGCTCGACCTAATTTTAAGTTTAAGAGAGATGAAAATTACAATGAGGCAAGGCTGCTGCAAATGTTTTCATGCCATTGCCTCCCTGTTAGAGATTGCAACATATCGGCGGCATTCAATTCAATTCAAAGACAACATTCTCCCAACAAATAAGCATATCTAATTCTACCATGTAATATTTCTTTTACAGCATACATAAACAACGCGTATAAAAAAAAAAAAAAAAGGATTACATGCTATTTTGTAGGATTTAGCCAACTACAATTCCATGAGATTACATGCCCTGACTGCAAATGCAGGTGAAAAATAATAGGACTGACTCATTTAAAAGTTTGAAACGGGTCATTACTGACTGTTAAGAACTGCCTACCTTAGCCACTCAAGAGAGAGAGAGAATGAGAGCAAAAAGGGTCAAATAATGTGCTCGCAATAATTTGCATCACCTCTGAGGTTGATCTGAGCTAGAGGGTCCAGCGTTGGTGGGCGGCGCGGACAAGCTGCTTGCCGACCCATTCTCAGCAGGTGGATTAACACCCCATTTGCCTTCAGATTCTAGTGGCTTTACCACATGGACACCACCATCAGTCAAACCAAGGGCAAATTGGTTTGGCTCTGATGGATGTGCAGCAATCACGAGCGGATGTACATTTGTGCTGTCAAAACAAGCAGACAGTAATCAATCATGTGCAGGTAAAACTGCAGACTGTTTTAAGCTAAGAAAACAACTATGACTCTTCTTAGCTACATTCACAAGGCGAGAAGCACCATCAGCAACTAAACTAAAACCATAACCATAATCATCAAAACATGTAGTATGGATCTTTATTGTGCCTTTTTCTTTTTGGAGAAATGGAGCCTAAAAGTATGCAAAAACATGGGTGACAAAATACGGCATGCTGCATATATATATATATATATATATGATCTTATTACATCATTTTATGTGATGAATAACCAGGCTACAGTTGCAAAGCAAGTTAGTGCACAGACTTGTATCCATTATATATCAACTCAGAGAAAAGTGCAAAAAACACTAGACTACAGGAATTGATTCTTCGTCGTACCTGACACTGGCAGGGAGATATGCAGCCGGAAGGATCCGACAACGCAACTTGAGGTTTGCAGCATTAAATATACATACAGTGGCATCTAAGAAACTAGCATATATCGACTGGCTGTCACAAGAGAATGTTGCATGTGATATGGGCGCAGAACCTTCACGAGGAGACCACTGAAAGACAAAAAAGGACTATTGTTATGAGGATTAACATTGCATAACCTATATGCTCCAACATTTACAAGCTGACATGAATACCTGCTTGACACATTCTAGTTTAGTAGTTTCATATATAGCAATCTGGGTCTCATGCACAGCTAGGAAGTGTATTTGATCTTGATCGAACTGAACACGTGTGTCTGAGATGGTTGATGGAGTGCGAGCAGATTGGATCTGCAGAAATCTGCTTCTCTGTTTCTCCCACCCATCAGTTCCCCACACACACAACTGTAGCAAAAGAAAGAAGGAAAGTGGATGTACACATAAAGAGGTTAGCCTGTGATTAAAGAACCATATGTGAGCTCATTATATGCTACATGTCCCATATCCCCCTCAAAATTAAAGCATCAGTGAATAACCTGAGCATCAGCTCCAGATGAGACCAGCACATGTAAGGCATTCGAAAAGGCAAGACCAGTAATTCTCTTCGAGTGGCCTCTAAGTTTTCTCTTGACCTGCGGAAGCATATCTTGTAAACAACATTCTTTCTTCACACAAGTCACATGTTGCTTTAATAGCAAATTACCTCATCAACTCGAACATTATATATCTGAATTGTAGAGTCATCCATTCCTATAGCAATTATATTGTTGTCTAGTGGATGAAATGCGAGAAAAGTTGCTGTAGGTGGTGGTGGCATGAATGTTGTCATAGTCTGTTATTTAAAACATAATGGTCAATATTTAAGCAAGAACAAAGCAGTAATGCATGATGTAAACTTTATGTCTGACCTTAAAAGTCATCATGTTGAATAGAGATATTTTCCCTCCTGATGCTGACACGACGTATGAATCATTCTTTGACAATGCAAAGCAGTGGACAACTTCATCAGGATTTGTGTCTGTAATTTCATTAGTCATCAATATGCCACTTGGTGGTTGCCATAATTGAGGGGCAACACTTGCCGTTGCCTACAAAATGAAGCATTCCCTTTGTGAGAAGTATCGGCAGAAATTTGGATTTATGCTAATTGAAGAAGGATGGTGTTTTATAGAGGCATTTATTGTTTCTTTTACCTTTCCACTTGAATTGCGTTCATTACGAGGCCACTTCCAGAGCAGGTGAATTGCGTTTGATGCTAAAGCCAAAATGGCAGCACCAGAATTGGTGTAGATCAGTCTCGAAATCTGTAACAAAACAGGGCCTTGAAAAACAATACTTTTCTTGCATGACAAGTAAGATAAATGCAACTTTAGGATCCAATGGCAAAAAGAAGTCAAAATGATGATGTTCCAAAATCATTAGAACTTTGATGCCACATGGAAATCCTATTCCAAGTGCATAACCAACAACGTCTTTTAATTCCTAAATGAATGATCAACTTATCTCACTAGTAGATTGGCTAATGATTCTTAGATCTAGATTAAGGACTTCAGGTACAATCATCAAAGGGAACATACAGTAGATAGAAGCAAGGACTTAAATCTTAAAAACCAAGCACGTACTTGTCCCTTCTGACTACTAGAATAGACTCTGGTATATCACTAAAAAACTTAATGAAGCATTCTTGCCAAAAAGAAATTAATGAAGCATTAACTCAAGTGTCCGTATATCTCAACATGGTACATAAAATATAATGCATACCTGTACATGATCAAACTGTTAACAGTATGGTTGGTACATTTTTTATACGCACCATGAGATTCAATCAATGGCAGAAGACATTTCTTGATAAACTACTAGAACATTCTCCAAGCAAAGCTAGATTTAATTGGTACATGAAGAAAAAGGAACAATGAAAATGTTTTACGCCTAATATATAAGCCATGAGCACTTGAGCCTAGAAGCATCTAGTATAATCTAAAATTCTAAATAAAGTATTTGTAGCATCCAACCATCTCAGAATTATGACAATAGGTCTACATTCGAAGATCATCAATTTTTGGAAGCTCATCAAGCACATCAAGAAACCACAAAGGTCACTTTTTAATGGACCACCTAGATCTCTGTATTGTTTACCAAAAGCAACTCTCGGATCTCAAACAACAATCATGAGATCTGTGGCAATAGATAAATTCAAGATAGCAAAAATAGTTAGGTTAAAGTTCAGACAAAGTTTAGTGACCTATGGTCACATCACATGGACCGAATAATATTTCTTATTAGCTTATCTTACAAGACTAATAAGGTATTCCTTCATGCTTACTTTGTTTTAGCCTCAAAATCATCCTCCAGTACAAATGTACTTTACTTTTTTCTAAAGTCAGTATTCAGTTGAATATTGTATCACATTCGATTATTCTTTGATTTAAGAAAATAAGCAGCCACGATGGCTTGTTACAGGTTTATATATTACTTTTCATCTATGTTTAAGAAGCATAGAAACCACTCATATTCTTAGTTCATTTGCTTTTATGATATGCCTTATGCAATTAGTGAAGGCAAAGAATCATAAGCTAACAAGGATTGTTATAGAATCTATCTACTAAAGTGGAATAAGGATCACAGTTAATGAATTTCATGTTGGATAACCTTAACAAAGAAGGATTGTTGTAAAGTCAACAAATTGTGATAACAATTTGTTATCACAATTTGTTGAGACGACAACTTTACTTCTAAATTCTGGTAAAATCTGGAGGAAAGTTATGCACATGGTTTGCTTTCCCAAAACCTATCTCCGATGGATGTAAAATCTGAAAGGAATGCTCATACCTTATAAATTGAACTGCACGCCATAACCTGACACCTATTTGCCTAGCAACACAACCTCAGCATGAGGCAGTTCAAGACCAAATCACCATCAATGAAAATAATACATTGAAAAACATATCTACATAAATTAATGGAGAAATCGTTTAACTGATTGATCCAAAGAACAAATGCAGTCAAATTCCAAGCATATTTTCAGGGGTCAATAATGCACGTATTATTGAATGATTCAGTACTAAGATTAGAATCGTCTTCATCATATTGTTACTAAAGCAAGTGAGACTCATTTCAAGTTCAACAAAGACAACCATAGAGCAGTAAATTCTTACAACAAACATAATGTAGGTTGCCAAACAGATATGCATCTATGGACCTTATATATGACAGTGATGGCACATACTTTTTTCCCTGATAAATGCACAAAGGTCTTGTCTCAATAGAATGCAAAGTTGTGGAACACTCCAAGAAACAAAAAGGATGAGATGCACTGTGAGCAAGTTAGAAAAGGTTCTTGAATTTACAATGCATATCAATCACAAGTTCCCATATGGATAAATGCCAAATAAATTTTTCAGTAAAATTTTGACTGCAGAGAACTAACCTTGCTTGTTCTAAGATTATCCATAAGCCTTAAAGACCGACATTGAGTTGGTTCATTGATTTCTGTAAGCTTCCAGATCTTTGATTTGTCCATCAATTCATCAGTAATTCTAGGTTTTACATCCACCAAGTTTCTGCCATCTCCATTCTACCAAAATTGAATACAAAGTTAGCACAATAATAGTCTATAGAAGTTCCTGAATTCAAAATGGATTGCAATACAGCAGGGTTCTGAGATTAAAATGATAATTTTGAATAAAGTTGTGTACGAAAGAATAGTTCACAAACCATTCCAGATATTGGCATAGGTGGAGCAGTTCTATCAGTTATTCCAGAAGTAGTTGCAACAGCAGCAGCAGACAATGGGCTCATCATAGGCTGTATCAGATATCAAAGATAATGGCATGACATTCTCACCTTGTCAAAAACAAGTAGTTGGCCAGAAAAGCCTACCTTTGTTATAGTCTCTGAAACAGTCCTAGACGCATCAAAAGAACGATTTTCAAGTGTGCGCAACAGACGAATTCCATCAGCATTTGCCAAAATTTTAATTCCATTATCATGTGTAGAAACAGCTAATAATGTTCCTTCCTTGTTAAACCGTATCCTTGGGCTTGCCTGAAGTTAAAAGTTGAAGATATATAAACAGGGACTTTATTTAAAAATATTTATTTATGAGGATAGTAAAAGGAGAACTGACTGGAAGGCCACCATCAGCATCAATGGTTGTTAATAAATTAGTATTATCCATATCCCAGAACTTGATTAAAAACTCGTCTCCAGCAGCCAAAAACCGGTTCCGTGTGGTGTCAAATTGCACAACACCCAAAGAACGTTTTCGAAATCCTTGGTATGTTCTCTTCACAGCTCCTTCAGTTTCATTCCATTCCACTATGAATGTTTCCCCTTCTTTACTAGTCCCACATGAAAACAGCCTACAGAAAATGAGAGGAAACATTCATTGAAAAATGCAGAACCACTGTATATTTATTCTAAATTTTCATAAAAATAGACAATAGCAGCGGAAATATACCTCGAACCATCAGCACTATAGGCCATTGTAGTACACCAATGTCCTGGTGCATCATAATCCACCCTGGATCCCAGATTGTCATACAACCATGCCTTTATTTTTCCATCTAGTGCGGTTGAAAAGATGAACTGTATGACCAACAAAGGTAAAAGGTAAAAAGAATTAAATTGAACACAAAAACTCATCCAAAAGAAGAATACGTAGTTGTATCAATAACTTACTTAAAAGACTAAATGCATAGATTACCTGAATGTTCTCCTTGTGATGAGGGCAAACAGAATACACAGGTGCCCCATGCCCTTCAAAGGTATACTGTTTTGTGCCGCTAGTTGCATCCCACACCTAACGTAACACATAATTAGATTAAAATGTCAAGCAAGCAACCAAGCACATATACTTCAGAGTCTAAAATTCTATCGTTCTTCAGGACAAACCTTAATTGTCTTGTCATCCCCACAAGTTATAAAAGAAAGCTGCTTACTGGGATGAGCAAATGCAATATCATTAACACCGCCAACATGAGCATCAATCTGCGGATTGAATGTTCAAAGAAGCCATCAATAAGAATAAACAGAGAAAGTAGTGCATTTAAAGATGAATCCAGATTTCCAAACCTCCAAATGCTGCCTGATATCATCACTACCACGATAAGAGTATATTTGGACAATGTGCCTCGAATAAGCAACACCTACGCAATGGTTAAGGAGTAATTAGGGAATACTAATGACAACTCCCTAACAGTCCCTTTTTATCTGCAGAATATTCATATACAAAAAACCAAAAACAAAGAACTCCTCGTTTTTATAAACATACCAATAAGGAGCCACATAAAAACTTGTTGTTTTTACAAACTTACCAAACAAGGAGCCATCTGGGTTCCATATTACTCGATTAACTGATACAGCAGGATCCTTAACCAGAGATGCCTGTATAATGGAGCCGAACTCAGATCCATTGTGCAACACCAGAGGACCATTCAACAGTGTGTAGTATCATAAAATAAAACCCAAACCTGAAGAGACATGGAGCAAGTTCCAAGCTCCCAAACTTTGAAGTTCTTATGAATTAATCTCTCCCTAGTGCCAACATCCCATAAAGCAATGTCTCCCACATTTGTACCAACTACAATATGACAACAACAAAAGAACAACCAGCCTCAGCAAGTCATGAAAAGGAAATTACTTATAACTCAGAGGAGCACAAGAATGACAAAAAGCATACCGAGAAGAATAGTCTGTTGTAATGGATGAAAATCCATGCTCATGGGGTTCGAGCCCTGACTCAGCATTCGTGCAACTGTTTTTGGCAAGTCCTCTATAGTGTATGTAGACTGGTTATGATTCTGAGGATAAGAAACTGGCAGTATATTTACAGGCAGATTTACCTGAATTAAGTAGCCAACATTCAAAGGAACATTAGGATTACCCAGCAAGTAACATAATTAAGCAGTGCATAAGTACACGTATGGAGCAGCGACATCCAGCATACCTCATCAGAAATTCCAATGGGTCTTGTTCTTTTTGATACATGGTCAGAATCTGCTGATGAATACTCTATAGAAGGGTTGGCTGTTGGAGGAGTCCTTGGATGCTTCAAAATTGCCACTACACAGAAAAAAAAAAAAAAAAATTCAAAACAACTGACATTCCACCATAAACTTGTGCTACCAGCTATTACAGAGTCCATCACACTACCAGAATTTGTAGGTGCATTGAGTCCAATAGCTGCACCAGAGACAACTGGATGGGTTACAGCTGAAGGATTAGACATCCAGCCAGCCAGGGTTGCAGGAACTGGTGCTGGCACTGGTTGAAAAGGCTGAAGAAGAATGATATATTAAACATTTGAGAGTGATCTCATGATAAAAAAAACAAGTAAATTAAGATTAGGTAAGTTACCACATGAGTACCCAACGGTGGAAAACCTCCTGCTTTGGGCATGGATCCAAGTAGTGGATTGTTTGCCGGTGATGGAGCAAGAGCACCATTTGGTTGTCCGCATGAATGATCAACAAAAAGAGTTTTAATATCTGGATTTGGCCTAGGGTTTTTGCATAGCTGATGCTGCCAGTTTAAACTGTCATATCACATAATTATTAGTGAAACTGAGTACTTATCAACAAACTCCAAATAGTTAGAAAATAGAGATGACTCATCTGATTGTTCAAGAGTAAATGGATTGAGATGCAAATTAAAAACAAGCTTCCAAATGCACCACGGCAGGTTTATGCCATCTGTGCAACTTTAAGTTTAGCACTCTTCCTAGTTCTTTCTATCTGCGACTGGATCTATATCCATGACATTGATGTCTTCCGAGATATTCAGGAAATGACTGCACCATCTTGCTCTTTACCAAAGATCACTGTTTGTTTATGAAATATATGCACATATATAATAGTAACTTCCTCATGTTAATGATGTATTTTAGGCAAAATTCACTTGAGCAAGCTTATATCATCATCAAATAACTGGCAAGCATGGATTCGTCACCCCACCATCTGGTGCCAGGTACATCAGGCAATCTTCTATTGCCTCATTCAAACCCAAGTTATGTAGATAACCTCAGAGAAATTGCATTTACTGGCTTTCACTTCCAACAGTTGGCTTAACCGATTCATAAAAGGTACTATACAAAATTTTTTATTTATTCTATATATGATGACAATAAAAAATCACAAGGAGAAGTTTATTGTGATTGTTTAAATACAAACCAAAAGATGATGTAAACACTACTGTTGTAGAAAAGGAATCTGAAGATCAGATATCAAGTGAACAGGGTTAGATGGTATTCTTTGTTTATAGCTGGAAAAGATTTCCAAAAGGAAAAAAATGGAGTTTATTTTAGATATGCAATGTGCCAAATGTTACTGAGTGCTTGTCCTTATAGGGCTTTTGTGTAGGTGAAATAATTTTGAGCTGCTACCTCATGCTTGAAATAATAGATTACTTGCTGCTCTCTTCAGTAAAGAGAATGAAAATCCAAGTATCGCTAACAGCACATGGTGTAACCTCTTAGAGTCTTACCTTTGGTTAATTAGGGTACGTAGTCTAGAACTTTTTAGGTTTGGAAACTGTAATTTATCTCGGAATAGAGGGTTTGCTTCAATCAGCTTCTTGAGCTCAACAAGCATTATGGTCCGTGCTGATTTTGTATCCCCATACTTTGAGAGTTGCTCATTCTCCCTGAAAAGCTACTGTATTAGGCATCACAGAAGTAAACGATGAGGCAAACAATCGAGATAAAACATAAGTGATGAGAATATAAATGGTTGAACCTGAAATTCTCCAAAGTTAGAAGTTGTGTGATTTCCTTAAATAGCTCCTCATTAAATGAGGCAAAGACCTTCAAATCCTTGACAAGGATTTCAACTGCTTTTGCTCGGTCATGCCTAGGGAACAGAAACAAGGATCAATTTTATAAAAAAAAAATTCTTAAAAAAAAAAAAGAACAATAAAATAATAAACTGAAGCGTACTTGTCCAATGCTTCAAGATACTTCTGCTTCCTTATTTCGAAAAATATCTTCATGGAGTACCGGTTGTCATCAACCTTGGTGAAGCCAGAGAGGTACCGCTCGACGTTATCCCAATTCCCGTTATGCACCTCATCCTCAAAATACTTCATATTGAAATAGAAGCCAGCCTCCTGCTCAAGCCTGCATCCAAACCCCACAAAAAGAGAAAAATCCCAAAAAGAAAAAGTCACGAGATAGCCACGAGAAAAACCCATTAATCAACCAAAAATCGAATTTTTAACGATGTCACCAACTTGTGAACTGTTTCTTTGAACTTCTCTTCATCGAGGAACTGCAGAATCAGAAACACCAGCTCTCTGCTGAGAGACGACATTGTCTTGCCCCTGACTCCACCTCAAAACCCTAATTCCTCAAATAAAAGAAATACAGAAGACAAAATAAGATACATCTTCCCATCAACCACACGAACTTGAAGAAAAAAAATCAAATTTTGGAGAACAACTCATAACCAAATTTCGAAAATAATTGAAAAATGGAACCGTCGATGAATCCAAACTTGAACCAGAAGCAAAGAAGTCCAAGAAACCAGCATTCGATTTGCCAAATTTTCTTCTATCGCTTCCGTCGAGACAACTAAGGTTGGCACCCGAATCAAGGACCGAAACGTTAGGGCTTGAACAGATCGACGAAGGAAGAACAGCACCAGGATCGGTAATCGAGGAAGAATAAGAAAAACAGGAGAAAAGAGGGCCAGAGTGGGAAGCGAAAATTCCAACGAAAAGGCGAGGGAGATCCGAGCTCACCTAAGAGCAGAAGAACGGGAAGACGGCGAGACGGATCGATCCGAGCGAGGCAAAGACCAGAGACGAGACGAGCGACCAGCAATTTCGATCGAAACCTACAGAAATCGGACTGTCAGAGGAGGATTCGGAGCCGAGAGCGGTTGGATTCATGGTAAAGGTGGGGATAAGGTCCGCAGCTTATCACTGTGATATATCCACTCGCTTATTAGAGATGCTCCGCGTCCGTCCTTATAACGCGTTGGCGTTTGGGGCCCGCTTTGATACAGCCGAAGTCTCGGACATCGCGAACGTAGCGGAATCTGCCGGCTTTTATTAGACGGAACGAGGTGAAATCAATGTGATGGGATGATGGAGTCCGTACAGAACAATATGTCCGCGCCCAATGAGATAGTAACACGTAGGTCTGGAATCGCTGCAGAAGTAGAGTATGAACAAGGAATCACCACGGAGCCAAATGATAGCACGAAATTTGAGGATGATGATGATCACGAGGAGATCCACTTTCCGTCAGCTGGTGAGAAGATTTGGCAGGTATTTTATGGATTTAGTATCTAATAAAAAACCCACCTATTTTTTTTATTTTCCTCTAGAAAATGATATATATATATATATAAAGATAAATACCTCAGATTTTTTATGATGATAAATGCATGTTGTCATTAAAAAAAACCTCCGTGTCAGTCGTAAATTTTAAGCCACAAGCACTAACATTTATCATTAAAAATATAATTTATTGACAGGATTATCATAAAAAAATAATAATATTTTTCATTAATGATTAGTAGTCATTTTTCTTGGAGTGTGGTTGAAGAACCACACATGAAGTCCATGAGAAATAAAGAAATCTGTGACAAGTTAGATATCAAGTGACTGGAGGTTCATCCTCATGCAAAATCCTGTGAAGAGATGAAACAACTATAAGGTCGTTATTATATTAAAATAAGAAAAATACAATTCTAAAAATGTTATAAAGATTTTGTCAGCACTTCACCTAATGTAATACTATTTTTCCAGGTGAAAGTTGATATGATAACACCTAAAGAGGAGAGAGAGAGAGAGAGAAAGAAAGAAAGAGGGCTTGATCTACACAATAGCACATAGTTCTTGAGGTGTTGGATGACATCCAGAGTTCCCCCAAACACTTCAGTGAGAACCAGCTCTCAAGTTTAAGCTCAAAGAGCCCTACTGAATTGTTTGAGGGACTCCAGAGGTAATCCAACTCTTGTTGCTCTTTTCATAAGCATGCTACGACCTATTTATAACCACTCCCTTTGTAAGAGCCGGTTATCCGATTGGTTGCTCCCGGAGCTGTGGGTGCATACGTTTCTTCGTTCACTGAACCTAGACACTTGAGGTCTCATGATCGATAAGGAGGGAGGAATAGAACCTTCAGGGGTGTGACCACAAAGCCACCTCCGGCTATGTATCCTTTTGGCCGACTCCCTATGTCCTTCGTGCCATAGCACCCCAGAGATGCCATGCGACTCCACCATTTCACGAGCATAGATAAGCTTCGATGCTCTTAGGCATGGAGGTCGACGGGAAGACTTGTGCAAGCTAGATTGTCAACGCATCATTTCTGCTGTTTTAGATACATCCATCTGGAAAAGAATATGCATCACCGCAAGTTGAGGAGCGATATAGGATATCTAGATGGTCGGGGATGTATCCAACGATACTCCCGAGCCCTTTTTGAAGGGATTGAAATCCACAGGAAGCTTTTAACACCAAGAGATAAGGCCAACCGAGGTCGAGGTGGTTGTGAAGTTGGGATGGATGAATGAAGTGCTTGAGGAAGTCCAGCTAATTGGGATGGGCAGGTCGAGGTGCTTGTGAAGTTGCAAGACTCTTTCTCAGAGAATTCTTGTCCTGATGAAAGCATTTAACTACTACTTCAATAAATAAAATGATGATAGATAGTGGAGAGTTGTAATGACACAAAGGAAGCTTCATGATGCATATATAACCAGTTGATCTAGAATGGAGCAGAAATGACAATCTTTCGATGCATTAGAGTCAGTCGATGAGCCATCGCATTCTTCAGCTTCTTCTGAAACTACTGCAACCTCATTTCCCACTTGCGATTCTGTAGCCTCCAACTTGTTATCCTATTTGCCATGAAACTTGTCAGAATACAATTGTGCAACCTTCCTCTTGCTATTTCCTTGGATGTATACACTGGAAAAAAGGGACACTTGTGCAACAAATAGATGATTCGATTACCTCCAACAAAGACATTAGAACTTCCCTGGAGCTTGGATTTTTGAGAATTTGCAAAGCTGTCTCCTACACCAACTTTAAATAGTACAACAATTAGAAACATATAGCCAATTTAGATAGAGGATTGAACGAAATATTTGATTCTCTCATGTAAAAGAAGAATTAACGAGGACGGGTAGGAGGAGACGCATTCATCTACTACGTAGAAACTGTGCGTGAATCTTCCGAAAGCATCGTTGTCCCAGATAGACATGTCGCCTAATAGAGACGCTGCGATCACTGTTCTCCCACATGGATCAGGACGTCCTTTGGTGTGCAGGAAGGAACACAATGCAACAGCCTCACCATTTCTCTCCTAATGCTTCCATTGGATACATATGGAATGCTCGTCCTCTCCTTACCATCTCTCTTTCTCTCTTGAAGAGGAAGGAGCCGATAGTGTCCCTCTCCATGACTATACTACCTATGGTCGTACGCTCCATTGTTATTTATTGAGATTCTTGATGATACATCTTCGGATGTCCACACGATTAATGTTAAATGATGGCTTACTTAATTGTACTCGAGGAAAAAAAACCAAGGCCTCCGACTCCGCATGCTCAATTCCTTGCTTGGTCCAAGAAGGACTGCCCTACTGTGTGCTAGCGAGGCCACCGTCTCTGCAGAAAGAAACCACGAGGAACTTAGCTGCTTAGCAACAACAGAAGATTCATCAATCAGGAACAAGTTTCGTGACGGGAAGAGAGATTAAGAATCATTTTCTATTGCAGGTTTACTGAACCAGAGATTGGTAGAAAGCATGAGGGAATTCATAGCATTAATGCAAGGCTGTGATGTCGAAGGTAGCCTTCTTTTTCTTTCTCCCTTGTCAGCACTTTTTGTCAGCACAACATTTGACTCCAAACTACAGAAAACGATCTCTCAGAACACTTCTTTTTTTCTCTCTCTCTTTCGAAAAGAAAACTAAACTTTACAAAGTGTAACGAGAAAATACACCGTCCTTCGCATCTCCAAGAACCAAAAAATTACATGATTCAATTGTACGTGCATCTACACTGTTTTCCTGCCTCAAAACATGGAAGAATTTGCATTCAACAAAGCGAGGAGTCAATCATTTAATGTTCCCGACCAAAGTCAGAATAGTCCATGGCGGAGTAATATCTCACAGTTACCTTTCTCCTGATTCCTCGACTTCACATTTACTTGCTCTTCAACCTTGTTTTGTCACCAAACTCACAACCAAGTTGTTGTTGTTGTTGTTGTTCTTTTCTCTCTTCTTTTTCTTTTCTGTTCTTGGCTTGTAAACAAACCATCAGGCAACCGAATTTGTATTCGAAAGCGAGCACATTTATTTTCTTCGATCAAGAATGAAGCTTCATTTACAAGAATGATGATGGTTCGGCAAACGACCATGAATGACACTCGCTAAAACCTAGTGTGCTGCAACTTTAGTCCGGTGAGAGGTGACACACAGATACACTCACAGAAGATGTATCACATTTCCAATTCTAACTGGCAGCTTTCTTTTCGATGATGATCCCTGTCATCGTAAAGAAAGCATGTAAAGATGGCCTACTGATGAAAATTGTGTTGCTCTGACCACGCCCAGAAGGCAGATTGATCATCTGTGCTGTAGAACATGTTACAGAGGTTGTCTCTCTGGACGCTGCTCTCCACCTTGGGTGTTTCTGACTTGGAGGAGCTATGAAGAAGCTGGGAAGCACTCGGGAAGAAGGTTCTGCTCTGCTGGTGGAGATCCGACGGGTTATGGTTCATTGGTTCCCTTGAGATCTCCAGACTGATGTCAGGGCTGTTCTCGCTCCTCATGCTGCAGGAGCCCTCTGTTTCCTTGTTGAGATTGATGGACTCGGAGACATCTTTGCCTTTGAGACTCAAAATCTGCGATGCGTATTCATCCACAGAATGACAAGTGCTCCAAGGCAATTCATGACAATTCAATCAAATCTCCCTACAGGAGAGAGTGGAGTACCTGAGAAAGAAGCTCCTTGTTGTGGGCGTGCAGGGCATCATTCTGTGCCTTCATCATCTCAAACTGTCTCTTGAGTTCATCGTAGTCCTTCTCCAACTGCTTGATCTTCCACCTCGCTCTCCTGTTCTGGAACCATATAGCTATCTGCCTCGGTTGCAGCCCGAGAGATCTGGCTAGTTCCATCTTCCTCTCTGGCTCCAGCTTTTTCCCCATCACGAAGCTCTTCTCCAACGTCCTGACCTGCTCCAAGTTCAGCCTCTTCTTCTTCTCCCCCGGTGGCTGCAGTCCGTCGTCGGAAATATCATCCTCCAGGTTCAGCTCCTCGCAGGTCTCCATCCCCGAGAAGGACGTGGATCTTCTCCCTGCATCCATGCATTCGTTTGACGAAAGCCTCAGTGCCAGATCTTGAAAACAGTGATCTCACCTCTCAAGTCCTGTGGATAGGTGGGTAGCATTAGTGGATTCGTGGAGTTGTGGGGTGCGTGGTGGCTCTCCTCGTAAGGAATCCGTGACAACAAGCTTGCAGAGAAGAATGGCGGCATTCCATTGTGAGACATTGCAGGTCACAGACACGAAAAGTCCTGGTGGATGCTTGTTGTTGTCCTGGTGAAAGGGAAAGGTATGAGCCTCTGTTTTTCTGAGATAAAAGTGGGAGAGAGATTGGAACGAAGGGCATAGGAGCGAGGGACATGTATCATTGGATCTCGCAGAAGAGAGAAGGAAAACATGCATGCCGGTGGTAGTGAGAGAAGGTGGAAGGACGAACCGGTGGACTACATGCAAAGAAGATATGCGTACTCTTAATGAGGACAAGATGTAGAGTCCAAGTTACAGCTAGAGAGATGCAGAGAACCAGAGGTTGGTGTTCTGCTACTGGAGAAGTAGATGGCATCGGTAGGCTGCACGCACTTCAAGAATCCGAGGGCCGCCCGTGCGGTGCATGTGCGTGCTAACCCTTTCATCTTCTCATCTTCATGTCCCATGCGACGTGCTTTCAATGGTGGATGAGAACGAGATCAACAGTCTCGGCATCATCTGAGAGTAAAGAACGCTCCGAAAGGGGGTCGGGAGATCTTTGTATAGAGAGACGAGAGAGAGAACAAAAAGTGGCCCAGTCGATTGTGGCTTTTATATCTCAATTTGCGATCAAAGATAATGGACGATTTTTATGAAAAGGTTTTTTTTTAAAGATTTTTATTGAAAAGTATATATCCTCGTTTTTTAATTTACTTATTTGATACTCATTTTTCTCTAATACTTTAAATATCTTTCGTCACTATCACCTTCTTCTTTTTCTTTTTTTCGTTATAATGGTGGTGCGATCATGACAATGAGTTCTCGTGGTCCAACGAAAATGATCACGATGGGATAAAAACGATAAAGTCAAAGTAGAAAGGCAGAAGTAGTCTAATGAAGATAATAACGTATAAGCATTAAGGCCTCGTAGAGGAGACAGAGGCACTAGGGTCAAAGGTAGTCATAATAGAATGGAATTAACATGGGCTTACAAAGGAGAAGAAGATAGTCATAATGGGACGAAAACAATGAGACGGAGGTGGCAAGGTGTGTCGTTGTAGGGTGAAGGTGATGGAAAAGGAGCGACATACCTCGTGGAGGGGAAAGAGGTGAACACGATGAGATGGAAGCGATAAGATCTCACGGAGAGGAAGGAAACAATTATAACCGGAGAAAAGACGATGGGCGGAAGGTGACCACTACGGGGGCGAAAAGCAATGATCGACAATAACCATTCAAAGAAGGAGATGTGGTTGAGGAGTATTTAGGATATTAGAGAAAACATAAATAGAAATCTGACACCTTTCAGGAAAAATCTAAAAAGAAATTTTTTTTTTAATCTTCCAAAGATAAATAATAAGCATCCAAAGTACAAAAGATAGACTGTTCCGTCGTGAAGTACTTAAAACTTTTAACTTGAAGTAATTAAGCATAACATATTTCTTGGATGCGTACGACTTAGAAAAGGCAAAAGGTCTCCGTCGTCCGCTAGGTGAACATATATGCATTTAGAACTAAACACGATAGATGTATCGTTCAAGGAGGCGTCCAACCATATATATATATATATGTATGTATATATATGTATATATATATATACATATATATACATATATGTATATATATATATACATATAAATATATATATACATATATATATACATATATATATATATACATATATACATATATAAATATATACATATATACATATATATATATATACATATATATATATATATATATACATATATATATATATATATATACATATATATATATATATATATATACATATATATATATATATACATATATATATATATGTATATATATATATATATGTATATGTATATATACATATATATACATATACATATATACATATATATACATATATATATACATACATATATATATATATGTATATATATACATATATATATATTATTCCCAAGATAGTCTTTAAACTAAAGCACACGATAACGTTGCTTGTCGGGAAATTACATGTTCTTGTTGTTATATTCTTGGATGAGCTGCTTGGCTAAGTTTCCAGAAGTCCCGCCGCATAGACCTTCATGTTTAAGAGACAAAGCTGTCTTTTTATCATCATCAAAATAACAATTAACGAAGAAAGACTGGGCTCGATGATCTATGGATCACCGGTTCTAAGCCTGCCATGGTGTTTACCGTCTCCGTGCGCTTGTCGGGTTGGAGATGGCATCCTCTCTGCGGTGCTCAGTGATCGATACCCATCGAGTGAAGCAGGAGTGCCACCGTCACCACCCCAACACAGATCTAGCTGCTGGCTCGGCAGCATAGCCATGGATGTACAAAGGTTCAGGGAATGCAGGCCACTGGAAGCGGACACTCTGAGCATGTTGCTGCTGCCCAATTGATCAGGGAGCGTCCAAGTAGACCGGTCATCACCACCCATCGTATCTTGTGTATTAGGGTTTGTCACCGGCCATAGTGTCCCTGGCATCCGTCCATGGCTAGCTTGGCCGTGGACTGCTATCTGATTCTGCAATGGATGTGGTCGGTGTTGACGAATCTCCGGTTCCCGTCCGCGCTTACTGCATGGATTGACATTAAGAAACACAGAGGTTGACGTTGACTGGCCATCAGAGGAGAAAGAAAAGCTTCGATCGCTGTTAAAGTAATTAGCGGCAAGGAGGTGAGGAGAAGCGGAAACGCTGGAGCCGGAGTTGCGAAGGGAGATAGTGCTGAGAGAGGTGAAGGCGGCGGCCGCGGGGATGGTGCCAGTGCCTGTGGCCGCGATCACGGCGGGCTCAGCCTGCTGGAGCAGCCACTCGACGGTCTCCCCGTCGGTCTTGTGGCCAAGCTCGCGGGTGAGCTGGAAGATGCGGGCGGCGCAGAGGGCAGGCACGCGAATCCGTCGCCCGCGCCCCTCCACCTTCGTGTGGCGGTCCTTGTTGGAGTTCCTGATCTTCTTGGGAGGTGGCTTGTTCTGTGGGTTGACGACGGGCTCGCCGGCGGCGGTGGTGGTGGTGGAGGATATGGCAGGAGAAGGGTAGGAGGAGCAGGAGTGGTCTTCTTGCTTCTTCTCAAAGAACCCGAGAGCGTCGTTGGGCCGTCGGTATCCGCCTGATTCGCCTTCCATGCCTGGATTATGCCATGAGGTACAAACTGTTGTTATGGAGTTTGGCAGGAAGGATGAAAGGCTATGGGGAGATGGATCTGCGGAGAAGAAAGTGAAAGATTGAAGGAGATATTCCTGGAAGAGATAAGCCACTGCATCTTTTTGATGGATCATGTAAGCGCATAGTAGGGAATAGATATAGGAAGAAATGAATCGAGAAGATATGAAACAATTTCAAGATTCGGAGGACATCCAAATTCCACAACTGATGGAGTGGAAGGAAATCCAAGAGAATATTAATTCTTAACTCTCTTTACCTCTTCACTTTATTAATTTTCTTGTGTGAACCCTTAAGACAAAGGTTAATGACAAGTTTAGCATTAGGCTATTCGCATTTTGCAATTATTCATCTAACATTCTTTAGATCAAAGTCGGCCATTGCGAGCATTATTAAGAACAATCTTCATCATCATAAACTTGAGATGATGAACACATTAAATATGTCCAAGTTAGGTGGGTTTTAGGTTGTGGATTATGGTTACCTAATCATATCATGTCTTTAAATTGAAGTATGGAAAACTGAAAGCAGGTGGTACTAAGTGACAATGAAATGTTGAAACAGCGTCTTGTTCTTTTGTAGCAGGTCGCAGCTGATGTCATTAAGAAGGTTTACATCATTTCAAGGACGGAATGATTGAAGGTTGGAAAGAACCACACGACGCAAGTTCTTTGCGGATAGATAGAGTTGCAATGTGCATCCCTCCCTCTCTCTCTCTCTCTCTCTCTTTCTCTCTCTCTCTCTTTCTAACGAATGCACAATTGATTTGGATGCGGCTTTTGTGATTCTAAAAGTCAGTATCCGAAGATTACGAGAAATCCTATGAGTTTTTATAATTTTAATATTAAAAAAATCTTCTAAACGAACGATTCTATAAGATAAATATCTTATATATCTTCGTATTTTAATAAAAAAATATATATGAGAAATACTTTGGATGTTATTACATTTTTTTTCTTTCTGGTGTCTAAAGATGATGACGCTCTTTGGGTCTTTTTAGAGGGTGAGAGAAAGATATAAATTTTTTGATTAATATGAGAGAGTATATAAAGGGAGTCATACTTGAGTAGAGATTTTCACAATGTTAAGTTGAATTTTTTTCATGGATGTGGATATAGATTGGAGTTATCAAATCACGTTAAATCTTACGTTAATTTTTTGGTACGTTACTTATTTATTGCTCTGAATTTCTTTTTAGATTTTCGAGTTTTTCTCATTCTTTTTGACAAAGTGGTGTTATAGTCCAAAAGATCCGTTCTACAAGTGAGTGATGAAAATTGAAAGAAATGTGAAGTAAAAATATTTTCTCAAAAGTAGATAAAAAAATTAAAAAATTAAAATACCTTACGCTATTATTCTAAAAAGATAATGAACTAAAGAAGACGAGAGAAATGTATAAATTCTGAAAGGGTATACAGGAAAAGTTGAATGAAAATAATTTAAGATTTTTATAATTGATCTCACTAAAGATTTTAAATTTTTTTAGATATAAATGAGGGTATTAAATTTTATTTCAACTTTTTAATATATTATTTATTTATTTTTAATTTATTTTTAAATTTTCTCTCCCTCCTCAACGATAAAAAATTAAAGATCTATGATCGGTGATGTGTAGCTAACATTCTCTTCATCACTTAATATAAACAGGAGTTTCTCCCTATCCTAATCCAAACATGATTTGAGATAAACATGACAAGAATACAAGAAGAACAATGTCATGTCATGTCATGTCATGATTAAGAAACTAACGGACAGTGATGCGCCAAATCGGTGTTCATTGTCCCAATTGTGCTTTCTTATTATGTACTTGAAAGGTTTGGCTTCTTCACCATCTATACAATGCTTTACTTTTATATCTCCTCCCTATTAATTTAGTCTCATTGGGCGACCTCATTCTGCTACCTAACTAAGGATTGCAATCGGCATCTGACATTGTCCATACACTATATAAGCCCTCATGTTCTCTGCTCGATCGATGAGAACATCCTCTTCCCTTTCACCATTTGCAATCCATGACGCGATCTTTACTGCAAACCCTGACGGATACCGTCGCGTCGAGTCAAACAAAGATGGCTTGTCATCCGAGCGGGTGCAAACGGGCGGTGGGTTCGTGGTTAGGTCTCTGGGAACGATTAATTGTGGGGGATTATGGACGGGAACCATTTGGATTTAACGCATATAAATTGATTACATTACTTTGATTTAGTGCTCGGCTCGATCCGATGGTGCTGAGGAGAAGGATGCTCTTGGGGTTCGTGCTGGCTCTCTTTACCGGCATCGGTTTCTATCTTCGGATTTGGTCGATCGACGGTGACGACTTCTCCGCTGGCGACGACAGAGACGCCCTTCGGTCTGAATCCCTCTTCTCCTCCTCCTCCTCAGCCTGCCTCTCCCTTCTTACTTCTTTCGGGTGTTTGTTTCTCCATCGGATTTCAGTTTCTTTGATGTAATTGTTACAAGTAATATTCATTTCTCATAAGATCTTTTCTGCTATTCTATCAATTTTTAGAATTGAAGACCCGAGGAACCCCAATCTGATGGGGGTTGGGCCGAATACTCCGTTCCGAGCGGAATCTTTTACTTCAACTTGATTTTTTTTTTTCCTTTCTTTCAAGAACTACTGTTCTTTAATCTGCTTATTTTGTGTGTTGGTTTTCATTAATCGATCATAGTGAATTGACATCAGTTGGTCTCGATCTCATTAGCCACTGTTTCCTGATCGGATTTTTCATCTTCGCTCATGTTTATGCATGTATCATCGGTGTCGACTCGAAACTGTAATCATGAATTAGGGGTAATCGCTTTCCTGAAAGGAATGTGTGTGGATGGCTATCTTTTCTACATCTACTTGTCCTTTATGGCAATATGCTCATTTGGCAATCGTGATGTCTAGAGATTTATTGGGTCCGGATTGATGCTGACTCTGACCTCTGATAGGTCTGATGGCTCCTACTCTAGAGATTTATGGAGTCCATTTCGGGTCTACATTGATAACCCTCTTATTTCTTGGGCAGGATATCATCATTGTATTGGCGACAAGAATTGTCGTATGTCAAAACAACGGAAACATTCTTATGCTCAAAATCGAGGAACCAGTTAACCACCGATATCGATTAAAGGTTCTTTTGGTTGCATGTTAGGTGTACAATATACGAGTTAACACACACATGTTGGAGTCAAATATCTTCTTGACTGTCTTTCTAGGACTTCCTTCATGTGAACTCATTCGATGGTTGTACAGGTGATTGGGCGACAGGGTAATGAAGCCTTTGCAAAAAATTGTTGCCCTTGGTTGTCGTCTGAGAGACCAGTTTCTGGCATCATTTGAGTGATTACTTGCCATGCAAAAAAGAAATGAAAAGTTTTGCACACGATAAGTTGTCAACGTAGGAAGTTGTTTAGCTGAAATATGCAATTCAATCTAAAATATTATGACACCATAAGCATGACTTTACATTTAGCTAGTTACTCTTCTCATTCCAGTGTTCTCAAATATGCTCTTAAGCTAGTTATCTATGTGTCTTTCACTAGGATGCATCTGAGAAAAGGCCTGCTCAAAGTATCTACCTTTATAATCAGGATCATTGCCTTTTTGAGCAATTAATAACTGAACTTGTATTCATATGTTGGATAAATCGTGTTGATATTTTTTCTTTAGATTCTTTTGTGACAAGCTGAGTACAGCAAAGAATCTTGTTTTGAGCATTACCTACAGGTCCAAAAGTGTCATTCCTAAGTTATTCTACTCTGCAACTTTTATATATACCTTGCAGAAGAGAATTTGAACATGCAAATATGGAAGCGATGGATGAATCTGCTGAATGGAGAATGAGATATGATGTGGAAGTGGATAGAAGTAGGCAAATTCAGGATGAACTCCTAAAGGTACACCCTTCTTTTTCCCTTTCCTTCATTTTCGATGCTTGTACTAAATTATAAATTTTGATTGCAATTACCATTGTTTTGTGCTTGCTCTTGTTGGGTACTTTCGATATGTGATCTCCAATAAAATAGAAAATAGACTGCACTAATTAGCTGAAAATTTTCCTGCCAAATCTGGAAGGAGAAAAAGTTTGTTTGTTTTGACCAAGAAGTCTTTTTTCTTACAAAAATGGATAGAATAAGGATGGTTGCTGAGATTGTTTTGGACATCCTATCTTCTATGATTTTGAGATGCAACTGATTCAACTAACCTGCGATCATGTAGGATAGTAATTAACAAATCCATGCACCACTAAATGACAGAAGAGCTGGGAGGTCAATCGACAACTATTTTCATACAGAGGAATCAGTGAGTATGTTACCATCACAAAATCTTGAAGCTTGGAAGGTATTTTTTCATTGTTCTATATAAAATTGGGTGATGTATATAATGATACACCATAATAATCTTAGATGAAGCCATACAGTTTCAGATTTAATCAATTTAACCTGTGGACTTCCCAGGTAGACAAATAAAAGTGTAAATTTTGCCTTGGCAGGAGACCTTATAGTATCTCCCTCCTTTATCTATTCTCAGATTTGTTCTCTTTTCGTGATAGTTGCATTCTTTCTGCTGTTTATGGTGAGAAAGTGAATAAATCAGATTCCTTTTTGTTTGAATCTGCTTCCATAGTGTTGTTTTCCTATAACATTAAGGTGCATTAATAAAATTATTCTGCATTTTGATGTTGCAGTTTGTTTTCAGTGACTGGGCTGCAATGTTTTGCTGGTTCCAGTTTTTTTATCAAATTGACTTGTGCTAATTGAACTTTTTAGACTTCATCATTTTTTTGTTCTGCTACATATGTTGCCTTATTCCGATGTTTAAGCTGTTCTGCTATGCATATGTTGTACCTCAGTCCATATATATATATATATATATTTTTTTTTTTCATTTGTACTTTTTCAAAGTCTGATAATTTATCCTGTTTGCAGGTCAAGGCCTCGTTAGCTGGGGCATCTAGGAGGTTCAGCATGCTGCAAAAGGTATCTATGCAGTCATGGTATCTCATTTCCAGTTTTCAGCTCCTTGCTGCTGCTTCTTAGATACTATTGCTGTCAGGAAAACATGAAACTGCAGAAGCAGTTTGAATCCTTGAAACAAATCAAAACTAAAGGATGGGAATGCAAGTGCAATTAATCTTCAACCCAACTTTGAGAATAAAGAGGCGTATCGTCCAACAAAATCCTCAATACTGGCTTCAGATTCTCATGCACAATTTGATTTAACCCTCGTATGCAAGCAGCAATTCAAATCTTCCTTTTGCTTCCGTGCTGGTGGGTAATAAACTTATTGTTCCTTGGTAAGCAAGCTATATTCTTAACAGCAGGAATCCTGGTTTCCTCAACAGAGGAAGCTTCATTGCGGTTAAAAAAAGCAAGATGTGTCCGGTTTCATGCCCAAATAATGACTATATTCTGAGTACTCTGCAGACTAGATCGTGGTAATAAGGAGGCCATCATACTGACTGTCAACTGCTACATGAATCCACAATTGGAAGATTGAAGTATTAGATGCTGTTTTTCTGACTTAAGGAGAGGACGTCACTGATAAAAGGCAATCAGATGCTCTGATGCTGTGGCTATAGCAGAGTTCAAGAACCTGTTTGTTCTATGGGTTAATAAGGATAAGAAATGCACCTCATTTTGTGCCGGTGGTGTTAATTGGAATAGCAGCAGTGGTTAGATGGCATGATCTCTTTGTCGTTTGTTAGTTCATTTTTTGCCTCTTTTCTTTTCTTTGGTCACAGGGTGGAAGCATCTGCTTCTTGAATCATATACTTTGATCATTTTATTAGACCAACTCTTCAGATTAAATATGATTCTATGGAATAGTCAGTAATATGGACTTGGGAGACCCAACCTTGTTTGTTTTTAAATAGCCACAATAAGAGCATGTTCTAACACTCGAACAACTCTGGAGATTCAAATGCTATATATACTTACTTGATCCTTGCAGGACTTGGGGAACTCCTGAAAAGAAATATTTACCGAGAGATATAAATAGCTGCTTATTTAGGATGAGTGCCATGAAGCATATATATATATTTCCAGATGCTCATCCTCCAAGCTCCCAGGAATCACAGTCAAATCATATTGCATGATTGATTAGACATTAGAAGACAGTATATTCATCATAAATTAGTTCCATGTCTATATAAGAAAAAGACAATCCCCCCATTTCCATGGAAGAAGGAAGTGAAGCTTTATAAAATTTTTCCAGTCATTTTGTCATAATTTACAGAGGAAAGAATCCCAAGCACTTGCTTCTGGTCCACTCCAATTTCAACACCTTAATTTCTTGACAAAAACCTGCTACTCCCAACATCAATCTCTATCGTGAAATCTCGTATTTGGAGTACCCAAGCTGCTCCGTCTCCCAGTTCAGCTTCGAAGCCACTCTTTCATGTCGAGGGAAGTACTCCTGATGACACCAAACAGACAGACATCAGTTGGCTTTGTACACTTGCTATTTTGATCGTCCACTAAAACATAATATATCTCCGTAATGTCATTTGTATGTTTACCTCTAATTTCTTCATCAATTCTTTTGCCGTTGGAGCGGATAATATGATATGACGGGCATTTGGGCTGACGAAACCTTCTTCCACTGCCTTGTCAATGAACGATAGCAAGGAGTTGTAGTATCCATCGACGTTCAGCAATCCTACCTGCACAAGACCACTTGGGAGGGATAAGAACACCACCAGATGATTGATCTAAATAAGCGTTAACACCACCAGACGTTCAGCAATCCTACCGGCTTGTCATGGATGCCAAGCTGAGCCCACGTTATCACCTCAAGCAGCTCTTCAAGAGTCCCATATCCTCCTGCACACCAACATCTCATTCAGCTCCATGCAGATTTGGCAAAAGTACATCGCATAGCACAACAGGTATGCATACATGATCGTCTTATCTAAGCAAAATTTCTACGTTTCAGTTCTGTCAAAGGAAGGTGAAAAGGGAAGACAAAGCGATGCTTAGATGAGTATCACGTATGAAGGTTCAGAAGAACGAGAAATGAGGCTCTGCGGCTGTGCTGCTGTTTAGGGGGAGAAAACAAAGCACAGAGAGAGAGAGAGAGAGAGAGAGATGCCCTGCGTGTGACAGTGCAGAGAAATCTGCAGGTTTTTATACACTAACCAGGTAAAGCAATAAAGGCATCGGAGCGCCTCGCCATCTCTGCCTTCCGTTGATGCATATCGGCGACTGCCTTCACCTCTCCTACGGTCTCCCCGGTTATCTGCAAGAAGCAACCACCCCAAGGCCCAAAAAAGCATGAATACAAACATACTGTAGAACGTAGCTTTTGTACCAGCAGAGACAGAGAAAGGCCGAAAGCTTTATTTAGCTTAGCATACCTCTCGAGGCATGAGTGTCTTGGGAATAACCCTGCGCGGTCAGACAAGTAGCATGACAAAGAGTGAGTGAACCGCACATGACCGAGGCGACACAGTCTACTCCAAAGAACAGTAGATGAGTCCGAAGCTTACCCTGTGACATGCCTCCCACCATCATGAACGGCCTGAGAGACCAACCCCATCAGTCCGACACTTCCCCCACCATACACCAGATCGATGTTCCTCGACACCTGAAGGAATCCCACCCAGTTTAGCGGCGGCAAAGAAGAGAAGAGAAGAGAGACTGCAAGTTTCTCTATAGCTCGCCAGAGTTTTGATGTGCATCACACCACAACCGTAGATCTCTCAAGGAAGAAGAAGAAGAAGAGGAGGAGGAGGGAGCATACCAGTTCCTTGCCTAGCTCGATGGCAGCATCTTGGTAGCTTCTCTTCTTCCCCTGACTGCTGCCGCAGAAGACGCAGATCCTCGTAAATTTGGATGCTTTAGCTTCCTGCTTCCCCTCCATTCTTCTTGGCTCCCCTGTTTCTCCTCCTCTGCCTCTGTTTCCTATAGCTTTACCTCCGTCTTCCTTATGCTGCTGCAAGCGTCATTGGCGCAATGCAAACATCCACACTAGGCACTTTTCGGTGCGCTCTCCAGGGAGATTTATAAAGGCAACACGTGCTCACAACCAGAGAGACACACACAGAGAGAGAGAGAGAGAGAGAGAGAGAGAGAGAGAGAGAGAGTCACAAAAGACGCCATGGACAGAGAGTAAATGATTATGGAGCTGTGTTCGAAATGGAGGGCCCGGCTGCCCCCTTCCTCGTTACTGATGTCTTTTCCCTCCATTTCCACTGCATCTCGGTTTGGTTTCCCTACACAAGAAAATTGGACGAGTGAGTGAGACTGGTCTGGGAATTAGTACGTGTATATTTCATTCAATTATTGTGGTATGCATTGAGGAAGAAGACTCAGTGACTCACTCGCACAGTGACAGAGGGAGGAGATTAAAAATAAGCAGATGGCTCCGCATGCACTTGGGTGGTGAACGGAGGAGCAATATAATAAAAAGGCTCCTCCTTATCTGCAGCTTCACCTGCCGGACATGTCCTGCTGCATGCAGAGGAAACATATTGGTATTTTTATTGGACACGCCCTCTCCATTCCCCCATACCACCATCCCCCTCCTCACCAGACCAAGCATGCCCTCCTCCATCCACGCCATCCCTCCCATTGATTATACTTTGCCCTCTTCTCCCCTCCCCCCTTATCATTCTTCTCATCCTCCGATACCTTGTAACTTAAACCAATCCAGAATCCAATGTCCCATTCCCTCCTACAAAATCCTTTTTCTAATCCGTCCCCATTCCCCTAGCTCGTAGGAGCTAACTAAGCTCTCTTATCCCACTCTCACCGCAGGTAAGCATGCTTCCATCTTAGTTTTAGGCAAAAATGCGGATTCCTTGTCACGTCCGAGTTGAATTCCTCTGTGTACTGCCTCCGTTGTCTGTTTCGGTGTCTTTTGTCTTCCTACGCGTCTCGCATCTGAGACGAAAGATCCTTTTGGCCCTCCCAACTGCCGACCTCACATCTGATGAGGCCCATAACTTGCAGCTTACTTGTACTTGTCTGTAATGCAGGACATGGATAAATGTTTACTCGGTGTCTTTTCCCGGTCATCCTCTCGATATCCATAACTCGGAATGGAATAGACTTGCTCCACAGACGTGCACCTATACACGCGAAGCAGAATTCGATGGCCAAATCAACTCTCTTCTTTGAGACAAAAGACAGCAGCAGCACACACCAGTCACAAGCAGCTGCATCTCCACAGCCCACTAGTCGCTGACAAGGTGCTTAAGTTGACAAGCAACAAGGGAACCGAGTGAGAGCTCCATAAGCCTCCAATTGCTCGACCAAATGATTCAATATTCTCGATCGTTCCTTATCCGATGATTGTTCCCGAATGCAATGAATGGCTGAAGAAACCAGAGGGGCCATCACCAGGCCCTGCTGTTGGCCATTCAGAGCCAAGATATACAAATGTGAAAGAGGGAAATGCCAGTATCTATTCAAAGCTTCTTTATATTGGACCTAATGATTAAACTTTGCTTCTTCGCCACCTCTCCTAATCGCTGCATGCTCTGAGAAAAGAGGTGCCATCGTGAGGCTAATTAGGATCATGTGGGAGCAGAGATGGATGCCGCTTCCAGAAGAGGGGAGTGACAGAGTAGATGGACGAGAGGAGGAGGCTTCGGCCAATCGATGGGTATGCCGAAAAGACAAGCTGCCATTGCCATGGTCATCCGTGATGATACGGGCTGCTGGCCACAGTAAGCATCACCCACATGGTGGCATCAATAAAGGGTGATGATTGGGTCGGCTTTTGAGGCAGGTGGTTGTTCTTCATCTGTCTTCTACCGTGGGAGAAGGAAGGCGAGAAGAAGCAACAGCGTGGTCGATGAAGGTTCTCTGATTACCGTCTCATGCAGTCGGGGCTGCCTGGCCACCATCATCATCACATCGGGGAGACTGGAGCTGATGGCCGGCGCTCGTGGCAGACCACTTGTACCCTTAGGAGGGTGCCGTATGACTGGGAGATAGAATGGCTCGGGCAGGAATCAATCGAGTACTGAGGCCTCGTTGATGAGGAGTGCTTCTCCGAGTCATAGTCCACCAGCCCCGTGTATGGGAATCGGTTGCGACGACTGCTTCCCAAACCAAGAAGAGGTGTCAGAGGCGGGACGGGACCAGACCGCTCCGGTCCGGTTCGATTATATATATATATATATATATATATATATATAGGCCCGGCGGGTCGAGCGGCTCCGATATATGGTGGACGAATCGCGAGTCGACTCGGTGAAATCGGTCGAGTTCTCCTAATCTCGTATAAACTCCTTATCAAGTATTAAAATAGAGGATGAATAACTCAACGAGGAGGGCCGGTCGACCATCTTCGCTAACCCTAGCGTTTCCGCTGCTACCGTCGCCAACGTCGCCGGCCGATCACGTCTTCTTTGTCCCTGCCGCGGGCCGCCATCTCCCTTTCCTGAAGGTACCATCTCCTCTTGTCGCCTCTTTTCAAGTCTCGTGCCATCTCCTTTCCCTCCCTACTCCTCTTTTCACCGTCCACCTCTCCTCTCCTATTCTCTCCCCTCTTACCCTCTTCTGCTATCTCGTCACCTCCCCGATCCTTCGGTGCCAAACTTTATATGTTTTCTGGATGATGTATCGAATTAGAAGATGACATCGGTTGTTAACAATACATTAGTATCGACTTGATTGCAAGGGATCATGTCCGGTTACGGCTGGATGCTTGGCGAACTACTGAACTCCTCTAAAGGCTTGATTTTTAGAAGCTTTGTGATTCGCTTTCCCTTTTCCAATCGAAAGAATCTGGATCTCGAAATACTTTTGTGAAAATCGTGTGCCAAAGTGTGAGATCTCTGATCAATTTGCTAGCTTGATTAATCTTTTGTTCGAAATGGGTTTTCTAGAACTGGCACCCCCGGGAGTCTGTTGAATTGGGTTCCTATATCGATCGATCGATCGATATGGCAACTGAATCAAAGACTAGTGCTGCCCGCAAAGCTGGTCCGATGGTTCCTCCAGCTGAGATTTTGCATAAGGCTTCTCAATTTAAACGCTGGGGCAGGAAATATCCCTTCCTTCGATATGGTCTTCCACTCATTTCCCTTACAGTCTTGGGATCTGTTGGTCTTGCGCATCTCATACAAGGCAGGCAAGAGCAGTTGTCCATCAAAAGTATTCTTTTCAATATCTTAACAATGTTTTGTAGCGTATGATTTCTTAAAATGCGATCGTCTTGCTAATGTGTATTTTACCTGTTCTTTTCGATCATTGTTGCTCAGCAAAGAAGTAATAAAAGAAAAAGATGATCTGGAATGGGAGATTATCGAAACAACAAAAGCACTCACTCGAACCGGCCCCAAGGACAGCTACAAGCCTAGCAAGCTCTCTTTGGAGGAGGAGCTTAAGGTACTTGATCGCTTATAAGTTGGTGACTACTACTATGTTTCCCTTAACTGTGATCCAAACTTTTGCTCAACCAACCTGCAGGCTCTGCAACAAAAGATTGACATCAGCAATTATGAGTACAAGAGAATTCCCAGACCAAAAGAAGGGAAAGATAGCAAGAATTGAGTAGAACAAACATGGTCAGCATCTTCTTTTGTATGGTGTAATCTGTGTTGGCTTTTAATAAGTGTCATGTTTTTTTGCTCCTAATGTTTGTAGGTCCACTATTTTTAAATGTTCTTTTCCCTTTTATTGTAAATGTTGATGACGCTAACAATAATCATGAAAATTTTCCATCAGTGGAGAGTCACAATAACCCCTGAATGGTAGATTAACTAGAAATTACCAAATCCTATTGTCATGATAAAATCTTTAACGGGAAGATCCATTTTCTTGTGAGTAGCATCAGCTTTTTGTACTGATTGGTGGTCATACGGACTCCATGGTTGTGGTCTTATGGATTCCATGGCTGAGAGAATTTACCATGAGTCCATGATATGTCTGAAATAGGCAAGGCTATACCTACTTGGTGGAGTGATGTTGATCCATAGCTTCCTGTTTATACATATGTGAAAGTTTCCTCTGTTCATAGTTTTGTTGTCGATGTATCGACTGTTCTTTACGGGTTGAAGCATTGATCTAATCAAAGAAAAAGAAAACACTCGATGTTCTTGTAGAACAGGTGATTGCCATGATCCTTCTACCATCAGAACTGAGATCAAGAGGAGAAAACAAAACAATTCATTCCTACTTATCAACATCGTCGGTTGTCCAATAAAAAGATAACAAAAAGTCGGCATGGTTTCTTGCCAGGTTCTACGGGCGGGAGAACTCAGGAGACTCTCCATACCCACTGCAGTGTAGGTGCTGTACTTCTTCTATCTTCCTTATGATCGCCTCTATTGTGTTTGTGGTCTGCACAGAATTGCGACATCTTCTCGAGTCATATCTGTATGAACGATACCAACCATCTACTTAGAGGGATGACATATATGCCTGCATGAAGGATTCCAGACGGGGCTCCGTCAGGTCCACCGTCTCATCGTCCGATGAGCGCCAACTCCGACCATTTGATGTCAGCAGGATCAGCCTCTCCATGTGCTCAGCTGATACAGCCGGCTCCGGTTTTGCTTGGTGGTCACCGCAGGAGTCTCTTTCGACTGGCATTGGCAATGAACATGGATTATGGCATCTCCCGGAGACTGCTCGATTTGGATCCTTCCTTTCAACTGCAACTTCTGGAGTTTGACTTCCGCTGGTGCGGCGAATGCTGTGAGAGTATGAACTCTGAATAGTGCAAAAGAGAACCATTTATATGAACCTTTGGAAGTAAAAAAGATCTACGTACACAGCTTTACCTTTGGAAGCAAGCAAATAAAGGTGTTACATAGCATGAACATCGGTCATATATCAACCAATGTTCAGTGTGATGTAGCCTATTACAGATATTGCAAGTAAATGCATAATCTGGTACTCTATCAGCCAGGTATCACAGTGATCTATCTATTTATCAAAAGTTGCTTATAACTACTCTTGATCACAGTAATGTGGAATTGTTACTGAATAGTCATTCTGGTGGAGATAATACCGCACAAGAATAACAAGAATTTTCAAGTATGTGTTTGCAAGTAGTACATGTCATGTATCATGCACCATCACGCGCACAAAAAACCAATCTTCATGTAGCTGTGCTTGTGAATATACCACAGACGTTTAACTCGGTGTATGAACGTGTCGATTGAAAACAAAAAGGTGGGAAAATTTGTGCATAAATGCATTGCTAAATTTTGGTATAGAGACAGGCACAACAGGCATTTTAGTCTTGAAAACTTTATGGAAAGCAAGCAGCAGGAATGACATGGGAATCATGGTTGAACTAATATTTCACACAAGTTAGGATTGCGCAATGACATGGGAATCATGGTTGAACTAATATTTCACACAAGTTAGGATAGCGAAAGAGAAGCGTATACGCATACCCAGAGAAGTGTATTGCCTGTTGGTATGTATCTCCTTCTAGACTTGTCGGGAGCAATCGTTAAGAGGATCTGAACAATTTCGCTCATGGTGGGTCTTAAATCTGGATCCCACTGGAGACACTCTCTGGCTAAGTGACCCATTATTTGCATCTCTTCTTCTGGGAACTTCCCTTTCAGAAGTAGGTCTGGTAGTTCTGACACAACAAGCTTGCTATTTTGCAGTCGACTTGTTGCCTACATTTTTATGAACATTTTAATTATTCAGATATGTAGATCTGAACAAATTAAAGGAACAATGAAAACAAAAAAAAAGGCAGCATTAAACTAATTGCATATGGTAGCAAAATTGACTTGCTTTTTATGCACCCTTGATGATAAATTTTCTTTTATCTCACTAGAGATGGACACAGTGCAACTAGAATATTTAAAACCCATCCACTAGGATTGGAGTAGGAGAGTAACCTGAAATGAAATCCCCTTCTTTCATATATTTAAACATTCTCGGAAAAATTGCGTGCGCAAGTTAATCTGTTTACTGCATCATGTTAAGATCTTAATAAAGAATAACAAAAATCAGCACCTGGGGAAAGATTGATACAAACCAAAGTCTCTTAAAGTTGAAACTGCTCAAAGAAGGTGATGGGTCTGTCTATATGATGCTCAGGGGACTTACCCATATCACGAGGCTGTCCTCTTCTTTATTTGAAGACTTGAAGATGGGTTTCCGACCAGTGATCAACTCGAGAATAACCACTCCAAAACTAAAGACATCTGATTTTCGTGATGCCCTTCCCACAATAGCATATTCTGGTGCAAAATATCCAAATGTCCCCAGCATTCTTGCTGGTGAACTCGAACAACTAGTGAGATCATCAGTCATGAGATGTTTGGCCATTCCAAGATCAGTTATCTGCATGAAAAATAAAAAGCCACAACACAGATTTAAAGAACAAGGACAAAGGAAACGACTACAAACATTACAAAGGCCAGATTATTGAAAATGGAGCAACCATGAGAAATTATACCTATCCATAGTGTGCCAAAAAAATATTAAATTTCACATAATACTTAATAAGTTGGCCTTCCAATTTAAAGTTGAAAATTTAAATTTTCATTATATTATACTGAGACATTGAAAAGCAAGTTGAAATTTTGAGTTTTGATTTACAAGAATTTTAGATCTCATGCTACATAGTTTGATGATGAAGGAGCAACTTTAAAATGCTACTGCAAGTCTGCAACACTATTTTTATAGATGCAGCCTCCTAGTGGCTTCAACTCTAAATGCTGTTATTGACTGAAAGGAGGGTTAAACATATTCTATATTTAATTATAAAAGAATCAAGAAAAGAAGAAGATGAGAAAGAGGAACAAATTATCCCGACAGTTTATTGATACTTGGTCTCCTATTTATTTTAGTTATGCTTTACTAAGATTCAAAATAGCTCTGGCCTAATGGATCAACTGGGGTACGAATAATATTTTAGCAGAAAAGCATCAACTAAGATCATTGTCCTATTTATTTTAGTTATGCTTTACTACGATTCTAAATAGCTCTGGCCTAATGGATCAACTGGGGTACGAATAATATTTTAGCACAAAAGCATCAACTAAGATCATTGTGTTCCCAATGATCGGGACTGCCTACAAAACAGGCAGGAATATTCTTCAGCACATCAATAGTGAGACAACTGCTTCATGAAAAGTACTCACCTTAGCTCTATAATTGTCGTCTAAAAGAATGTTGGTGGACTTGATGTCTCGATGCAGAATCCTGGGAGCAGCTGCTTCATGAAGGTATTCTAGGCCCTTTGCAGCTCCCAATGCAATTCGTACACGTGTTTCCCAATCCATTGGTTCCTTTCCCCCTCTTGCATCCAAACAATCTCTCAAATTTCCATTAGGCATATATTCAAATACCAGGAGCCTTTCCAGTTGCCTTCCCTGGGTTTCAATGCAGTATCCAAGCAAAGGCACCACATGACAATGGTTAAGCCTTGATATCAGTTCAATCTGTAAAAGGAAGGTTTGAAAAGTTCAAATGTAATTGCTTTTAGATACTCAGAACAACAGGAATATGGATAACAATGCAAATGAATCAACAATGTGCCACCTTCTGACTTTTGTTTAGTTCACTTATTTTATGTTAAATCAGCCATTGGCAAAAAAGAAAACAAATTCATCCAGAAGACATTATGGATGCCAAAGACAAGGTAACCAAGATCCAAAACAGAATAACCTACAATATAAAGCAACATTTTCACCCAAACAGAATAAACAGTAAAATCATAGGATATTGCTTGAACAGTCCAACCAGATGTAAAATTCAGAATGACGCTTATAATAAAGAAAATCTTCTGTGTTAGAGTGTTAAGAACATGATTAGACCACTCACAAAGAATGAGTAAGAATTGGACACTTAAAGAGTGGCGTTTAGACAGTACCTCATATAGAAATTCAGAATCAGCTTCTGAACCTCCTAGCGGTCTTAATTTTTTTATAGCAACAATTCTTCGATCCTTAAGCTGACCACAGTAGACATTGCTGCTCCCTCCAACCCCTATTAGATTGTTATCTGAGAATCTATTGGTTGCTTGCTCCAGTTCAACATAGGAAAATTGGACAATTACACCAGGTAAAATTCCACTTCCACTTCCAAATATGTAAGTCAATTTTTGTATGACTCCTGCAGCATAGAGAATTTCTTTTACCATTAGTGACAACCACTAGATGGATGCACGAGTTTCGCTTCAGAAAAGCACATACAACAAAATTGAATATTTGCTTTCCAACAATAAAGTTGATGTAGCAGCAAAAATTTGAAAAGCAAAAGTATCAGACAATTCCGAACCAACTAAATCAAATACATGAGGTTTCAAACAGTGCAGGAATATCATGCACTACGCAAACAAGAAGGCTTCTGATGTTTCTTCTGCTTATTAGAACTGTAATAGAATGGCAGCAGGCAATGAGTCATTCAACATTCCTGCGTCCAAATCATTTATTGCCAATCAAACAGGCAAATGAGTCAGCAAATCATATCAAGTGCAAAAAGTGCTAAACAGACAAAACGGAGGTATGCCGACTTTACAGATCTTACAATAGGTTGTTCACCCATGAGAAACAGAATTTCCCTTCTAACAATTTCTCTGATCTCAAAAGGGAAAATAAGAAAGAAGCAAGAGCAACGAAACTGAAAAAAAAAAAAAACAATCTTCTGCAATCCTAATCAGAAACTTACCTGGATAATTATACTATACCTGAGATAGGCTTGAAAAAAAGACCGATCTTGTTTCGTTGCTGTGGAAATGAAGCAGATCGATGACTTATCAAGTTTATTGTACTGTTCCAACTCGAGTCTTTCTCAGATGAAATTTGCACTTGTCGCATGGAAAGTCTATCCTTGTAATAGAAACAATATGCAGCCACAGCTAACAATGCTATGGTTGCAAGTACAACACAGAGAAGCAAGATGACTAAAACACCTCTGTTAGATAGGTGCTTCTTTGCTGCCACAGATGTTCCTGTGGGATCTGGGCAAGGCATAAAAGAATTGATAAGTAACCCAAGCAAAACACAAAAGATAATGATTGTAACCTGAATCAACAAATAATATGGAATTTATGAGCATTCAACAACAAAACGAATGTCCGCCAGATATGATCCCCAAAGTGAGCTTCTGACTTGGCAGAATTTTATGTTCAGCTACATAACATCAAGCAGACAAAAAGAACACAACTTTGTACAGCATAGGAAGTTACCTGAGGTGCAGTTGCAGGTGGTAAAACAAGTAGTATCATGGATGTTGCCTGGGACCTGAGGACCTAGTATTGCACATGAGCAATTCCATGTACTTCTCTCTGAACCTCCTGTTACTATCACAAGAGAAAAGTTAATTTTGTAATGCTCTTAATGCGGGAAAAACCATGTTGAATATGCAGAGAGCACCATATGAGATACAAAAGGAAAAGGAACGTGTATGGAGTCTAAGAATAGCAAGGATTAGAAAAAAATCTACTCTAGAAACTAACAAGGCTTTGGGCTAGTTGAATTCCTTCCTCATCTTGAAGAGGTTCTAGGTAGTGGGTAAGATAAAGAATACTCATAGTAGTGTTAAAGAAGTCAACCTAGCCCCCCTCGCACTCATTACTGGACTTCCTACTGCAGATGCATAAGCTTTGAGAATTACAAATTGTTTCTAAGTCTTAACAATAGGTTGAACCCTTTCATTTCAGGTTTCATTAGTACTAAACTATCTAAAATACTAACATGGACCAAATGATCTCAAAGAACCTTCCCAGAACATGATATTTTCCGTGAAGCTGAGTTCACCAAAATGGTTTTGAAAATATAAAGTCTTGAAGAGTATGCAAAATCAATACAAGGATGTCAAATATGATCCATGTATAAAATTGACTGTTAACTTGCTCCTATTGACTTTCACACTAAAAGCAATAAGAACTATCATTGGATGAAGCCTTGTGCACTAGTCCCCCTTCCATTATATAAACTAACTGTACTTTAATTTACAGATGTCACCAATCAGAAGCATGTTGCATCAAAGAATGGACATACCAATCAATAATGTTTCTGTAAAAATAAAGGATTGAACGTATTCCATGCACGAGATAGTCTGCTCGTCTTATTCTTTTTTACACTAACACAAAAACCATATTAATCTCCTTCAATATCCTTTCAAAAACCCATTCTTATATCCATTTTATGTTATTTTAGATCAAAATAAACCACTGCATGACAAACCAAAACAGTTTTTCTGCTTATCATGATTAGTTAGACCATAAAATCCAATTATTGATGTTGTACGATGACATTTAAGCCTTCTTGAAAACAAAGAAGACATGAACAATCTTAACATTTAATTGGGTAATCATAAATCCTAAAAGCTTCAATGGTTAGAAAAGTACTTAATATATGCGTTAACATCCCTTCTCATGAGCAAGCCATTACACCTGAGGTGTGAATGAAGCCTAAGCGTATGGCACAAACCCAAATGAAGACCGATTGTTGCAAGAATATTTTTAATTAAACACTGCGAAAGAGGGCCTGATATATGATTCAAACTCAATACTTGATTTATCACCATCATAAAAATTTAATTCAATGACCAGTAATCCCAAGAGCTTAAAGCTATTAGATCAACAATGCCAGGCTATGCTTTGACAAACCATGCAAAATGGCATTTTTTTTTCTAATGTCATTTGTTATCCTCGCTATTCATTGAGAAAAGCTATCTGATTGATCGAATAAACATTGGATCAACTCATGATCATGGGCTTGATAACCAATCCCTCATTATACTATGAATCAAGCATGCCGTTTCTTGACATAAATATCAGTGAAATCAGCAAAAGCAATTAATTAGCAATGACAAAGGATACCAATCAAAAAATTAATAAATCATGATAGTAACAATTCTGAGCTGTCTTAAAATCCAGTCAAGGATGTCATAAAAGAAAACAGAGTTCCAGGTGAACTAAAAAGTCTAGGGTAGCTGATTAAAGTTATACCAGGAGTGCATCCACAGGATTCCGAACAATTAGATGCAGGAGTATAATTTGAAGCAGCTATAGGACCAGCAGCACATACACAAGTCCACTTTACTGTATCTGGCTGATCTCTGGTGTCCTCTGTAACGAGTAAAAGAGAACCAAATTTAGTGATGTATCCTGAGAATTGACGCTGCACAAAGATCATTAAGTTCTAAAATTTTGTATATGGAAGTTGAAAATGGAGAGACAACCACCTCAACTTATTTTCAATATAGAAGAAATTTGATACTGACCACAGGATGTAAATTGAATTAAGAGAAGCCAACTAATAGAAGCCAAGGCAACTCTTGAATGTAATTCCATCGACTTCATCCAGACCCTCTGTCAGAGAGGCATTAAAATCTACGCTTCCAACGAGTGCCTGTGGAAGTATAAATCAAAGTGAATATGGAATATCAGCATAACACACAATGAATATCTACTAGCAAAATTAAGCATTGATCTATCGGAACTACTTTTACCTTTCATGTTCTAGCATGGTAACGGAAAACATGGTATAGACTAGAACAAAAACTACACCATAAAGACCTCTGAAACGAAGAAATCAGATCCTTCATGAAAAATTAGGAAGTAGGCCATTATTCACTCACCCACCTATATGTAGCAGAGCAACAACAGCTTATTAAGTTCCCTATTTAACATCCTAAGGTTGCTTAACCTACTAAAAAAACCACTACAAGAAAAGGTGAGTTCCTTGTGGCCTTGATTTTAGTTAAAAAATCATCACTCTGATAGTTTTAGAAAACATGCAAAGCATTATGAAGAAGTATCAGTCAAACATTTAAAAAGGCCTTAATGATCTTTGACCAGATGGTTTGATCCCAGCTTGCCACAAAAATTATCCAAATGCTATCTAGCCACACAAATTAACATGCCGCCATATAGAAAAGCCACAAGGAGGAATAGAGTATGAATGAAGCATGAATTAGCGAACACATCCTAAATTTATATGGTTATCCATAAAAAAATAATTAGCATACCAAACAAGAAATAAAACCCAAACCAATGATGGATTGAAACTAAAAAAAAAAAGGAAAGTCACCAACACGTAGGAGTCGTATTCGGCCGAACAGAAATCCGCCTCGTTCGCTAGAGTTGATCTCAAGCATCAATCATTTCTCTTTCCCCTTTTCCTTTTTGTTTATTGGGGCTCGAGCTCCAGCATTCGGCGACATCCCCTCACCATATGCCGATGCTTGCCGATGAGGACGGTAAGACAATTCAACAAGCACCTTCGAGGAGGAGGAGGTTGGGTAAATATGGATGGGTTAGGTGGAGTGGCGCCCCAAATCCAAGAAAGAAGAAGAGAGGCAGGCAGGCGGACACAAATCAGCTGCTGGTGCTGCAGCTGAACTCGCCAACTTGGATTTTTGGATGGTTGGATGGCTGGATCGAAGCAAATAGGAGGCGATGGTGATGATGCAGATAGCAGGAGAACTCCTCTCGTCCAACCCAAATCGAAACAAAAGAAAGAAACGACCACCTCTCCCTCACTTCCTCCGAAAGAGAGAAAAACGTAGGGAAGGAATCCCCTCACCAACCTGACAGCGGCCTCTCAACCGTCCCCCCCATTTACAATCAAGTATCATCTTTCATCTCATTATATGCGACTCTCGCTATCAACGAGAGGAGAAACTAAATCAAACCCCTTTTCTCTCTCTCTCTCTCTCTCTCTCTCTCTCTCTGGCTGGGTGGGCAGCGACAAAAGAAAACAAGAAACTCTCTCTCCTGCAGCAAATGTTCAAACTGATCAACGGTTACTTCCTCTTTCTACCGAGAAAGCGAAAAGAAGAGGGAAATAGGACAACTTCGCTTCCAAGGCACTTATGATGAATCCACGCCACCGACATAATCGTATTGCAAATAACAACAATAGCAACAATAATGTACGGGTAAAATGGCAAATCTTTGAGTGACGTCTGCAAGAAAACGATATGCTCATGGATTTCCTTCCTCGTGAACGAATTTATTGCCGAAGCAAAGCTAGCGAGCGAGTCAGCTGAATTAGATTAGATTCTCTTTGACTTCTTTCGAATTAACTGATACTATATTTCGTACAATTACGGGTCCACCGCAGCGCAGCTGTGTCCGCTACAGGTCACAGTGTCAGCGGGATCCGGGGGGGATCGACGCACGATCCGTGGATGGGGATCCGTGCCAGCACTACAACTTCCGACATCACCGTGACGCGGGGGGGCGCCTTCTCCAGGAGGTGGTTGTGTCGCCCGGACTTCGTTCCTTCCCCATGCGCGGAAACCGATCCGTGGAATGCAGCGACCCTTTTACCGAACCTTGCAGTTTGCTTTCGTTGGATCTCGAGGGCCTTGCGGTAGATCTCGATGTACTGCTCCATGGATTGTGATTGATGTGATCAATAAAAAGAAGAAAAAAAAGAAAGAAACTTTTGTTCTTGAGCATGATTAAGCCAACCCAAATAGTATTGTCCATTGCAAAAGCAGCAGCTGATTCCAAACTTTCTACCAACGCCATAAAGGCTGATGAGAACAAGAGCAATTATTTACGGCGACAGAAGCGGGTCAGTCGTCGCAATCGTACGCTCACTATGTGTCGGCCGGCGGGTATTTATTGCAGCTTATTTCTGCATCATTTTGTATTTTTGCCTTTTTATTTGATTAGCGTCGGCGAATGAGGAGAAAGAAAGAAACAACAGACCAAAAATGAGCTCATCCATTAACCAATTAAATAAATTCCTTAGAGAGAGAAGAAGCGATGGGTTATGTATGGAAAGATAATATAAAAAAAGAGAATAAGAAAAAATAAAAGGGCCCGGGAAGGTGGAGGTGGAAGTGGGGGTTGATGCTGCTTCAATGCTACAGACGACGCAAACGGAAGCATTGGATGAGCAAAGAATGTCGAGGATTATATATATTAATCCTCCTTACATTTTATATTCAGTAGAAGTATAATTTTATTAGATTATCTGATTCTATTTAATTAGATAAAATATATTATAAATTTAATTAGATTTTAATTATGATTATCAATCAGTAAAAAAATTTATTTATAATATGATTCTTTAGAAAATAATCTTGATGGTAGGAACTCTCTTATTTATTTATTCTATATTTTCTTATCTTATCTATAGATAAGTAGAATCTCTTAATCTTCCTTATAAAGAATAGAAAGAAAAGATGAGGGCCTAGTTCATCTTATATATTTGTGTTATTGTTGCATGTTGATTGGATTACATAGCGTATTCTTGGACCTAATAAAATTTTTTGAATGACATCGAAAGGTATTCTGATCTGATATTCGATTCATTGTTATTTGATTTTAGTTCTTAGCATTTAATTTTTTCATATAGCAATAACATGATTATTTTTTTTTTTATTTACAATTGATATCGGAGCATATTTTGAAATCAAATATCTTATATCGTCAAAGCATTAGATTTGTTTTATATTAGATCTATTTTGTGTTATCATCGTTTGCCTGTTGTAAAGGGTGTTTCAATCTATTTAGTTTATCTTGTTTGTCTTAGTTGCTTGCTTACAAGTGGTGAAGGCTTCTTGCTCACACGGATGAAAGCGTGCTGCTCGATTTTGATTAATGGATTATAGTTAGTAGCTTACTATTAGCTACAACATTACGAAGGGTGATGGCCCGCTATGATCTACAATAAAGTCTAATGCTATTAATGATACTCACAAAGGTAACACCCAAAAAGAAAATTACTCGTGGCCCATGTTTGAGGGGGCACTCGGCACTTTGATCGTGACCATCACTATATCGAAGAGGTCGATGGACTACATCGCAACAACATTGAGGGCGGTGTAAGTGGTCGCAGTTTCATTAGTGGACAACATGCAACACCTTTAGGCATTGTGATAGAAGTTTCGCACGATGACGCACACACCAATTGGCCCTATAGGGTACTCGTAAAGTTGTCGACCAATATAAATATAGATGAGTCTTTCCTAGCATAGTTCATTCTTAATTTTCTTCTTCCTCGGTTTAGATCATTCAAGATTCACTTTATAAAAAAAAAAAAAAAAAAGATAAATAAGACTTGAATGAGTTAGCTAATATATATGTTTAGAAAAAATTAATGTTAAGATAAGAAAGTTCTCATAATATTTTGACTATTAGAATGACACACATATAATATTCGATCTATTATTATTTATTTTTAATGTTTGGAGTCGAAATTTTTTTTATAACAGTTGCACGAAGATAGATTTTTTATATGCTTACAAATCTAACCCATCGTGCATCAGCCTGATTCTGGCCCAATCAATTAACAGACCAACGAGAGAACAAAAACCTGCCAAGATCATGAAACCAATTGGAAGGACGAACACAAAGGTGGTTCCATTTGGAATCATATTAAGATGGCGAAAGAGCAAGCAACAATAGGCAACATCAATTGCAGGCTCCTCTGGAGAGCACTCAAGTTTTGCATCCCATTGAATCACAGCGGATTACGAAGAAGAGGAGCTCAGGACGTCAACTCTGCGGACAAAGCGAAACATTGTTCCAGATAATTATTAGTACAATCTTTTTCTTACATATACACACACACATATAGCCCAATTCCTGCTCTTGTTAACCATCCCAACTTATTCATTTGCAATAAAACAATAACTCCAGCACCAATTTAAAATCCTCCGGATCATCTCCCTCTCTCCTCTTTCTTCAATGTATCCCACCCAATCTTCCCTCGTCACTGAAGAACAGGAGAAAATAGGACACCGAGTACAAATAGCAGGACAGATCCATCTGTTTCCACAAGTAATTGGAAACCAACTATCTGGGTTTTGGCCCGGCTGGGAATGACCTTGTGTGTCGCATCTTCGGATTTGAACGCCGAGTCGCAGGACTAAATGTTTGGGACCTCTGCAGCATGTCAACCATGGAAGGCGTCTGATAGGATTGAACAAAGCTGCCACTTTCTGTCATGTCCCCACGTGTAGTTGCTCTCTGGCACAAGTGTGAGCTCAACCCTGACAGAACGTATGCCCGACCAGTTGCCTCATATCTTTGCTGGCTCACCATCCTCTCCTGCATCTCTTTCAGCTCTGCGTCCAGGCTCACGCACAACCGGTCACCTGACTTCCCAGCCTCGGACTCTACAATTCTTTTCCGGCAATCCTCCAGCACAGAAACAGCCTCCGATAGTTCACCACGTTCGGCAGCTGCCCTTGCTTCCACCATGGCCTCTGCAGCTTGGAGCCGGTTCCTTTGACGGTCCACCTCGAGCGACATCGTTTGTGACACCACCAACACTGGCCTAGGGATCTTTACCTGTACAGCTTCCGGACGCATTACCTCCTTCGTAACAGGGTCTCCGTAGGCACAGCTAACCTTGAGCAATGGAGTGTCGACGTCGGCGGCAGGAACATTGACTGAAACCAGATAGTCCCTCTCTTCATCTGCGTACATGTCCCCGGCGGCTACGGTCCCACTGCGTCCATCATCTGCAACCCTACTGGGATATCTGCCTGATTTTATACATCGAAGGTGCACATCAGGGTGCAAGCATTCCAGCCTCACCTGCATTTCTTGCACCACCACACTAAGAAGACCTCCGATACACTGTGCAAATGCATCTTGAATTGCACCCTCAGCCTCGATGAATGAGAATGTCCCGCCAGAGGTCTCGGAGATGGAATGCATCGATGCGGAGTCATGGTCGGAGCCAAAGCCAAATACATGAACGGGCACGTGATGCGCACTTCCGTCTCGAATGGAGGACGGCACAAGTGATCTGTAGTCTGGTTCCGTCGCTTGTCCGTTGCGAATGGTGGGAGTAAAGATGTAGGTGTCCTGCCCATCGGAGAGGAGAATGATGCTGCAGACGGGATTCTTCTCCTTGCGATCTTCAATCACTTTGGCACCCTTCCTGAGTCCCTCTGCTATATTTGTTCCGCCACTTGTTGTCAGCAAATTGACCGCCTGCAAGGCCTCCTGGCGGCCAGACTCGGACATCCGGCGGAGAGGAAACAGCCTTCGTGCTGTAGAGGAGAAAGTGATCACTGAAAGACGGTCCGACGGACCGAGGTTTTGGATCACAAACCCCATAGCCTGCTTCAGAAGTGCAAGCTTCGTGCCCGACATGCTACCACTGACATCAAGCACCGTGACCAGGTCAACTGGAGCTCGATAGCTTCTGGGAACTTGGGCATCTCCATGGACATCTTTGCCGGGATTCTGTGTTCTGGGAACAAGAGGTGCCTTGAGATGAATCAGAACGGTAAAGTTCTCCGTAGAAGCTGACTGCGAAATGGCTGGATACTCCGGGTATGTGCTTATCTCCACCATCTTGGCACATCCATGCGGGGGAACTCCGGAAACCTCGGATGGGGAGCCCAGCGACTCATCATCATCGAAGACGCTACGCTCTGAGCTACGCAACAGGGGCACAGAGTTCTGGCGCCGAATGTTCATGTGACCCCCGTGATGGGGCCAAATCACTGGGTTAATTCTGGATCTAACATGAGAGGACTCAGCAAAGGAAGGACCTTGGAAGGGAACTTCCTTCCATTTAGCTCTACAAACTGGACAAACATGGTTGCCGAACTTCACATTTGAGGCAATGCAGCGGAAATGGAAGCTATGGGAGCATTCTGCAGTGAAGAGGGCATGACCTTGCCCTGGTTTCATGGTCGCCAGACAAATAGCACATGTCCTCTATGGATATACAAGTAAGGTTATTAGCTTTCATGAAGCATGTAAACATTATGTTGCTACAGAGGACAAAAAGAAGAAACTTATCTTAAGTGTAGAAATTGCATAAGAATAAGAACAAGAAAAAGGAAACAAATGGACAAATAGGGGAAACACAACAAAAGCAATTTCATAGAGAAGAAAACATCAAATTCAATATGTACCATTAAAGAAAGCATACTGGAATAACAAATGAGTTAGCAATTTCATATAGAAGAAAACATCAAATTGCTTTAGCCTAATTCCCAATATGGTACCATTAAAGCAAGCGTACTGGATTAACAAATGACTTAGGGAAACAACTGCAAAATCGCCAATGTTGAATGCGATATTAAAGGTCGGAAGAAAGAAGAGGGGCTGGACAAGCAGAAGATTATCACTAATTAGATCATACGATATTTATGTTCTTCCCCTTTTACGTTGGTCTTTAATCTGTGATGCTTGCTACAGAGAAAACCAGGGCATGGATCTAAAAGGATGAACTGAAGCCAAGGGAAAAATTTTTGGCCAATGAATCGTGACCGCTCTTCGGTTTGTATATAATAGGGGGGAAAAGGGGGAAATAAGCTACAGCAACCGAATGGATGAGCAGATGGCTCCTAAACAGATCCAGAGTTGAATACCACAAGGGAATTATGTAGAGCTTCATTTGCGGGCAGAGCAAACCTCAGGCACTCGCCAGACCCCAAAAATCGCAAGTCCCATGTAAATCAAAGAGGAATTCGAGGCCTAACATAATGCGTCCGTCGATCGGTTGACCGACCGATTCGAAGGTGATAAGTACAATGGAATCTTACTTTGGAGGATCCGCTGCCGGATCTGGACGCCCGCGCCCAGAGGCTGGAGGACGACAGGCTAGGAGCGTTGAGCGCCGGGGCTCCGAGATCCGAGAACTCCGTCTCCAGCGAAGCGTCGTCGTCCCGCCTGTCAGGGGGGCTGGCGTCACCGCTGCCATCGACGGCCTCGGAGGAGTAGAGGCAGAGGTTTAAACCCCCCAGGGCGAGCTTGGCTTTCCTCCACCCGCTTCCCACCATCTTTTTATTCTTCTTTCCTTCAATATTTTTTTCGAGGCCGGCAAGAGAAGAGGCGGGGAAAAGTGGATCAACAGAGAGATCGAGCTCCGGGATCGGGGGGGCTACGGAGCCGAGGGTTCCGCTGGAAGAAGAAGAAAAAGAGATCTTATGCGCCTGCCGCCATAGCAAGCACACACACACACAAGCTGGCGGTGGTTATGACAGAGAGATTTTTAGGGGAAGCAGATGACAGCAGCGACGCGATTATTCATTCGTTAAATTGAAAATGCTATAATTATCTGGACGAATTTTCGGAAAAATCCCCCCTTTTTTTTCTCTAAGATGTTATCTTTTATATTTCTTATAATTTCTGAAATATTATACATAAAGACTGTTTATAGAATCTATAAACTGATGTCTTTTTAAAACAATATAAATCTATTTATAAATCTTGGTATTTAATTATTGTGACTGATGTATTTATTTTTTTGTTGCCCTCGGATTTGTTTCGTGGGTAACTCTTCGTGGTGTGAGAGGACCATGGTGGGCCACAGGGCCAATTTTACTCTTCGCATGATGTCCCTGTCGAGCCATCCTGGGTCAGTCAAGTAGAGGGTATAAGACTGGGCCATTAACCATCGCGTCGATCGACATGGAGCCCACTTCGCGGACCAATGGGGGCTGCCCAACTGGATCGGCACCGAGACAAGTATGCTTCAAAATTCTACGCGCACGCGATGGCGAGAGCAGGAAAGAAACAACCAAAGAAGGGGCGACGCACGAGTCATCGATCCCTACGCTTCGATGGGTGCGTGCCTACTGCGTACCACCACCACCACTGCCACTTGCGCTGCCAACTAATTTGTTTGCCTCATTGAATTGGCTACTGTGACTCGGGGCGGGTCCCGCAACAAGGATGGAGTCGATGGATGCTTCGGCAAAGCAGTGGGGCCCTGCGAATTAATCATGTTTGAAAAGAGAGAGAGAGAGAGAGAGAGAGAGAGAAAGATCCCCTGTGTCTGTGGATCGGATCGAGGGGTCTCTCTCGCGTGACATGCAGATAAGGGGAAGACGATTAAATGATTGGCATCATGCACTCCTAACCCAATATGACCAAGTCGATATGCAGATGCATCGATGCTCGAAAGCAACATGACGGTGGGTAAAGACGTGGAAAAAACTCGCGGTGTCGAAGACTCGTAGTGTTCGTGGCCGGAAATATAATGAGATTTGAGGGGAATGGGAGAAGGGCAAACTAGTAAAATAGGTTGAAAGAGGAGGAATTAAGAAGAATAAAAATAAAATAAAGTGTGAGTGGGTGACGTCGACATATAGGAGAAGTCTTCGCCGACGGACGAATGCTCGAGAACATGAACCCAGTTTTCCGGCAACGAGCCAAGAAGTGAGTCGTTCGTTTTGTATGCATCGTCACATGGTGGAACAGATAATGTAGAATTAAATATGTTTATGAGGTTGATGAAAGGAAATTTTATTATTCAGCTTATGATGTGACACTTTATTTGTTTGACATGTCGTTTGTCGAACCTACGTGTCTTTTTTTATTACATTAGTTAAATTTAAAAATATTAAAAATAGAAAGGCGGTAACCCATATTTTGATTATCCGCTTGCGATGTCTGCTCGGAATTAACCAAAATTTTATTTTGTATTTATCTCTTGTTAGGGTTCGGAAAGTATCAAATTCTCTTTTGTTATGGAAGATGTTAAACCTAAAAAAATTAACAAGATTTTTATAATATGATTTCAAGATTATTATGCTTCAATATGCATATAAACATTGAGGATGATTATATGCCTCTTTTATTCCTCTTGGAATCATATTATGTTGAATTCGAAATACACGCAAAAGTGGTGACATTGTTTCGATCATGGATGTCGAGAAATTAATCGACGTGACTCTAAACTATTAAACATATGATGTTGGAGTGTCAATCGCATGCTACTCAAGGTGTTAACCACATAACGCTAGGGTGTCAACTTATGTTGATATTATGGTTTCTTGACTGACATATTTGGATAAATAGCGTTTATAATCGTATCGAATTATGAACAATAGACATAGTTACATTGACAAAATGTTAGATAAAATATGACTTATTGTTGGATTGACAACATCTTATACGCATGTCACATCAATCTATTCTTCTGTATTCTGTCCAACATGGTGAAGCAAATGAAACAAGAGAGTAATATAACAAAATTGAAGCCTCTGCTGGCAAGTTGGTGCATAGAGTCGACCCATCCATGTTCATTTCGGTTCAAGTTTTCAGTTTAAAAGCGAAGTCGAATCTGTTTTGTCATTTAACTTTGAACCATAATTAAACATATTGGTTTGTTTATTTATCTCTATCTCTCTCTCTCTAGATGTCAATTGCAATGCATCTATCCCTCATAATATTAAGTTTAATTTACGTATGAGTCATGCAAACTACGTCCAACCATTGAATTGGGTGCACCAGAAGGCCTTCCTCTTCTTTACGACGAACATGAGCTTCTCATGAGAGATAAAACATTGGAGGAGTGATTGAAGAAGAAGGAAAAGAAGGCCATCATCCTCTTCTTTATGGCCAAAATGAGCTTCTTATGAGAGAGAGAAGCATTGGAGGAGTGATTGAAGAATCACCACGAGCGATTGAAAAGACATTGAAGAACGCAGCATAAATAGATGGCCCACATCGTCCTCGAGTCTAAATCAACATCATCGATAAAGTGGGCTCGCAATAAGTAAAGATTACACAAATAAGAAGGTGTTGTTGTTACCATAAAATCATGAGCATAGGATGATATCATGACGTCTTTGATCCTGTACTTAACAAGCATAATAATAATGTAGAGAATATAGGGATGACAAAGCAAGGGATGAGTATTTCGTACGTTGCCCGATCTGTCGGATGGACGTGTGTCAGCGATTGGTATACAATTTTTTTCTCATCGTGATTAGGAATTTAATTAAAAAATATATATTTTTTAAGTGGGGTTTGACTGTCAATGAATGAAAGTTTAAGCCAACCATCCCTTTAATAGTTTTTATTTTGTGTTATATTTTTATATTTTATAAAATATAAAAATTATTTATTTTATATTTTTAGGTAATTTCTCTAAAAAATCTCTATTTTATTTTTATTTTCCTAAAGGCATCCTATATTTTAACTTTTTTCGAATGATACCCCCTAATTTCAATGATCCAAAATTATCATTGGATTAGTCTCAGGGTACTATTTCATCCTATAGACTAGTTCGCTCCCATTAGTTTGATCGACATTTCATTTCTCTCTCTTCCCTTATAATATTTTGAAGCGCATGATTAATATTTTTGTGTTCGTTCATTTTCAATAGTACACCCTTTTATTGTTTTCATGCAATTTTGAGAACTTGTTTTCTCTCATCAATTGTTTTCATACTAATCATCCATAAGCTCTAAACTCACACCTTAAACTTGGCTATTTCCTTTCTTCTCTCTATTTCTCTAAAGAGGCATGTGTCATCGACTCTTTGTCACTGTTTAGCTCCCATCCTATTTTCTCTCCTCTTGCTGCCTAAATCCTGAACTCTCGTATCTTATTTCCTCTTTTCTCATACCCTAAACCATAAACTCCAATCTATTGTTTTCTCTCCACTCGTACCCTAAACTAAACCCTCACAAGAGAAGACCGACAAGTATTCTACAACTTATGATAGAGGAAAACTAAACCCTCACAGGATCAGAAAAATATCTATCTTTAGATAATTATCGAATGTAAATGTTCTAGTTTTTTTGAACAAAATGAGGGTAAAAAAAAATCGATGAGAGCTACAACATGAAAGGAGAGGAAACACAAGTTTAGAGTTTACGATACGAGAGGAGATGAAACAACTAACCAAAATTTATAGTTTAAGGCACGATAAAAGAGAAAACAACCTAAGAGAGTTTGAGATTTAAAGTTTAGGACACGAGAAGAGAAAAAACAAGATACAAGAGTGAGAAGAGAAAAAATAATACGAGAGCAAAATGGTAATAAAGAGTCGACGACACACACCCCCTATGGTAAGAGAGGCGAGGAAACAATTAGGTTTATGGCACGAGAAGAGGCGACGAGAGGTTAGGCTTTGAGGGGACGGTTGATGTGGAAATCGGCAACAGGGGAAGATAGGCTCGAGAAATCATGTAAAACCAGCTAACTTTGAGAGCGAAGGGCTACAAAAAACCTAAATCGCATGTTTCAGAAGACAAGGGAGAGAAGACGAAGGGATGTACACGTTAAATCGAACTAAAGGGGGGAGGCAACCAATTTATGGGGCGTTTTGGATCGATCCATAAGGTATTGGACGGAACAGTACCTTTGAGGTTGATGCAGGGGTAGTTTTGGTATCATATAAATTTTGGGGACAATTTTTAGAAAAACCAAAAAGGTGGGCGTCTCTCGGAAAATAATAATAATAATAAAAAGAGGGCTTCTTTATGATAATTACCCTACAATTTTAATAATAATAATATAATAATAATAATAATAATAATCGTAAACTGCAATTAACTCGGCCGAGATAATAATAATAATAATGATAATAATAATAACAATAACAATAATAATAATAATAATAATAATAATAATAATAATAATCGTAAACTGTAATTAACTCGGCCGAGACGTTAACCACATCCTGCGGGTAACTCACGGGTTGGATCTCACATCACACGCTCTGCTTCTGTGCAGGAGGCGTCCGCGGTCGTCGTCGTCATCATCATTTCGATCTGCTTCTGACCTAACCACCACCACCACCACCACCAACTTGCTGCCCCTTCCTCGTTTGCTATTCTCCAATCCACCATACGGCGACGGATCCGATCGAGATCGGCAACGGCGGATTAGGGACGAGGGGCTGAGAGCGGCGAGAACAAGAGGACGCGGCTGCGGCGTTGGGGTGTGGGCGGAGGGGAAAGCCAAGAGGAAGGATGAATTGGATCAGCCGGAAAATCCACCTCTACAACGTCACCATGGGTCTCTACATGCTCGATTGGTGGGAGCGCTACCTTTTCAGTATCCTTTCCCGATTTATTCGCTGCGGCCTCATCCACCGATTCCTTTCCATATATTACTTTATCGATCGTGATTTCTTTGTTGATTGTTGATGGGTTGCTTTAGCTCTCGGGGTTTAGATATCTTGATTCTTGTCTTGCTCTGGTTCATCTTCTACAATGGAACCAAATCCGCCACCGAGTTCTACGACAGGTACCTCGATGGTCCCCCCCTCCGCTGTAAACATGATCCATGGAAATTTGTTCCTTAATTGAATTGGTTATAAAAAAATGCCAAAGATGTTTCCGTGATTGTATCATTGAGATATACATTCGCCATGCCAGAAAAAAAAAAAGAAATAAAAAAGACCTCTAGTTCTAGAAGGGTATATCGAAAAGAAAAAAAAAGGTTTAAACATGCCGCTTCTTTGGTGAGAAACAAATCTCCAAGTTGCAATTTCTTTTGCTACGAAGCCTGCTAATGCATACAGTACCTGGAACTTTTTCTACATAATTTCTTGACTTGGTACCAGTACTGGAAAGCATTGTCAAGATTCTGGTCTCTTTTATATGTAGACTTCTTAGGGCGTTATTATTCTTGAGTGCTTCCGAAAATTTAATCGACTATAGAGGAGTTACAAAGAGCTAGATTGCTTGAATTTTGCATCACAAAATTTGGGACCGCCAAGTCTCATGCTGCTTAAGAAACTGAGCTTACCATGTCAAGTTCATACTATGTATTTTCTTTTTCATAATTAGTTTATTTTGTAATACATGAGGGGTAGTATTATTTGCATCTTTATTCTAAGACTATCACTTTCTCAGGCCGCTATCTACATGGGATAAGATTTCTGTCTTGCTAAATGATCAAATATGCATCTAATAAAAGAAATATTAGTGGTACTTTTGTCATTTTGAGTTTTTCTCAAAGGAGGACATGATTTGCTTTTAGGTGATATCTTTAAAATTGAATGACACCAATGAGATTGGATATCTGATTTTGGATCTCTGAATCGTGTACAACAATCATACAATATATAAAAACTTCATGAAGAACAAACTGAATTGTGGTTTGAAGGAGTAGAAGTGTCTTGCCAACAATCATACTTTTACTAATGCCATTTAACAAATATCACCAAAGCAGTCATGTTCAAATGTTTGGTGTCAGTCTATTTAAGTTCACATTTAATCGGACTCAGCTTTTTGTAGGCTTTTTGAGATATCTAACGCAATCCTCCTCGCACGTTTCCTTTTCGAGTTTTAGCATGGTTCATTTATCGATCAGTACTTTATGTCAATATGATCAGGTGTATTGCAAGTACTGATTGGGCAAAAAGGTATAAAATGAGGAGGCAAGAGGGGAGACCATGAAAGTAACTCTTTTTCACTTAAAAAAAGGACACTTGGATAAGTCTAGCTGTCAACAACTGTTGACTGATATGCTAGAATGGTAATTTTGGTGGTTGTCCAATAGATTTTGGTTAATTCCAAGGTTTCAATTACCTATTAATCCAGTATGATACTGAGATACTGTATACTGGCCCATGCCACCTGATCTCGCTAGATAAAATAATATAAAAAAAATAAAAATAAATGATATACTGAGCAGTATCAAGTGCTGAGGTTCATAATTGGTGCTTGGTGAGACTGTTCATAGCCGGGCATCCCGATAGGATCCAAAATTGGTCAACCCGATATTTGCTGATATGGTTATTACTGATCCTAGTTTGGCCAGAGCGAAGGAAAATCTTGGAGTTTTAACTAATTCCAGGGTTTAAAGTTATCTCACCTGAAATTAGGCGATCTACATGCAACTGATCTTTGCTTGGACCAGTATGTATCATGTAATATGGGTGAAATATCAGTAGACAGCATTTTTTGCCTTCTCTTTTGTCTGGGCTTGGGTAAGACAACAAAAAGAATGTAAACCAAAAAGATTTGTCTCTGTGTCATACCATTAAATCATTTTGACATTGATTCTGTTACAACTTATTATGACCAATTGGAAAAAGTGTTGCATGTTTGATCAGTACAGATAGACAGGAGAGACTCTGGGCTCAACAGTCATTCATAATTAATAACAGCGGAAGAGAGTTGTATTCTGCTTGTTCTTTAAAATACCGATTGCTCAATCATTATGTAACAAAGCGAACTAGGTCCACAGGAGGATAAATCTAAGGGCTAGTGTTTTGCTGCTGAAAGAAATGCTGTAACTGAAACTACATAATAGCAATCAACTTGAATTTGCCCATTTTAGGATGCACTGTAAAATGATGGGTGCATAAAGCTACTAAATTTCACCAAAGATATATAATGGGTAACTAAATTTGTTATTTTTGGGTTGATAAAGGATGTTTTATCAACAAGCTGCAAATATGTCAGAAAAAGAAGGTGAAAGAGTTCATGGTTGATTTTCAAAGAAAATTTAAAAAATTCATTAATTTTTTAATACTATAATGATCATGCATGGAAGTCATGTCATGCAATGTCCTTCCTATCTTTCGGTTTCAGATAATGTTTAACTATTAAGCTAACATTATAAAAGTAGTGGTTCTGTGTCTGTTTTTCTGAAAAGAAATTATTTCGCATGAGCTCTAGTAGATGCTTGGATGTGCTGCTTCAGATATATCAACAAACAATATATTCACAAAAGGATATATATTTCTTGGTCTTGAAGCATGAGTGTCATTCTGTCAGATCTCCAGGTGTCTCTTACAACCTGTCATATAAAAATTCATAAAAATGACATGTGGACATATGCATGTGATTGTAATTTTTTTTTATTTGTTTATTCTTTGGGTTTTCAATGGAAGAATTGATCTTCAATATCACTTAATCGTCTGTGGAAGCTATGTGTGGCTTTAAGAAATTTTTACAACGGTTTCATGTTCATGCATGATGCCGAATAACATCATGTTTTGTTAAGATCAGTTGATTATGAATAGTCTTTAACGCCCTAAGTTCAAGTTGTTAAATGTCAAGACACTGCAAGCAACCTAAAATTGAAGTATCCAGTAAGGTTGCTACAAAGTGGAGAGCATGAATACCCTGAACTTGAACTTATCTTGGTGGAGATGTGAAGGATGATAGGCGCAAGTTAACAAACCTTATCGGGCTGATCGCTTGAGTTCATCTGATGTCACTTCACATGATCAGTGAAGTTATTACATACATGAGAGATCTGATCTACATCTTCAGTCCACTTAACTCGACATTAAAGCTATGACATGCTCATCTTTGTCATCTGCATAATCGTCATCGTCATGATCTGATCTCATTCTGTGGTTTATTACTTTGGGGCAGTAATCCTCTTTAAGCAGGTTCTTGCTATCAATTGTTAAATGGCAGCAAACTTTTATCAAGTCAGCACAGGAGTGAAGATGCCTGAAAGAAAGGCTGCCAAATAGTAGGGCCTTATTGCGGGTCTAATTTTGTTAATTATTTAATCTCGTTACAAGGAAGCATATTTCTATTCTTGAAAGGAGTCTTAAAAATTATACAAGACGATACTGTATGATACAAGGAAATCTTCACCAACTTTGTATTGTATTTCTGATTGATTTTATAGAGATGTACCAATTATGACCACTAAACTAGCTTGTTACAGAAGGAATTGTTTTGATGGTTGCGTGCATACATAGTTTCAACTATTAGGATGCTACAAGTATTGACTGAGGAAACATGAATTCTGTTGTAGAAAATGAAAACATTCTTAGATGTGTTCTAAAAGAAATAGCAAACGAAAACAGGAGAACATTTGATTTGATTCACTAAGGAAATTATTTCGGGCTTTTCTGTACTCTGCACTATCATTATAAATTGTATCTTGGATCCTCCATCATGTCCCATCGGCTTGTGTCTCTTTTATGATAACCAAATGGCGGTTTGCAATTGCATCTTTGCAATCTCGTGACCTGTTGTGGGTGAAATTATGTTTATTTTGGATGCTATTGTTTCTTCTTTCTTTTGGACATCTACTTGCATTTCCAAGTTGCTTCGTTCTCGTCATTCTTGTTAGTCGTGTTTCTTAACACTGGAACAAAATGCTTTCTGATGTGTTATTCTCTTTTTCAGTTTTCTTAAGCCGAAGCTCAATGCTTACCACTCTGTAGCTGAAGGAAAAATACCTTCCTAATGGCAACTAATGGGGAAAGAGGATGACGGATTTAATTTATGTGATGTTCTCGTCGTTCATCCTGGATGACGGCAGTTGTTTAAGTCTTAGACATCTGTATAGTAAATTCCATTGGGAGGTTTAGTTTGATGCCATTTGTTTCTACAATAAATTGCTGTTTTCTTTGTTCCTGTTTGGAATCATTTAAGTGAGAAATAGTGCTTCATTTATTGTACCAAGTAACTAAGCTTCAGTTTCTTTGGATCAAGAAACTGGACCAGATTAGAATCCAAAAACTATGACCATTTATCATTAGTTGTACATCTCTTTGTTCAGATATATTCAAATTGCACGAGAGATGTGGATGCTGTTTATTTTTCCAAGTTGTTTTTCGATGAAGCAGAGGTTGAATGTAAGTGGGGATTCCACCACTTGGAGACGACGACCAACTACAGAAATCAGCTTCTCCATTGTCATCGGAGCAAAATAAACATTAGATTTCTTTTTTTCTTTTTGCTCATAATTTGAATGCAACATCAATCAATTTCGGGTGCCGAAATGTGTTTTCTACAGCTGATTTCAGTTATATGGCCTTCTTTCTGGTTATATTACCTTGCTTTTAGTTGTGTTAAGGTTTCTAAATTTCGGACGTACTCTGATATAAATGCTTCCCTTTCGATTGCATATGGAAATAAAGCATTTTGCTTTCATGCTGGCTGATCGGTTTAATTACTACTCCTGGTCATTGCTTAATGAGTGTGGTCGGACTGAAGTAGTTGGCACAATTATTCTGTCTGATAGATCCAGTAGTTGGCCCAATTATTTCATCCCAAGGTTGGCAATTGGGATGCGAACCGTCGTGGTCATTCGTTGCTGTCGTTGCTGTCATCACTATGATCAATCGAACAAGTTAATGCGAAATGGGGTCGACGGATTACACATACAATTTTCACACCATGACGGAAGAGTTAATTAACGAGCAGGTTGGATCGTGCATGACTTGATCATATTCACATATAAGGGCTTTGCCTAACGTCGTCGCTGCTGGGCCTTCTCGAGGAAGAATCGGAGGAGGAACGATAGGGGTTTGATTGATGTTAGGTGAAGGCGTCGGCGCTGGCGTGGGCTGGGAGGCAAATCATCATCTTCTCATCGATGGAGACGTGGTTGTTGCCGAGGAATGCTGCTTCTGATGCTCCGCTTCCTAATTCTACCCGACTGTCCTCTCAGATGGAATGGCAGATCCGGCCAATTATGGGAACCCCGACCGTGACATACAAAAAGTAGGTTTTGTAGATTGAATTCTAGCCATTTTCAATCCCTTCCGGTGGGCACCTTTAGTATTTATTTTAATTTGTAATCTTATTATTATTCGCTTGCTTCTTGTGTCGTTTCGATGTAATGAATCTTTGGTTTCTGAAGATAATATCAACGAAAATATTTTTATTTTCTTTGTTCACAATTTTGAGATGCAAAAATAGCACCATGTTAGTTTTGGTATATGTCAATTGTGAGATCAGACGTTGAAAAATTGACGCCATGCAAAAGAGAGATCGATGAACGATATATTCTGCATCCAAAGTTTAACCATGACTGGATTGATAGTTGTTCATTTCTTCAGTTTCTTAATGAAGAATATTAACTTGTTTACTAACATTTTAGCTTATTTTTTAAAAAAATTTTCTACTACACCTTAATAATAATAATAATAATAATAATAATAATAATAATAATAATAATCCTAGGTCTCTATAGAGGTGGTTCCTTTGTTCTGTTTTTCTTTTTCTCTCGTTAGGTTATATCTAGATATTGTTCATATGCTTCTTTATAGTATGCTCCACATAGTTTTCATATTTTTTGGTACATTTAAGATTTCTCAGTTAAAATAATAAACATCACAATTATATAGTTACTCCTTTTTATTTTTCAAAAATTATTTAAATAGCATACGTTTATAATTAGAATAATGAACAATTATGTATATATTATGTACACACACATATATATGTATGCATATATATACACACACATTATATATATATATATATATATATATATATATATATATATATATATATATATATATATATATGTGTATGTGTATGTATGTATGTATCTATATATGTATGTATCTATATACATGTACATATACATATATATATACATACATACATACATACATACACATATACACATATACATATACACATATACATACATATACATATACATATATATATACATATATATATATATATATACATACATATATATATATATAAATATATATATATATATATATATATATATATATATATATATACATGTGAGATATATTTGCACTACTCGAAGAAGGAGATATGTGAAAAGTCCAAAAATACAAGCTGGAGTTGATATTACACCCGAGAGTATGTGCATCAACATTCATACTATTTTTATTTACAATCCACACAACAAAAAGAAAACAGTAAGAGCATTGCACCTTCCACATCTTCTTGGACTGCCTCCAACATCATCATCTCGTTTGAAGGAGAACGCTGCTTGCTAGCTTCAACAATAAACACGGATAATCCATCCATCCCATAACAGTGGAGATTTCACATGAATGCCCAATTTATCCTAGTTCGTGAAGATAGATTCCAAGAACATGACACTGAGAAAAAGGTATCAAGATTTTGCTTTTCGTCCGATCCCCTCGCGTTGACTGCGCAAGTGACTTAGGATCTGTTGTGCCTGTAAAACAGGATATGCCATCCAAGAAATGAGGTCAAAGATCCATTTTGCAATGACAAATTTGAAAAATCATGAAAGAATGAGGTCAAAGATCTCATCCAAAAAATGTAATGATTTTGACATACATCTTTTCTTTCAAAGAAAAATACTCAACCAAAGACAGAAGACAACAATAAGCAGTTCAGATTTCGTACCTTTTCCTTCGCCCTGGGTGTTCCAAATTGAGCAAGCGCAATGAGAGGTGGCACGACACCTTCTTGCAGTACTAGACTGCAAATTTTCTGACTATTCAGACACAGTTGCGACAAAGTCGATGCTGCATTTTCCCTTCCCCTCGCAGACCCTGTCTCGACGATCTCTACTAGAGGTGGTATACCACGTTCTTGAACAATCGCCAGGCGTCCTTCAAGAATTGTCGATAGATTAGCCAAAAGAGCCACGGATTTGTCAACCATTCCTGAGCTTGGATCCATCAGCTCGACGAGGTATTTAACTGCACCCGCTTGAACTATCCTCACCTTGTTTTCATGGAAGATTGAGAGGTTAAACAAAGCAGCAGCAGCGTCCTTTCTTCCTCTAAGGTTGCCAGATCCCAAAAGATGAACTAATGCCTTGGCTGCACCAGATCGACCAATTTTTGCTTTATATTCTTCCAAGGCAGAAAGGGTAAATAAAGCTGCTGCTGAATTCTCTTTGGCCTCTGTAGTACCTGAATCTAGAACGTGCATAAGTGCTCCAATAGCTCCTGCTTCTGCTATAAGAATTTTATTATCATCATTGATGGACAAGTTCAATAGAGCAGTCACTGCATTTTCTTGAACTTTCTTTACCATAGAATGCAACAAGGAGACTAATGGAGGAATAGCCCCAAACTTCCCAATTAAGACACGGTTTTCCATATTGTGCTTTGCAAGAAGTCTCAACTCTGATGCAGCAGCTGTTTGCAATTCAGGAGATTCACTCTTTAGACCATCAGTTAATTTTTGGACATGATGAGAAGTGGTAAGGTCATCTAAATTTGAGCTGTGAAGCAAGAATTTCCCTGTGACATTCTTTTCATGCCCATTTTCAGAGCCAAAAAGCTGGTTCTGGCCACACCATGGAGAAGAACTGAGCTCTTTATTGAAGGGAGAACAAGCTGGATATGTAGTGTTTCCTACCAAACAAGTGTTGTCTTCAAACTTACTCATGATCCCGATGCTTGAAATGACACTTGACATTGATTCATTGTGACTATGGCAACCACTTTTTCCAACCAAAGCATCAGCTTCCATATTGACCATACTTGGCATCATTTGGTGATCAGTAGAATAGGAACAATCTTTCTGATCATGTTTAGGTGATACCTTAGTTTTGTGATGTTGAGTCTGATCATGGCCTTCAAGAGAGGATTTGTGGGTTGAATGTCTGCCCATTGAATGCTTAAGGTCAGCACCATGCATGTGGTCTTCAAAAGCTGCAGAAGATAGAAAAGGATTTGTGACATTGCCAGACTGAGCAGAAACATCTAGCTTTATTTTCTTTTCCTCGCACCAATCTGTAATAAGCACCTTAACCGTGTAATTGGGGATAAGACTTATGTAAGCAAGAGTTTGACGGGTCCTCGGACAAATTCTGAGGCCACTGTCCAGCCATTTCTGTATAAAAGATCTTTCATATGTTTGCCCTGAGGCCACAATTACTGGATCCAACATAAGTTGCAAAGAGAGAGGGCAGCGGAAATGCGAGGGAACGGGATGCCCATTGAGAACACCAAATTGTTCGAGTTTCTCGATACAATAGCAGATATGTGTGACTAACACGATGACCTGATTTATATCGTCCACAACTTCTGCTTTTGATTTGAGTTCAGCTTTCATTCTTTCCTTTTCAAGAGCTATACTTTCCATCAGGAGTTCTTGATTTGATGTCAAGCAAAGAGTAGCCATGATCTTTATGAGATCTTCAATGCTAGGTATGATATTTGCCTTTAGATCTTTAAGAGCATGATCAATCAGTTCTGAAACTGTGTCCTGCTCCGCATATTGAAGCTCCTGAATGCAATTCTAGAAAATAATTTGTAGACATTAGCTTTTTACTGCCTGGAGTACAAGAGATTGGTATCACTTGAGTTAAGACCTAGCGATTGAAAAAAGATGCCTCCATACTAAAAGATTGGACTGTCGCACACCAAATACCTGGATGTGAGCTGAGAGCGAAGATGACTGTAGCAATGCACTCGAGAAATGACATATCTCTAGTGCTGACTTTTGGACCTTCAACAAGATGGGTTCACTTTGTAAAACCTGCACATAAGCACTATATCAAAGAATGAGGATCATGATACATGGGCAGTAGCCAACATCACTATCCCAGAGATGTTGTATATATATTCAAATCTAAGCATTAATTCAGGAATACTTATGTTTGACCTACCTGTGCTGACAATTTTGGAACAAACTAATTATCAAAAATATCAAGAGGTCTATGTCAGTAGCAAAAGGAACATGGGCTGATATGGCCAGATTCAATTTTGTTGATCCATTGTTGCATCAGACCCTGTTAATATTCTCTTTGTAATCTGAATAGTCTCGGGTTATTGGAATTCTGGGTTTTATATAATTAGACATGTGACAGACTCTTGCACAACACATCTTTCAGATGTGTGCATCATCTCAGTGTCCGGCCATCGATGTCGGCTTACAAACCAAATCATATAAATTTTCTTCGTGCAATATGATTTCTCACTTTTCTAAACAGTCATCTCTACATTCCATAAGATATATACGTATTAGTTTTCATGAAGTGACCAGGACACCACTTATGCATATACAACATAGCTTCTCCTTAGGTTGAAAACAGTCATCTGTACATTCCATAAGATATAATACGTATTAGTTTCCATGAGGAAGTGACCAGGACACCACTTATGCATATACAACATAGGTTCTCCTTAGGTTGACTCAACATAACACTTAAGACTTACAGTCATTCATTCTGCACACATCAGACAAATGATTATAGGTGACACGGCATTGCCATTTGTTATTGCAATTGATGAAAAGTTTGAACCATGAAAAACTATGCATCAACAGGTTTATGTCAGGGTGTTTTATGCTTTAATCATCATTATTTGAACTTTGCAGTTGTCTGCATGTGGTTTGTGAAGAGTAGTATTGTTTGATGGATTAGTAGTAAACATGACCAGGTTTCAAGACAGACATGACCTCATCTAAGAAACTTCTCACGTTCTAATGGTTAAGATGATATGGCAGGTATCATACAGAGAATCAAACTCAAGTCGATAAGGAGTTGGGGTCTTGGAGGAGCTAAAATTCATAATTCTAACTCACATTATAACATTACTATTGCATTCAACTAACAAGGCACCATCAGTGAGTGAATTAAACTCCAGCAAGGTCATAAGCATGCCCACACGTTTCATGCACTCAACAGATTGCATCTTTGTGGAGAGAGTTCTGAAAATATAACCTAAAGAACTATTGAAATTAGTCAACAGATCAATTAAGTAAAAACACGAAATAAGACGCAGATTGCATTTGAGCAACCAAACAGATCAAAAAGGATAACCAGCATCATTATTGATGAAAAATGGTGAGATGGAAATGGATAAAGACAAACCGAACAAACAACACTAGAAGAAAAAAAGAAAAAAAAACATAGAACACAAAAGGCACTTACAGTGTATATCTTGCTCATTCTTTGGGGTCCCTTCTCCACTAGCTCTCTAGCTTCATTCACAGCTGCATCTAGCTCCTCAAGTTCTTTCATGAGATGTTCATCAAAAGGCAATTCGGGATCAAATACTTGATCTACAACAGGCCTCAAAAGCTTCAATATACCAACTATTTTTCTGAAGTCCTTTAAAGAGGCACTTTTTGTTGTCTGGCAAGCCACCAGATGAATAAATCGAGAAATGCTGTTGATGAGTCCGCCAGTGACGTCTCCATCCATTACTATTGTTTTAGTGGAAACACAACATATAATGAATACAGCTCAACTCACAAACAGAACTGGAAAAAGACAAAAAAAGCTCAACAGCAAAGAGTCACGGGAGCGTCAAAAGGAAGAACTGCATAGAACTTGGATGAAAACTATGAGCACAACATAGGCACTGATTCTTCCTTTTGTAATGAAGAATTAAGACATAAATTTTATGTCTGATTAGGTAGTGTTAAAAGCCTCACCGAAAGATTGAACAGAATTTACAAGCCTAAATGCTATGCTACATGAATACCTCTCCGAGGAGATAAAGGTACGCTAAGTTTTACCATGGCGGTGTCTAAGCTCATGCATCGTATATCTATCTCAATTTTCCTGTTTTCATTTTCTGTTCTCTCTTTCTCCTAAAAGTTGAATCTTTTGCAGAACCAAGTCGAGATGAAGAGTTGAAACAGAATAGGTTGACAAGAACTACCAACAGCAATCTTTCCCCACAGTTCCACCAGAAAGGAGCAGCCACCGACTTTGGTCTAAGGTCACGTTGGGCTCGAATTGAAACAACAGAAAGAAGAATCTTGACAAGCACATTCAACAACAAGAAGGGAAAAGAGGAAAACCCAAATTTCAGGTCAAGAAAGACGGCTTCCCTCCAAATTATCCCCAACCAAGAAGTATGAATCGCAAAGCAACCATACCTCCCCTCGTGTGGGTCGAGGACTATGAACTGCGACACACAAATCCAGGTCCTCAGATCAATCGACTTCGACGCGATTGATTTCGTGAGATGCCCCTGCGTCGACGCGGCCCTCTCCTTCCATAAACCCCTGTCGACAGACCAAAATGCCACAAACAGAGAGAGAGAGAGAAGGGAAGATAGTGTGCCCTTTTGATCTCATAACTACTGTAGTGTTCATTTGACTGCAATCCAGCGGTCTTATCGGGTCATTTGACCTCGTATCAAATAGTCAAAATCTATCTTTTCTTATTGTTTAATGGGTGATTTCATTTATTTATAATTCTCAAAGAGAATTTCTTCTCTTTGTAAAAATAATAATAATAATAATCAAAATACCTTGAAAAACTCTATCAAAATTTAGTAATATAATATTTTTAAATAGAATTATAGTTTATCAATTTATAATATTTTCAAATATATAGTGTTTTTAATTAATGAAGTAGAAACATTGTAACTGCGTTATTTTTTATTATTATATTATCATAATAAAATATTATAAATATCTAATATTAAGAGATATTTAAAATTTTTAGATCTAAATTTAAGATAAAATAAAAAAGAATTATATCAAGGCCTTTATAATTTTCATGAAAAAACAATATGAGCACGGTTCGATTTAACATCGAATCGGTTTAATCAATTCGGTCTAGTGAGGTTATTTTGACAGAAAACTTAAAATAATTAAAAATTTTATCATTGATAATAAAGGAATTTTAAAAATAAGATCCATTATTCGAACACATATGAATACTTAGAACATTTTCTTAATAAATCATCCTTCTTTAATCTTTGTGCACAAGCACCCTTATACAATATATGATAGGAGAGCCCTTGAACTGATTTATTAAATCATTAAAAAAAAATCAAACCAAACCAATTCATCATCCAACAAATTGGATTTTTTTTTTTTTTGGAAACTATTAGAGTAACTAACTATTTCTATGATTTAATGCGTATTTGTGTTGAGCAATGTTGGCGTTCAGCATATAGATGATGGATCTCTGTGGGTTGAAATGCAAGCACAAGTCCGCTTCCGTCTCTCCTTCCTTGTGGGTGTCGGTCTATTTCCACGGTCAAAGCGATGGAGATTGGAGCATGACGTTGACCGCGACGTGAAGACAGCACAGCGTTTGATGTCGTACCTTGCAGCAAGCCAGAAACGTTCGTCTCCCCAACTAAACGACGCCATTGAGGATTACCTTCTGCCAGTGAAGAATACAGAGTATGACACCATGGCGGCGGATTCTTTCTTACGTCACACACGACCTCTGAGACGGAAATGTACTGCGCAGCTTCGTATTCTTGCGAGTGAACGCAGGTCCTAAAGCTTCTAACACTGTGCCATGTTCATCGATAAGGAATGGGATTAAATCTAACGTAACATCTGTTTGCTAATGTCTGATGAGTTCTGTTAATCTTGTGGTCGAGATGAACACAGACAGAGCCGTCGAAGCTTAAGCTATAAATTTAAAGTAACCTTTAAACCCTAGGATGGAACGAGATGGTCGTCCCTTATTAGTCAGTCTCATTTCAGTAGCAAAGATCGATAAAGAGAATATTTTTTATTCTATTTTTCGATAATTATTTTGATTGATAAGTATTTTTAAAATATAAATTTAAAATAAGAAAAAAAGATTGTTTATAGAAAAAGATTTTTCTTTTTCAATTAAGATAGGATGATGACCTCTTGAATGAAAAATCACCCATATTAATGTAAGTTGTCTTTTGATAGATCCAAAGAAAATTATTATATCCTCGATTCAAATAAGAGAGATACATCCAACATTATATAATGCTGATTCAAAAGCTACTTATGAATTAGACTGTTGATTATGATTAAAAATTTAAAATAAAAATAATAGTTCTTATTGAACTGAAATTTATTAATATTTATATAAGAGAGTGTATAAAATAAATTTAACTCACTGATATTTGTAATTGATGTTACATGATGAAAATTTTAATTTTCTCTGTTAAGCAAATAAGAAACACCAAACCACATAAAATTGTCTTATCAATTTTCGATAAATTCATTCCTTTGATTGTTGATATCAAGATTTTTTTCCGGTATATTTGGAACGCATCTCATTCTTCCCCACAAAATGGTATCGAATTCTAAAAATCTTATTATCAAATTCGATAGAGATGTTGGAAAACGCTTGGATATTGCTCTTCCGGAAACAAGAGTAAGTTTGAGGAGCAAAAATGAGACAAAGGACAGTGGAGAAAGTGATGTTTTCTGCTTGTTCCCCGCCGGTTCAAAGGACCGGAAGCCTGCATGCAGGCCCCCCAAAGAACAGTATAAAGATCAAATAAGTGAAGGAACGGGGGGGGGGGGGGGTGGGGGGGGCAGAAACCCTGGAAAAGGAGGACGGGACATTCTTCCCATCTACAGAATTCCTCTTCCCGGTCAAAAAGGCACTCCCGAACTCCCTCCTGTTTCTGATTTCTTTTAGTTCCTGTCGATCTATCATGAGTCTCGTGCACAGCTTTAGTAAGCTGTGCAGCTCCCATCTACCGCGTGATCCATCGATCTTTACTGCTGTATGTATGCAGTTCTCGCAAGAGGAGATGGGGTGTGATGGATAGATTTACGCTATGCATCAGTGCAGCTGCATCAAATGAAATTAACCGCATGTATCTTTTCATTCGACGGTGTCATGATACCAATTAGTACGTACATGCATGTGGATGTCTCGCCTACGCTTCTGCCTGTCGCGTATGCATGAATCAAGCGAGCTACTTGAACCACCAGGAATTCCACCTCTCTCTCTCTCTCTCTCGCTTCTCAAGTTCCCTGTGTTGTTTGGAACAACAGCCCCCAAGTTTATTATTGGGTAAACAATTCTTGTATACCATTAGCCAAATCAACGTAGGAAGAAGCTAAGAGGAGCTGTAGATCTAGTCTTGACTTGCACTTCACAGATGTACTTGCAGCATGCAATGCATTAGTTGCATGCATGCTTATGTATTATAAGCAAGCCATATGGTATAGCAAGTAACCAAATGCCCTCAAGAGAACTCCTTATGGTGAGCTCGAGCCACTTCATGTAATTGGTTCATATCAAGGATGAGGTTTAATTCTTCTTTGCACTTAAACATATATATGAAGCACCCAATTGGAGGAATGTTTTGGCGAATGATATATTCTTGAAGAACCAAAGAAAGTCCAAGTAGATAACATCATGTTTGCAAGAGAAAGCTATTTAATGAGGAAATTTTCCTTTGTATAATGCAGTGATAACTCGATGTGTTCTAAGGGAAATAAAAAACATATTGAACATTATCGATAGACGAAAATGAGAGATTAATGCTTGGCAAGTGAGCTTCATAGCTTCGAACAAACAACAAACAAACATGTCGACTCAATGCAAATTGATGCATTATCACACATGATTAAACCATCGATAATGCATTATCACCAAAGAACTGACAGCCAAAAGTCTGGGTAGCAGAATCCAGTCGAAAGTGAGAAGTAAAACCATCAACACAAAGCTATCCTCAAATGCACAACAGCAACAATAAGAAAATTTGAGTGCACCGGAGTCTAGTTTGGCTTTTAGATGGATCTCAGGATTGCTACCTGTCTTTCCCAGATATCTTAGTGAATATGATGTGATTTTAGAACACTCTGCCATAGCAATTTCTTTTGATCTACAAATGCTAAATTTCACATTTCATTCAGCTCATGCAGAAAAGAAGTTCCTTTTAGCTTCTATCTTGATCATCATCTTCTGCAGTGTTTCTGCGCCTACAATTTCATTGCGTTCGAAGCTCAAGGATTGCTTGACCACTTGATATCCACATAAAACCTTACTAGGTAGCTCGTCCTAGATTGTCATCATCTCTACTCATCTTACATGAAACCAAGGAATTCAATCTGTCACTCACTCGTTCACAAAAAAAAGAAAGGAACCTGATGAGCTTTTGCGAGGACTGTGCGGAGTAATTGTGTCGTAGCATGTGTGGCTGATGAGTATAAACATTAGCGGCCAACTAATTCCACCTAAAGCATGATGATGTGCAGCAACCATATAACGCAAGCAAGTATATCACAAAGCATATGTTCTGATGATGCAGTGTGAATCTGAATCTTACCTTCGGATCAATCCAGAAAGGTATATCAAGACACAAAAAAGCTATTTTTTGCTTCTCTTGATCTGCACGACGAAGTCGTAACAAGACATAAACATGGCAGTGCACGTGATCAGAACACACAGGAGGAGGTCACAGATAACTAATAGGAAATCGAAAACCTTGAAGCGTATAGGAGGATAAAAGACCATCAATTTGCAACAACAAAGTAGCAAGATTCCCCAGTTTTTGTTTTGCTAGATAGGAAGATGCGAAGGCGGTGCACAATATGAATTTAAATATGGCAGCGTTGTAGTTTCCAATGGATATGTTTTCTGGGATATGAATAGAATGTCTTTTGGATGTTTCCTTGACATATATGAGCAAGTCCCCAACCATATGTGGCTTCATATATGTGATGGGAAATCATACATACAGTTCTCACCACTAACTGCTCATATACATCATAGCAAAGCAATAGAAATTCTGAAAGTGGGCGAATCCTATGGCGATTACTTCCTTTCTCGCAAACATGGCGAGGCCAAACAGCCCCGATAAGACAAGGTTGAGCAGACTTTCCTTCAAAGAGTCAAGTCCTTTCATCCTCCATATGAAGTAAAAGAAGTCAAACAAAGAAAACGCCTCACGACTCCTCTCGGAAGCACTTGCAATGCAAGTAAAGTCGAAACCGAAGAAAAGGTCGATGGAATGATTTCACCCGAAAAGAACCGTTGATCGCATTACCTCTATCGCTTTCATGCGGACGATTCAACACCTCAACACTGCGTTCTTCACCGTCTCCCGCACCTTTGCTACCATAAAGAGAGACAAAAGGAAGGAGAGGGAATTCAAATATGGTGGCCGAATCCTGAACCTCCCATAGTTGAGATCTCAAGTACACCATGAACAATCTTCATCTTTGGAAGCAAAGAAAAAAAGTACACGATGAATTATCAGTTCAAGACACAGTGCTCTACCATTACTTACCACCGGTAACAGTATGCTAACACGACTACCAACTACGGTCCAGAACCATAGTTAACTACTAGCCCTCCTGGCCTGCAACTTCGCTTGATCATGATAGTGCAATATCTAAGCTGCTTCTCCCTGTCAGCAACTCCACGAAAGCTTAAGTTTCAGCAACAACAGATGAAGGGAACGTACCTCCTATTCAACCAATTAAGCTACGAGTTGAAACCCTGTACTTACTGACATGCACATCATATGAGAATTGAGGAATAGATCATAAAAGACGATGGCTGGATGATATGGCGAATGCTGCGCCCGTGCTTCTTTCTGAATTAGGCAGCTGAACTGGTGCCGGGTGGTGGGCTGTGTGGGTTGTGAGGGTGTGACGGTGTCGGGGAAGTAGTCTTTTGTGGTTTCTTGCGATGCTTCCTGTAGCTGATACCCCGAGCCTTGGCCTGCAGCTCGCGGATCTCGCGGAGATACAGTCTGACAGCCCGTGCACCGAAGGGGTTGGCTTCGCGCTTGCCACCGTTCTCCTCAAAAGCCGCACGGAGGCGGCCAATGAGGGCGTCAAGGGAGCCCCAGGCCTGACGGAGCGGACAAGGGCAAGGGGCAGGTGGGTTGGGGTGGCCAAAGAAGGGGCACGCTGGGGTGTGGATCTTCGTCTTACCGAACTGGTCCAGGTACCGAAGGAACTCGAGGACATGTGCGGCGCTGCACCGCGACAGTGATAACGGTGGCTGGTGATTCTTTAGGTACTGAGAGAAGGTGTTCCAGTCGCGCCGCTTCTGCGCCTCGTATCTGCTTGGCGATGGGGTGGGTGAGGAGGATGACGGGGCAGCGGAGTTTGGGCTGACGGTAAAACCATCGGAGGAAGGACTGGCAGGGCTCGGGATAATTTCCATGATGCATGAAACTTGGTGTCCTCTTCCTTGGTCTGATCTATTAGATGAAGTACCCGTCAAGTATTATAGATCAGATACAGCACATATATATATAGTTTCTGCACTTGCTACAAAATGATTTTGGAATGATGATGATAATGATTTGATCTAGAAATATATGCCGACTGACTCTGGACCTGACACGCTTATACTTCTCACACACACACACACACACACACCACAGTGTGAGAGAGAGAGAGCGAGCGAGAGAGAGAGAGAGAGAGAGAGAGAGAGAGAGAGCAAACCGGAGATATAATTCAGGTGGAAGTGGGCATGAACACTGTCGCTCCTGCAGCAAGCAGTTGGATCTCCTTTGGCAAAAGGATGATGCGGAAGTCAGGAAGGTGAGATCTTCTAGAAACCACAGCAGCGACAGATAGATAGACGGGGGAGACGGAAAGTACTCGTTTAAGGGAAAGGCCGGAGAAGTATAGTTGATGGGGGCCGAAGACGAGATCTTTGGAGAAGGAGAGGCTTTTGTTACTTGATCGGGTCACTTGTCTCTCCGCTAGCGGATGCTGCTAGAGAACACGGGAGGCTCTGAGAGCGGTAGATCTCATGCTTATGGTCTCAGAGGGAGTTCAGAAGGTAGAAGATACTATGACTGGCCCGAAAGGGTGGGATATGAGAGTGAAAGGGAGGGGTTGGCAGCAGTGGGGTGGAAGATGATGGTGACAGGGGGCAGTGTGTGTGCGTGTGTGTGTGAAGGACAGTGAAATAGCTATTGGGTTCAATGAATGGAGCGTCCTTTTCGAGATGACAATTAGTAGCATTAATCAAAACTCTACTCTTTCACGAGTACTTCCTACGATTAAGGAACCCTAAGCTTGTCTGGGCCGTTCTTTGCTGTCAACATTCTTGTATTATCCTCATGCAATAGCTGAACTCATTAAATATAACCAAATATTTGCGATACTCGAATTTATTAGTATTTTATTATATAAATTATAAGTTTCATGTTCGAAATAAAATGTTTTTCTTATTTTATTAGAAAGGATAGAATGGTGTTGAATTATTATTTATGAATCCAAACATGCCTTATTATCCATTTGATTTGAGTATAAGACAAACTTGTCATCTTTATTATCTCCTATTTTTATTCTAATGGCTCATGAGATCTATTTTTTTAATAAGATAAGAACTAATTATCATATATTTAATAAATGATATGTTGGGGCTATCTAATAGCCCAATACTCATTCTTGTGGTTTGTTAATATTAAATAATATAAAAAAAATAATTATATAATATAAAAAATTAAAAAGTGATATAATAAATTTGATTTTCAAATATATTATTGTCAACAAAAAAATATATATAAACCTTCATGATTCATCCATCTCGTTCCCAACATTCCTTCTCCTCTTTACCTGTTTTTTTTTTTTTCATTGTCTTCCTTAATATCTCAGATGTAATTAATTTAATCATATTTATTTCTTATATCATCATCATGGCTACCATTTTCTCCCCCCTCCCCCCCCCCCCCCCTTTTTTTTGGATCATTTCTCGTATTAATTCTTCCGATCTTATTCTCTCTCATTAAAACTACATAATACCACCACTATATTCTCCTACCACAAACACACATCTCTTCCTCAGTTTATCAACACATTATCATCAAAGCTATTCATTATTATGTTTGACAAATTTTTAGGATTTTTTATTTATTTATTATTTCATAAGTAATTGTAATTAACTAACCTTTTATTATCTTTCAAAAAAAAAAATAAAGTACCTCCACCCACAAGGGGGCATGTGGTTGGCCCACAACCCAACATGGGTGTACCATAGTCTTTTCAATGGCTAAAGCTTATTTAATAGGGATAAGAGTTTGAGACATTAATTATTATATATATTTTTTAAAATATAATAAAATAATTTAAATAAAAAATAATAAATCATCATTGTTGGATATATGATATAATAAAGAATTCATATGACTCTCGATGTCATATACTTAATGCAATCCTACTCTTTTTAAAAGATCTTGAGACTGACTATGAAAAGGATATGACAATGTACATTCACGGACTTCTTGTTATCATTGTTATTGTTGTTCTTATAATTTATTACTAGTACCAAAAAAATAGTACAATGCACAAGATAATATGTGTTCAAATAACTAAATATTTAAATATATATATATATATTAAAATATGTTAGATAATTATAGTTTATTCAAAAAAATTATGAACTTATAGATTGTTAACAAAATAATAATAATTAAAAAAATTATTTATTCGTATTTGTATTCTTTGTGACCATTTGAATGACAAGTTAGTACCAAATTAATTTATCAAGCATTAAAAAGAGTTACATGGATTAAGATGGAGCTATGATATGCTCTAAAGAGCCTCATCGTGGAATATAGTTTTACAATAGTTAAAGCGATCAAAACAACCATATATCTCTCTCTCTCTCTCTCTCTCTCTCTCTAGTACATCCAGTACTCAACTGAAACCTCCCAAGAAAAGAGAAAAGCAATAATAGGTTAAAGCTGTAGAACAACATTGTCCAGGACATGTTCAACCTTAGAATGATGATAAAAACATATTTATTCGGATAATAGTGAAAGGCATATCCCATACTTGATCCTACATACACACAATTTGATTGAACTTATAGGGAGACTTGTTTGTTAAAACTAAATTAAGTCCTGAATTATCAATAAAAACTATAAATTCAAGCAGAGAAAAAAAATACACCTACTCTTATAAATATTATTATAGCATATATTACCTTATTAAACATATGTCTAGCTTTTTTTTTCTTTTCTTTTACCATATTATATATCTCTAGAAAATTAATTGAGGAAGATGGAATTGGATCTAACAAGAGTCAATGATCTTTTAATGTCTAAATTTTATGAGTATGTCCAATTCAATAAAAAAATTTTAAGATTATTAAGTTTTTTTTTTTGTTTTTGACAAACTCGGTATATATCATCCAAACTCCTAAATTTTTACCAATATCAAACTATTTGTCTTTTTAATCTTTTTTCATCACATGAATATTTATTAATATCATTTTCTATTCATATGTGCAGCTCAATCTATCTCCCTTTTTTTATTTATAAGAGTAGGGTCGAAACTATTTTTTTCAACTGATTATGGCCAACATTTTTTATTTAATTTTTTTACTCTATTTTTTTTCTATGAACATTTTGTTTTGTTTGATGAGTTTGAATGGAACTATCATGTCAAAAATTAATGAGTTTGAATGGAACTAATCATGATTAACACATATCAATTTAAAAAGTAATTCATCTAATAAAGTGAAACCTTTGAATTAAATGTTTGATGTATTATTACTTATCGATTTCTAATAATATGGACTATTTTTCGGTGCTCTTTTTTTATCTGTAAATATTTCCACAACAGTGATTTTTGTGCAAAAGCCATCGAAATTTCGGTTTCCACAATTGTGGTTCACATGAGTCAAATCGGTAAAATATTTTCTACTATATATAATGCATACTGGGATGGATGGATGGATGGATGCATCTTTAAGACATCGCCAAATTGATTGATGATTCGCATGATGGTGACATACATAACCCCATCGCTCCCCTTACCTTCCATGCTCTAAGCTGCGCGACGTTCGATCAACCCACAGTGCCCGGCCGACCGAGCATGATGTTGCGAATGCTGGCCCCGCCCCCATTCCGTCTCCATCGCTGCCTCCTCCATGTCATGTCCCGTGTGTGTTTGTTGGCGTGCTTACGTCGGAACAGTAGTGTGGTGGTGTTCTTCTCCTCATCAAGTACAGCAGCACCAGAAGGTGGAAGGCAGAAGGGAAGGGGGAGAGAGGGAGAGATGTAGAGAAGAAGAGATACATGAAGAAGAAGAAGAAGAAGAAGAAGACTCTGCCCACCACAGCGTTGAATGAGGGTGGGAGAAGGGGACGAACAGCGAGAGCCGCTTCATCGCCCGAACAAATAAACGGAAGAGCAGCGCAGCAAGGGTTCTTCTGTCACTTCTCCCGGCTTCCACCCACAGCGGCAGCGCAAGTACGCTGTTGCTGTAATCCCAGTAGCAGCACAGGAGGCAGAATAAGTAACGATCATATCATGACCTTCGACTCGGATAGATACCATACTAAAGCGGCCATTAATCTGCTGAGCGAGCGACGGAATCAGGCCCTCCATGTGAGGCTTGATGGAGATGGTTGTTTGCAGCTGTAGTTAAGGGTCAATGTTACGATACTCTTCTTCCTTTGCACTGCAGTGCGTGCGACGTTCCAAGTGTTCAGATAGAAACAATGCGACGAGGAAAGGCAACAACAGGTATTGGAATTTGTTAGCACAAATCCTGGACGTCAACTCAAAATCCGACGGTGCAAGATTTGCGATTGTCAACCCAATTTGATAAAGTTTGATTCGATCTCTTTATTATTATTATTATTATTATTATTATTATTATTATTATTATTATTATTATTATTATTATTATTATTATTATTATTATTATTATTATTATTATTATTATTATTATTATTATTATTATTATTATTATTATTATTATTATTATTATTATTATTATTATTATTACGTCTTAATCTTGTTGCATTTGAGACTTGGATGATGTTAAGTATAAATGCTAGTTATCCGATAGGTAGAGTGAGTTTGAAGTTAACCAATGTTCACTTTTGAGTTTATCTAAGGCTCCAGGAGGAATCTGGATGTTGGAAATTCTGATGACCCTACAAAAAAAGTGTTAGGGGAATTTATCCGATAAAGATTGCTTAAATTAGTATAGAATTTAAAGTATTTAGTAAAATAATAAAGTGGTTTCCTTTAAAGAAGAAGCCCTTAGGAATGAATGTATTTGGGAGGCCTTTTATAACCGTTTGAGATATCTATTATATTGAGATTCCGATAAATATGAAGGATGATTGCACAAATTGTTTGATAATTAATAGATCATAAAATGGTGCATCAAACCGTCCAGGCTATGATTGCATGGTAACTGACTCACCTAAAGCTTGGCATTGTCTATTATTGGTGTCGAATCAACATCCCATCGATCCGATGTCATTGATCGTGTGGGATCATGTGTAAGCATAAAATTGTAATCATGCCATTATATAGAATAGATTTAGTGTCAAAATCTAACATCAAATAATAATATATCGATAGTATTTTTGGATTTAATGTCATCCAAAAATCCTTTTATTTAATTCATTGAACACAACAATATCGATCTAAAAAAGAATTAGACTCGTCTTCTTCTCTTTTCCTATCATTTATATGTAATTTCTAAAGATTCCTATTTATTTATAAGAGAATTCCTTTTATCAAGATCTTCTTTGATTTTCTTAAAGTAAATACCTAATACCATCACCTATGTTGATTCGTTAAATTTTCGTTAGATATAACTTTACAATTCTTACAATATCTAATACATTTTAAGTGAGAAAAATATTTATTTGACTATAATTATGATCATTCTTATGAGTAATTAAATGTTCATCTTTCATCTTAAAGTGAATATTTATAATAATAAGATTATACGAAGTTGTATAATCCAAAATCATACCATTATCTTTATTTTTTTTTGTAATTAAAGCTCTCATGCATCCCTTTATTTGTTATAGGGAATTATTTATTATATGTTGATCATTCAAATCTCATTTAATTATAAGTTTCTTTGGTTATAGGGAATTGTATCATATAAGTTTTTCTAAAATTTTCTTTTGGTTATTCAATTCGACTCAAGGGTATAAGCACTAATAACATTAAAACATCTTATCATTATATATGTTTTAGAACTATAATTTTATTTTAAAATCTTTTTACATCTATAGTATTATTTTTAAGATCCTTATCAATAGCAATTTTGTGTTTCACTTTTTCAGTATATCAAATTTTAAATTTAATACTATAATTTTTTTCTAATCCGCGTAGTTGCTTATAAGCAAATAATAATAATTATTTTCTAATCATAATATCTATCCATTCTAATAATTTTTATTCATATATTTCATATTGCTAACCTGATATTTTATTATTGACTAACTTATTTACTATTATTGGTCCAAAATAATGAGTGCACATTTAATTACTTGGCACCACGTTTAGAAACTGATGTGATGAGCCGTTTTCGGGTAATCTCTTAATCTATCATTTATAATTCAGGATATTTATATGGTAAAATATCACTTTTGAATAATGACTTATATGTTCATAAGATCTAACATAGTTTTATATAGATCGTAAGTGACGTGACTTAACATGTTTTAAGATTGCAGGGTAACCTTTCATCTTTTTCATTCAGTTTTAAGATTGATATTACGAGTATTTTTATTTTATATTTATTAGATTTCATATGATGAATCCTAATTAAACCGATATATGTTAGACCGGTCAAATGCTTAGACGCAGGAGACCAAAACATAACAAGGCCTGGTTGAGACGCAATCCAACTCGCCACGTATTAGACAGGTGACATCCATGAAAGCAGGAGACCAAAAACAGAAGAGAGAGGCTGGTCGAGACGCAATCCAAGTCGTCATGATGTCGGATCTCTTAACTTTGGAGCCAACTCATAAACTTGTTAGTTGGGATGATGCCTGGTCGAGTAGCCAAGTTTGGGCTACCAAAAGTCCGATTGGCCTTCCATTCCAAGATTTATATGTGAGCTATATTTATATAGTCCAACTTAAATGGGAATCGAATTAAATGGGATGTCCCACAAAGAGAGTTAATTAACAAGGAACTTTACTGGAATCACTCACTCTTCTAGCAATAGTAGTGTAAGCAGAGCTTCTCAGACACTGAACACGGTGGACATCCAACATTTACACATCCCCTCTAGAACAGGAGCTGATCTCTACTCCCTTGAAACCTCAGACACCCTACACTTGCAATGCCTCCTCCCATGGCATCGAGGTCCTGCAGGCTCATATCCAGCAGCATCTCGTAGTCATCCCCACCACATCTCGAGCCCACTCCCATCACCATCGTCCTACCGCTCCCCAACTCCCGAGGGAAGTCCACAAGGCTGCCACGCAATACTGCCCAATTGAGGACGGTGTTTGAACCGTTGTCTTCCTGTCTCTCCTGCGTCGTCATCATCTGTTCCTGCCACTCCTCGGCAATGCCACTCTCAGGCAGAGGAAGAGGAGGTGAAGACTCCTCGGTCTCCATGCTGTAAACCACTGCACTCTTTTTCTTCTTCCGGAATACTCGGCACAACACCCAGTCTTCCTGCAGTTTGTTCAGGTCAGTGACTGATAGTTTATGGTGCCGAGGGGAAGAGAAGCCGGATGAATACCTTGGGAGGTGTATGTGGAGCTTCCAGTCGGAACTCATGCATGACCCAGTCGGACTTCACCCCATTGGGAGCTCTTCCACTGTAGAAGACTAAGGTCTTCCTCATCCCCATGACGAAGGTGCGCGTCGTGGGTGCATAAACACTACGGTCTTTGCCTGTGGCCTTCCAGTAACCCGACCTGGTTGCTCGATTCATGCGTAATCCCGTGGCGTATTTCCGGTCCCGAAAGCTGAAGAAGTACCACTCGTCCCTGCTGAGTTTAGCCACCTCTGACCACATCGAAGTGTAGATCTGTAATCAGTGTCCACAGAAGTGCACCAAATAGCTGGAATCATGTGGAGCGGGGGAGGGGAGGAGGAGGAGGAGAGAAGCAGATATCGACCTGGAAGTTCCCATGGCTCACGAGTGTGCAGATCCACCTCCACCATTGTGCCGCCGCCTGAAACACTTTCATTAGCTACTTTCTTGAAGAGGTAGTAGCAGACGAGTTCCTCGTCGCTCGGGCAGAACCTAAACCCTGGTGGGAGGGTGGACTCGATGTCCCTTAGATCCATAAATCTTTGCTGCACCAGAGAATATAGTCAGAACGACACACAAAGAGGATGATGGGTAACCGAGACACGGATACATATTTATATAGCACGAGGAGAAGGCCATGAGTAGTGGAGTTGGTGAGACCGTCAAGCTGTCTCTACTGTTTCAGAGGTGTCGTCGCCGTCACCTGGGAGGCAGCAAGGGTCCTCGTGCTGAACTGGAGAAGAATTTCTCCTCCAGTGAGCGGTGGGATAAAGACGCGATCCAGTTATTCTAATGTTGCCGTTAACCATGTCAGGGTTCAGGCGTAGACGAAGGGGAAGGTGACTTGGCGGCAGTGTGCAGTCGCCATGTCCAAGGAACGTGGCGCCCACCTCAGTGGGCAAGACAACCTGTACATTCGCCATCCATGCAAACCTCTTGGATCTCGAGCAACTAAATCTCAGGAAATAGAGTTTTCAGGACGCTTTCGAAGCTGACGACACACCATCGAGTTGATCCGAGAAGAAGACATGCACGTGAATGCAGTTCACATGAGGAACTAATGAAACTTTCTCCTTTCTTTCACTCTTCTTCCTCTCGAGATGTTGACGATTTCATTCTGTTTGTTGCAGCTAAACGTCAATGTGCTGTATGATCGGGAATCATGGCGAAGTCTGCTGTCTGTAGATGTTGTAGGAAGAGTGACGCCTCCACACTCTTCTTTCTTCCGGCAATCAACCTTCCTCAAATCAACGAAAGATACCTTCCATGGATGACACACAGCACCTCTGCTGCGACGTTGTCATTTACTTGGGCAGCCTAATCATTCAGGATTCCGATCATTGTGCTTCGGTATATGCTATGGGCAACCGTAGTCCTCTATCTACACTGCTTCAGGATGACAATTATGAGCCACCACCCATCTATGTCATTATCATCACACTAGTACAAACAAACAAACAAGAAAAGAAGGAAAGATGGCATAATGTTGAAAGGAAAGTGACTCTGCTGATAGAACATCGAATCTAACAAAACTTTGTCCCCGATGCGGCGGTTGAGGCTTAGGGAATCTTGCGTTATCTTAGCGAGGATACATTGACATGCACAGTGTGGCATGTAAAAGTAAATGCACGAATGGTAGGGTGATCCCCAGAAGTGACATACGTCAATTTTGATGGACTTCAACGTATGGTAAGAGATACGCCCTCCTTTCACGTGATGGTTTACTGCTTCCTTACAGTGTTGGCAGCGGCTTAGCTTGACCTTGACCTTGACTTTGACGATGACAAGCCGTAATTAAAATGCAGATGCCAAGTCGAACGACAAGTAGATAGCAACGAGGACATGTGACAGATAGATAGATAGATAGCCAGCGTGGAAAGGAGGGAGATCGCTGTCTGCAAGTTTTGCGCAGGACAGTGGGAATGACAAAGATTCTCCCAAGCATTTCCATGGCAACATGAATGATCAGAAGCATGCAAGTGCAGTTTGGCGCGTCGTAGGGACAGTGCTTCTTCACGCATCATGTTGGATGGTGGCAGCCCCGAGTACATGAAAAAGTGTTTTTTTTTTTTTTTTTGAAGAATCCACACGAAATTGCTTTTATTATATGTTTAAACTTATATATATATATATATATATATATATATATATATATATATATATATATATATATATAATACGGCTTACATGATTTAAAATGTGTCATTTGCCTCTTTATTAGATATTGACAATTTGGTTCTCCAATTCGACTATCGATATTCGATTAAATATAATCGATAATAATTTTAAAAACTTAAAAATTAATATAATATATTATTTTTTTTTTAAAAAAAATAATTATTTATGTGTAAATTAATTTATCTCGTGACATGGGGTGGTCAGCCTTTGATCAGAAAACCAATCATTTCAACAAAATAATCATATGATCCTTTTGGCACACACTCAACACTCGAGATCAACCTTTCAACCAACGAGAACAATCCAAGACACAAGACAGACAGGTAGAGACAGAATAAAGCATCAAAAGACGCTCATCGGAACATTTCGAAACCGACAGATGTTAGCGAGAATATGCTCGTAGGACCGAGTCAAGTTGAAATCTTTAATCGGTTTCACGAGGGACTATGGATCACGGGCCAGCCAGTGATCCGTGCTCGCCCTTGCGACGTAATGGCTTCCACCTGGATCAACTCTGACGCTTTCAAAGCAACAGGAAGAGACGGAGGGGTGACAGTGGCGAGTGTGACCAATACGACTCCACAAGAGGTTGCTCCCACATTGATTAAGACCCATCTCTACGCTGCCAACACATACGACACTCTTATTTTACAGTCTCAAATTCATTGACGCGCAGTTCCATAATGGCCTCATGCATGCATATATATATATATATATATATAAAAAGGCAAGAAATGCAACATTGTCATTTGAGATGACATGTAGTATCGGAACGAGCAGAGTAGATAAATAACCCTTTTTATTTGGTTGGAACAAAGGAAAAAGGAAGGGTTTGATTCAGAATGTATGGAAGGAAGGACAGGACTGTCTTAGCAGAAGCTAACAACAAAAACAAGAATATGCTAAATGACAGCACTTAGCCTACAAATAACAGCAACAGTGGAAGTAAGACGGGTCATGGTGCGGCTCGACCTTAAAGAATCAATCCCAATGCAGGCGACTCATGTCCGACCCAACTCCATAGAGAACAAGGAATTCAGACGCTTTAAGCAGAATCCTTGTCACTTTCCTCTATAAGCCACATCTTTTTCTGTATCACGAATACCATCTCCCCATCTTCTGAATCTGAATTGGGTTCCGCATCCTCAACTGCCACCGATTCCCAGTGCAATGCTGCTAAATGCCTCTTAATGAAGTCTATGACTGGCTTCCTGTCTCGGACAATCATGAAACCGGTTGGCCTTAGAATGCGGTCCATCTCAATAAGCAGGTCCTGAGCACTGCACCCTTTCTTCTCTATGTCAGAAAAGACAGTCCAGGCATGAAGGAGATCATACGTTCGAGGGTACGTCGAGAATGCCTCACACCTGTCAATTGTTTGGTGATGATAAGTAAAAGAACAAACCAAGTGATTTTGCATAAAAATTATAGCATTTCACTAAGGTTCCGCTGCCTTGGTCAGAACATTTAAGCATACTGTGACGATTAGTCCTAAAAGTATTCTGGATGACTACAAACTACTCAATGTTGCGCAAGCGCTTCCACAAGGTAGTGAGGCCAGTCCCCAAAGGAAACAGCAATGAGGGCTTGAAGAGGCAAAAGGTACCGAGTCCATGAATTTAACAATTGCATGACCTAGAATCAGTTCTCGCTACATTCAGCAAGAAAAAAATAATGAATAAAGAAAGTATCTCAATGTATAAGGGAAAACCAATGATATGGACTTGCAACATAAGGAGCTAATGTAATTGGCAACATAAATAAATGGCAGAATATCTCAATTGGTTTAGAACTAACATGGAACATCATCACATAAGAACAAAATTTCAGACAGTCGTTAGAGATGCCCCTAGCTTTGCATCAGCTGGGGAAAATATGGGACTTAAAATAATAGTAAAACAATTATACAGTTTCTTAGCTTCCCAACAAAAAGTAATAGCAGAAAGAGGGAAGAAACTTGTGACATGATCAGATTTACAGGTATGTCATATTTTCACATCAAACTATGGCAGAAAAGGATTCAATCAATTTATAGACCATTCTGAGGTTATACAAGCATGGAGAAAGACACGTGGAAATTTTCAGTTGCTTGAAGGAAAACCAAGACAAATGACTTGGAAGTTATCCACAGTTGGAAGTCTGGCAGTTTCAAAGAAGCTATTCTGAAACTTAAAGGTCTAAAGAAACTATTTTTCTCAGTTTTAATAAGTCATTCCTTCAATTTTGATACTTGCAAACATGTATCACATGCCTATCCAGTAGCTAGGAGAGAAAAAACCAAGTAGAAAAACATGTCTATGAATGCTTAGGAAAGATAGGCATAGAAAAATTATGCAACCAGTTAAATGCAAGCCTTTACTAATTAGTTACAGTACCTACAAACCAAACTCCCATTTCATATAATAAATAAATATAAAGCTCACCAGTCATGCACACTGCCTATAAGGCCTCTGTCATATATTATCTTGAGAGTGTTCGGACCATCTTCTGGTACAACATTCATAACCCAAACAGGCTCATCTTTGAGAGCAGCAGCAAATGATCCCATGTTTGCCTTCATATCCATCACATTTCTCAGTGTATTCGGCCGAATTTTTGTACCCAAAAGGCTCCAATAGTTATCAACCCTCAGCCGCCAAATTTCCTGCAAATCATATGCATTCAGAAAACAAAATTTATTGCTGCAAGGATCAGTTATGTGTCACCATCTTCATGATTGTAGTCGCACCTAGAAGCAATATCAAATTGCAAGCACTAAGAATTGCATGTTACAAATGATACACGTTATTTACCATATCCTTCTCAAACATGTCTGTTGAAATACCAAAATCAGCAAGGCGTGGAGGTGGGGTAGTTAGGCGAGATGGCCAAGGAGCCAATCCACTTCCCTCATCTCTTTGGTTCTCTGCAAAAGTGAAACTCTCATTACTAAATTTACTTCAGGAACTTTCAATGTAATTGACTATGTAGTAATAGCTACATTACATCATCTTTTTTATCCTATAGTAATCACAGTTATTTCATGAATATAGCAAAGTAATGATGATCAAGAAATTAATGCCCACGAGTATGACTATTCTACCAATCTTTATTGGTTAGCAAGTAAATTATCGTTAGATCTGGTGTGAAGATGACATCAGCTTTCCTTATATGTTCACCATGTCATACTAAAATAGGCTAATAATTTTATTGGGACTCTAGAATATCCATTAGGCAAAATGGGAAAACATTTGTTAGGCACCACTATGTGGGTGATTTAACAATCAACAAAGCCTCAATACACTGTTAATTTGACAAATAATCTCAGACAGCATAGGCTAAATCACATCACATCTTAGATAATTCATAAATGTAAAAGTGTGCATCTTCATTTTGTAGAAAAATTAGAGCCATTGTCTGTCATAGTAAGCTCTAAAATCTTTGCTAAAGAAAAGAATTAGAGACTTCTGGACTTCTGGTCATCATCTTTAAAATCTTTTGGCTCAAGTGTAACATGACATAATTGGTTTCTAATTAAGTTATTCTTTTGAATCTTCGAGTCCAATGGTAGGGCCATATTTGTTGTTACGTTTAAATCAACATTGTCAAGTATTCCGGAGAAAGATCTCATTAAGAATACTTTGGTTAACTGAAGTCTTCAAAGAGTAGCATGCAAAAAACTCAAATGGTAAGAAGCTCAGAAAGCCTCAAGCAAAAGAAAATCATGTTGAGGATAGAAAAATGAAGATCACCACAAAAGCTGAGCACTCACGTTCAGAGTAAGAGGTAATACAAGCCTCCATTGGAACACCCCAAACTGCATCCGGATCATCATCAGATCTGCATAGAGGTGGTCGTGTTCCTGGCTCCCTCTTCAAGTAACAATCATTTGTCAAAGGTTTCACCCATATCACAGTTTGGTTCTTTTTGGCAGCAATCTTCCAACACATCCGCTCAACTAGAGCACTCATCTCCTTCCATATCCTGAGGTCTTCTTCATCCTGTGCATATGCTTCAGGAGATGAGTAGGCAAAATAGCCTCCTGGTCTAAGCAGCCTATCTAACTCAAGAAGAAGGATCCCATCTCTCTGAAGCCAATCAATTCTACATCGAGAACAATGTGCAAATTCAAAAGATCTGCTTGGGTATGGGAGCCTCTTTGTCCCTAGTACACCAAGGTAAGCAGGAATTCCTCTCTCTAGAGCAAACTGGATCTGATTTTGATGAACATCATTAGGTGCTAAAGACATAGCTATGATATCAGATGACAAAAGATATCCTCCAAAGCTGGCAACTCCACAACCAACATCAAAAACTGTCCGGATCCTTCCCTCATTGTTCAAATTATTATTGGTGAAGTTAAGCATCTGTTGATCCAAATGAAGAATGAGTTCCAAAGTTACCGAAAAATCAAAGAACCAATAAAATAACAAATGTGAAGACAATAGAATATATCAAGAAAGAGTTAATTTCAGAAGTCCATAACTATTTCAAGAATGATAACAGCAACTAAATGTATCAAAAAGATAAAATTTTGCATGATATGACCAACATGTGAAAATCAGACTCACATTTGCAAGATGTGCAATATACTTATCAGCTCCATAGTGAAAATGAGTGCCACCTCCAGGAAAAACAATCTTGTCTCCCTTGACAACCATCCAGTTCTGGTCAGACTTCTCATGTGCAAGGTGTGTATGAGGAATATTCACTTGCCAAACTTCATCTCGGCTTTTTGGCCACTTCATTGGAACCTATAGCATAATAATCACAAAACACTCATTAATTGCCCAAGAGAACATAAAACAGTAGCATTAAGCAGAAGATGATGAAAAGGATGTGCCCAAGGGCATCTTTTGCAGCAATTATTCCTTGTCCAACCTTGTATCCAGGTGGAGGTGGAATCAAGCAGTTGTAACGCCTCTCAGGCTGTGGACAATGTCTCTCGTAATGCTCCATTAGAGCTAGATCCAGCTTCAGTCTTGTCTGGTAAATAAGATTTCTGTCTAGGCAGGGAATGAGCTCCGAATGCCGATCATCACAGACCTTAGGGAAAACAGAACAAATCAACTAAAGCTTGTACAATCACCGGTGCTCATAAAGAGATATAGCTAGTTCAGAATTCACTTACAGGAAAACTTTTGGGTATGAGACCATCCTCTCCACCCTCCTGACCAAGAATGGACTCTTTTGATTCACCTACCTCTCCGTTATCAATGCTAGACCAACCAAATGATCTTGAAATTCTACTACCATACTCCAATGCGGAGTTAGCATGCTGCCCACGGGGGCCAAAGAAAGAGCCATAGTACAGAACCAGAAAACCTATAAAGAGGACCACAACACACAATGATGGGACCAAGTGTTTCTTTTGGCCTCCATCTCTTCCCCTCATCTTTTGGAATAGAGTTCTAGCAGAGGACGTTCTATTAAAACTCTCAATAGACTTTATAATGACACCCCTCAATCCACGTAATCAAACATATTGAACCCCTACAACAAGCTATGAACAGGGTGGTGAACCTTCAAAGTCTCTGATATGTTTCTTTCCTGCCAAACACTAAATTACTGAGGTGGAATGACAATACCTACAAGTTCTGATCTGACTGTTCCAACTCAAAGCAAACGACCTGCAAGAACCAGATGTTTATACTTGATTCATTATCAGCATTTTATTTTTTGAATATATACAAGAAAAGATGTAACCAAAATTCATATGTTCTTCTTCATGTGAATATGACGATATGTGCAAGCTCAAGGAGTATCTATAAGAGTGGAGGGCAAAAAAAGAAAAGATGAAGAGACTGATCATTTATGCAAACACAGAAGGTGGGAAAGATGGAATTTATGCAACTAAGCTTCAGTTTACAATGGAAGATGTCGAAGAAAGGTACAGATTCTGGGAAAAAAATTCTAAGACCAAGCGCCGAAACGAGCGACAATCGCAGCCAAGTTATCACAAATTAGAACCTTCTTGCTATATGTGGCAGAGAGCATCGGGGGTCTCTTTGTAAAAGATTCAGAAACATCACGCAAGCAATAATAAATCCACTAGCAAAAAGAGATTGGCTGATCCACGATTCTAAGCCCCGCGGTACTTAAATCACCGACAGAAGAGGAATGGAGATACAATTACGGAAATTTTTCTGGGGATAAATCTCTACAGTTCTCGACTTGGTAAAAGAATCAACAACGCCACCAACCACGGAGAAGATCCGACGACGATCTAAGAAAAATCAAGAAAGGCAACATGCAATTAAGACCAGAGAGAAGAGCACCTGATCCAGGGAAGCAATATAAAGAACGCAAGAAACCCTTGAAACGGATCCAACTTCGTCGAGAGGATCCCAGCAGAAAAATCTCTGTTCGCACCCTAAAACGCAAGCCGATCCAGATGTAGGAGTACTCACCCGGAATCTGAGATCGGAAAAACCCTGCGAGGGATCTCCAAAAGAACGGATCGAAACGGGCTTTTGCTAGGAAGGGGAAGGGGAAGAGAGAGAGAGAGAGTGGGCGAGTGGAGTGAGGGAGGAGAAGCAGATCTGAGAGGTTTGGAGAGCGATGGGAGATATATATTATTTCTGGTGAATGTTACGATAAATTACTCGCAACGGCGACGACATAGATTGGTGAGGGTCGAAGTATGTAAATATAAGAACATTTGGATGATGGAGATCAAATCAGATGGGTCGCTGCTAAATTTGGGTATGTCGGCAACTCGCATGTACACTGACAAGCTTGAGATGAGAGGGATGATGATGGCGAGTGCGAATCGCGTCGTGAACCGATCGATCTGCACTGTCAGTAGGCGACGAAGATGAGAGAGTGTTTTATTATTGGCTGGTTGGCACTATGAGTAGGGCCCACACGGACTTGGAGAGAGAAAGAGAGGGAAAAGGAGTGATTAAATGACTCATTTGCCCTCCGTCGCACCACCCGCACGGATCTATTCTCTATGGCTGTGGAGACGGATGGAAGTTATAGCGAGTCTGCACGGTCACCGAGGAGATCAGAAGGGCGAAATCTTACGATGCAAATCGAAGGCTACATCAGAAACAGGTCGGATTGGTCGTTACCATCGAAGGATCGAGGAAGAAGATGTGGGTAGCACTCATGACTACGTTCCATGGGTAGTAAGGAGTTCTCGTTACACTGAAGTCAGTCATAAATACTGAATAAAATGAACTATTGTTTTATGCACTTACTAAAAAAGATCCTGTTCACAACTCAAAACAAACATACATTGCGCATTTACTGTTTTTTCATTATCTATATATATATATATATATATATATATATATATATATATATATATATATATATATATATATATATATATATATATATATATATATATATATATATATAGCAAACATAATCTTATAACATAATATATGAAAAATAAAAATATAAAATATTATATTAAAATAATTTAAAATACTACATATATAAAACATAATAAATTTATAAATTTCTATATCTCATATCATAATATATGCATGTACTTCCATACGACACATCATTGTAATATATACATGTACTCCTATATGATATATCATAGTATATACGTATAGTCTCATATTGTTATATCATTATATATATATATATATATATATATATATATAGTTTCACATCGTATGTTATAATATATATGTGTACTATTATATTACACATCATAATACATACATAAATTACACATTATAACATATTTATATATTCCTACATTGTATGTTATCATATATACGTGTATACAAAATATTTTTATCGTAATTTATATTTTTTAGCTTATAAAAAATATATATACATTCATATTTAGCTCATGAGAATCATATCATTCGAAACATATTTTTTAAAAATATTATGGATCTTATAATTTATACAATCATTATTTTATAATAAATTAAACTTATACTTATCTGATTTAACTAAAAAATAAATATAATAGTAAAAGATAGCATTCCTTGATGATCAAGTATGATAGAGTATTACACCCATCAAATTGGAGCATAGGATCATCATATGTCTTAATTAAGAATCTTATATCTTGAATTATTGATTTATAATAACTCAAGAATTCATACAAATATTTTGATAAAATTTCTAATATAATATATTATAATTATCCTAAAACTTTATATAAATTTTATCATTATTTTTTAATAATTCACTCTATAATCAATGAACTAATTTGTATCACTCAAATAATCATACAATTCTATAAATATGTCTTACTTTATATTTTAGCTGATCAAATGATCTTAAATTATCATAAAATTTTATAAAAAAATAGAAAACATATAAAACTAAATATATATACTAATATTTAGTCTAAAATAAAATTATTTAAAGGCTAAATTACTCTTTTAATTTATTATATAATATCTATTATATTCTATTGAAACTAGGTTGGGATCATCTGAACTTATAACCCTTATATCTTGATGCATACAAATGATATTTACTCAATTTTAAATTAATAAGGGAATCAATTCATCTTAAAGAAAACCCCTTCTTAAAATAAAAAAAAATTTAGTGCCTCAAAGGAACACTCATAACTCTATATTAAAGTCATATTAAAGGCCTTAAATCATACGAGATTCATACAAATTATATCCAAAAATTAATATTAATTCAAAATCTAGGATACCTAAAAGTAGCTAAAAATTTTAGTTTATAATATGTAAAACCAAATTCCTAGGTATTGTCATGGAAGAATTAAATTTTTTTTATCTCAGTCTTCCTTACGGCTAGGGTTTCCTAGCTTATACGAGAAAATTGAAAGAATAACTAAAAAAAAAAGAGAAAAGATTATATGTTATAAGGTCAGTAAAAAAGATAATATTAAAATAAGATAGAAGTGCTTAAGAAGTTATCTTGAAATCTAGAATTCAATCTCAATCTTATTTCAATTTTTTTTATTTTATCAATATAATTATAAGGTTTTAATAATTATATTTAAGTCTAATTTGATTTGACAAAGATGATATATATTTTTTTATCTAAGCGTATCCTTCAATTTCACTTATGTATCTTAATATTTTTAGTATAACACTTCTCTTATATTTATATTTATATTTATATTTATATTTATATTACTTTATCCATGTTTAGTAACTTATTATCTATATATATGAAGTTTAAAACTTAAACTTTCTTATTGTTCAAACTTATTCAAACCTTGATATTCACTTGAGGTCGATTACAATTCAATTGTCACTTCTAGTTACTATATATATGTTTATTATCAAAACTTAATCTTCTACTCAAATCCACTAATACACTTAAAGCTTCTTACACCGAAGAACTATACATTTCTTATTATAAAATATATTTAAAACAAACATTAATTCTTATATATGCTCAACAAATGTTTCGCAGAAAATAATATTTTTAGAAAGTATGTACTTCAACTTTAAATATTGAAAATATGAACGTATCATTTATCATATTTATAAAATATATACATCATAAATCATATCACTTTCTCTTCACTTATAAAACATCAATCAAATGATAGTTATCAGACCTCATTCGTCCTCACTTTCCCTTATTGTACTAGGATATCTAACATGAGTAGCAAGTTGAAAATCACATCCAATATCGATATTTGTATAGATCTACCTCATTTCTAACTCTCCGAGGTGTATTAGATTGATTGGTCTTCCAGGTCACCACCAATATTTTCCTCATATAGGTCACATCATAATATATTGAATTTTTACCATTATTGAGCTGACTGAGAGGCACTGACATAAAATGTGATGATAAATTGTGTTAGCAAACGAAAAAAAAAAAAAATGTCATACATTAGAAAGCGAAAAAGCTAGTTTGAACCAACGCATGCAAAAAATATTTTGTGCAGGAGAATTCTGTGCAAAATCACTCATCACGCTTAGATGAGAATTTACTTATGTAGGGGCTAAAATTACATTAAAAAATACCTCTGTAAACCACCAGTAATGGATAAGTGGCCCAATACTTGCTTATAGTACATGCCTTGATCTATACCTGTAATCCTGTTACATAGTTTGTGTTGATTTGACTCACTTTAGGTAAAACTACTTGTGAGGGTGGAGAATTTAGCCCAAGTGGGAGTGTATTCTCTAACGAACCAAATGGAACATGATCTGGTGGTTTCTGGACTGCTTTCTTGACGGGACGCAAGCAGGCAAGACGACCATTCAGCTGATTATTGCAGATGGGCAATTTGTTTACTCGAGTACGTGCTTCCTTTTCCTTAGCTACCGGAGCTCCTGAGGGATCCTGTTACATCCACCGAAAACGATATCATTAAGGCATGCACAATTGGCTTCATGGTCTGCAGAAGATAACTTCGTTCAAGTATATTTGGAACATGGAAAGTCATATTACCAATCGAAGCTCACAAGGAAGTGCGCTGCACTAATCACAATTACTCAAAACCAGGCAACAAAAGGAAAACAAAGTACTGTACCTACCCCAAGCAAAAGAAATGTGAATTTTTTGTTGTCTTCCTCGAGATTTATATCGATGAGTTTGCGCAAATCAGCAAGAGTCGAGTCCCTCAACACCTTAAGCTTCCTGATCAGACTGCCTGAAATTTCCTTCGAGGCCTCCCATTTTACATATATGTTCACAATGTCATCTGCATCCACCTTTCCAGGGCTGCAATTCTCCATCAAATCTTTTGATGGTTCAGAAGAAACACATCTTTTGAGTCGTTGATCAGCTGATTTTTGCTCATCTCCGAGTTCAAGCGACGCAAATGTAACAAGCAGTGTGGAAACTGCACTTTCTGTAACTATTGATTCGGAGAGCAACTTGCCTTGAGGTGCGAGCTGAGATTGTTCCAGTCGCAAGCCTAACTTTGATTCATACTCTTCGCCAAGCATCAAAGAAGAAGGTCGTCTATTTTCATCTTGATTACCTCTCTTGAGAGGAGAGGAAACTTTCACCTGTTGTGATAGCACTCTGTGGTTTCCACAGAGTCTGAAAATATTCTGGACACATGTTCTTCTTCTAGCAGAGATGGCATCTATTGTATTTTTGATAGAGTTGGTTTCTGCTCCTACCTGCTTTTTCTTTGAATCACTACCACACCCATCATGGTCATCGTTCAACCCAGAATCTTCAAACGGCATCAAGCAACCAATCCCGCGTGCATGGCTCATGTTCTCTTCGACTACTTCCTTATCAACCTCGTCTTCGGTGCTTTCTATGTCTTCTTCATCTCCCTCAAAAACAGTGCTCAAACTCACCTTCTCTGGGAATCTAAGCACACTGGAGTCAGCATCCTCTTCAAAATCTGAAAGGCAAGCATCCAGTGGGGACTGTTTTGGATAGCTTATATGCCGGTAGGAGTCCTCTCTGATCTCCTTTACATCATAACTGTCCTGTTGATCTCCCATGTCCAAATCCATAGATTTCACCATACCTGGTTCTCCTGCATAAGTTTCTAGCCGCTTCATAAATCTTCCTCCGTCCATGTCATGCAATGTATCCTCACCGGCTTTTCCTCTTCCAAGTTCCACTTCCTCGAGTCTCTGCTTTAGCATAGTAAGCTCCGCTTGCTGTTGTAACATTATCTCTTCCATCTTCATCAATTCAAGTTTTAAAGTCTTGGTTCTTTCGTCAACCGTCAAGTTGATCTCTGCCTCCTCGACTCCTGATTCCCTTTCTTCAATGAGTTGGAGCCTTGCTCCGAGTTTTGCAAGTTCCGCATCTTTCTGCAAGAGCTCTTTGCGAGCATCATCACACTCTTTCTCTTTAAGCTTGTTCTCCATTTGAAGTTTATACATGACCTGGTTCATTGCTACAATTCTCGACTTGAGGAGTAGCGAGGATTCCTCAGGATCAACTTTCTCCTTGGGTGTTGCCATACGAGTAACACGGATGATGCATTTTGCTTTAGCTCCGTACTCGAGAGTAGAAATGGTTTTGTGGGTTTCCTTGGGATCAGGGCTTGCGCACAGAATCATCAAAATCTTTGATTTGTCATCCTCAAAGGAATCCTGAGAAAATGAAAACAAAAGGCAAGAATTTCTTGATCACTGTTCATTTCTATGCTGAAAGTAATCGTCGAATAAGATTGCAATCGGCAAGATCATATGAATGAATACCTGTAAAAGCATTGTGAGCTTGCTATCCCTGAACGGAACATGAGAATCACCATTTGCAATGGATTCGACCACCCTTTTAAGAGCAATATTCCCTTGGTTTATTTTAGCTGTCTGCCAATGATTCACCATCACTCAATTCAAAATATCTGATTCATGAACATATCATAAATTTAACAGCAGAAACAATGCCACAAGAATCCATAGAAAACCACTTTGCAGAAACAGATGTATAATTCAACACGAGTTCACTTACTCAAAATTGGACCAAGTTTTTAAAGCAATAATGATAGAAATCGACATGATTAGCAAGAAAATACATTTTTGCATGTCAGATTATACATGCATAGAAACATTTACAAAAGGAGTGACTGATATAGATACATGTATGAAAAGATCTGCCAACAGCTAAGAAGTCATGTTAAATACAGTCAAGGGTACTAAATATAACAAGAGGTGAATTTGTGAATAGAGAATGATACCTGCATTTTTGCTTCAAGACCAGTTTGACCAGCTGCTTCTATGTTTTCAGAACCAGCCATGTCGACAAGCATCAGCCTTCCTCCCACAGAAGGAACATCTAAGATTATCTGCATATTTGTTAAGAAATAATAATAATAATAGTAAGCTAAATTTCCAAAATTCAATGAGTCTAGTGGTTCTGAAGAACAATTATTAGAATTAGAAGATGAGAACAAAAACTAAATTGGTAGTGAATATACCATGCAGTGGCTCCGTGAGCTTCTTTCATTGCAAAGAGTGCTCTTGACAATCCGCCGCTTTTCAACTTTGGCAACTTCCCTTGTAATCTTTCCAGCCTCATTTCCAGATATGTAACTTGCATTTTTGGCCCTTTTACCCAGCACCTCCAGCCGAACCTGTTAAGCACAGGAAAATGAGTAGAATTAATCTCTGGAATACGTATACAGGCCAGAATGTTGGAGCTACAGAAAGATTCATCGATGAGGTGAAACTGTATGGAGAACGCCACAAGCAGGGCTTCTTCCTTCAAAAGGATGGCAGAAAGAATTCAAGCTGGACGATTTGGTTCAGAAAGTTCATCAAATAAATGCAAAAAACAGCAAACGAATCGAACCTTGGGCGTTCTATTGCCTTTGGGAAGGCCGACGGTGTGTCCCGCTCCCCCATTGGATGCCCCCGAAAGAAGATCGTAGATTTCCTCGTTGTAAATCTCCAAGACCGTTACATGGACGAACAACCCAGGACCGAAACCGCGGTCTTCCTCGTCGTTGGCAGAGGCGGCGGCGGCGGCGCCAGTGGAGCTGCCATCGGAACCATCCCTTCCTTCTCCTAAGATGTCCCTGAGGGCCCTGTACACGATCCCGGGCTGCTTGGGGCAGCCGAACGTGGCGTGGCTCTTGCCGGACCCGGTGGGCCCGTACATGATGATGGTGCACTTGGCGCCCAGCCGGACGCCCTCCACCCTGGACGCCACGAAGCGGCGGTAGAAGGCCTCGAGATCCTCGTGCTCGGACATGGAAACCCCATCGAGGGTGAAGTCGCGGTAGCCGACGTCGGCGCGGACGCGGAGGGAGCGGCCGTCGCCGGAGATCTCAAGGACGGAGCAGGCGGCGGGCCCATCCTCGTCCTTGGGAAGGTCGGCGGGCAGGTTGCGGATCAGGCCGATGACTTCGACGGGGTGGTCGGTGGCGGCGGGGGCCTTGGGGTTGGGGCTGGGGAAGTGAAGCCGGTGCTTGGAGTGGTGAGGAGTGGGAGTGGCCTTGGAGTGGTGGTGAGGGGTAGTGGGAGCGCTTCGTGGAGACGGCGTGGGAGGAGCCATCGGAGTGCGACGGTGGGATGTGGATCGAGATGGTGGTGGTGGTGTTATCGGGCAAGAAGAGAGAAGGGAAACAGAACGGTTTAATGGGTTCCCTTTCGAAACGGAGGGGATGATAGACGTTTCGTAAGCAGGAGAGAGGGAGCGTCGTCTTACGGCCACACCGAGCAACGGCTATTTTCTCTGCCTTGGGAGCATATGCCGATCATTATTCTGTGATGCGCTCCACACCGTCCATCAGCGATGTATTCGCCGTGTAGGCATCCTACGAGGCGTCCATTCGTGTACAAACCCATATTTAATTTTAATTTTTTGGAAAATAAAAAAAATAATTTATTCAACTAAAGGAAATATTTTATGGTATAATCAATGATTAATGATACATACACTTGGCATCAGTTGAGAGGGTTGTCGCTCGTAGTAATAACGGAGATGAATTCGAGTTATCATAAGATCCATTACACCCCGAGATATCATAAACTTGATGAATATAAAGATTAACCTTAATACTCTTAGGTTTTTGCGTCTTATTAACCAAGGCAAGTATTCGATCCATATTTACGTACCAGTATATAAAGTTAGGTCAAATTGGACACAAAGTAGTTTTTTGTTGATCCAAATATAGTTTCATTTGACGTTCAAGGATTTCATATATATTTTTCTTGATCCTATGGAATTATTTGTTTTGCTACCACACTTAGATTGATCGATGATCTTTTTTTAGTCAAGGCTATCATATTATGGTATAAATTTAGTAAACTTGAAGCAAAAAAAGAAAATATACAAGGATCATTATTTCTTTTTGCGTAAGGGGTTCTTTGCTTGAGGAGTTTAGATCCTCTTGATATATTATTTTTTTTTTACTTAGATGGAAGAAGAAAATAATTTTTTTATTTAATAAAATAAAAAATATGTATAAGAAGAAAACAAAAGACTCAAACCATCCGAAGTCACTCAAAAATTTTAAATTATTATTATTATTATTATTTTAAGAACGAAAGTGAACTTTTTTTTAAGCCGAAAACAATAACATGCTACCAGGGACAAATTCGAATGAGTGGTGCAATGTCAAAAAAAAAAAAAAAAGTCATATGAATTTAAAACTACTGTAATGATAAAATAAACAAAAAAATGACGATCAATTATTCCTGACATCAATGATTCATCGTCACTAATATGATGGTTGTTAGTATAAACAACCTTAAGCCGGGGCCTCGGGGCCGACGCGATTGGATTCGGGTCCGAATGATTGGGAATCTTCCCGGGATGACCCTTGAGACTACTGAGGTGGCCGACTGTGGTGGTCCGATCGCGAGGGGACAATCGTTTCCTCTGGGAGGGAACTCCTCGTCTGGGCACATTGTGGGAGGCGTCCCGTCTTCGTCCTTACACATAGGTCAGGTCGGGAGGATCGACCCGACCCCTCCGACGATCAAGTCAGTGGATAATCTTATGGGGCTTTTTTTTTCCCTCCTGCTCCTAACCGAATGCGAGGGTTTTTATAGGGAAGTTTTACCGTTGCCTAATGTGCCCGTTTGTAGGGAGCAGGATCATACTCCTAGTAACGTCTGACACTGGTATTGGCGTGGCGTGAAGGACCGGGCTCACGCAGGATGTTAATGTGCCTCGGTCGGTGTTCCGATATGTTTTGGGCAGACGCTGTCAGGTCAACCGAGACGCGATGCGTCATCCGGACGCAACTGACGTTAACCCCCATCCCATCACCATTATCACTATCAATGGTAAAACTATATGTTTAAACTTATCGTCGTGATTTATTTGACTTTATTGAAGTAATTACAATAACAAGATGAATGCAGTTGAATCACTTATTGGTTGCAACATCAATATTTTTTTCTTTTTAAAAATAAAAAATAAAAATCGTTGTCTTGAGAGATTATCTCTGAAATTCAAACTAAATGTTTCTTTCGGTGTAAAAAATAAAAATAAAAATAATTAAGTGTATATTTACTTTATATTAAAATGCTCGTGTTCTCATTTCGTTACCAACCAACGAAATCAGTCTCACTCGAATGAATGATCAAAGCCGTCCATCTTTCAGACCCACACCGTTCTTTCCCATCTCCGAACCGTAAGTATTCACATGGATCATCCAAGGCCGTCCACGTGCTTATTCCATCAAAGCCGTGCCGTTGGATGGAGCTAACTTTGTGCTGCCGCTTTCCTTCTTTTAATTCTTCCTAGCCTCCCCGCTCGATCCTCTTTCCATTTCGAATTCAAATCGGCACGGCCTTCCTTTGTCCTTTCCGTTCTCTCCTCCCTCCCTTCTCTCTTTCTTTCCTTCTCACCTCCAACTCGGTTTCTCTTCTCCCGTCACGTTCACCCCTTGCTAAACCTTATCGCCATCCCTGCCGTTGACGGGAGATGTCGTCGCGGATCAAGGAGAGATGCGGCGGCGGAGGGAAGATTCCGGCGTCCAAGCCCCAAAAGCTCCCCTTCCATTCCACCCCCAAGGACAAAGCTGCCCCCGCCGCCCGTAGGACCCCAATCGCTGCCGGCAAGGAGAACCTTAGGACCCTCTCCGGCGGGAAGATATCTTCCATCCGGCCCACTCCTGTGCCCAGGCTCGTCGAGAAGCCGGCAGCGGCTGTCGGCGTCCGGTGGTCCACGTCGTCTTTGCCGAGAGGTAAGGCTGTCAATCCTTCTGATTTCTCGAGGTTGGTTTCCGATTTCCGTGGCAACCGCCGCCTTCCTAGGGTTTCCGCATCCGATCGGACGGCAGGAGATGTAGGCAGGGATCTGGAAGCCGAGGCCGGCCGATCGGGTGGGGTTAGGGATTCGGATGGTTGCCACCAGGGGAAGGGGGTTTTGGGCTCAAATTTGAAGAAAAATAACGAGAGACAGGCTACGAGGATCGCCGTCTCACAGCAGCAAAACCCTAAGCCTAATGGGTTTATCGGCTTGCCAGCGGCTAAGAAAGATGCAAAAGCTACGGTTGCTACCTCGGAGAAACTTGGTGGCAGAACTGCCGCCGGTGTGGCTTCAGAGAAACATAGCCGCAAAGAGGTAGCCGCTATAAAGCTATTGGTAGCAGACGGTGGTGATGATCGTGCCAAAGAGAAAGGAACAACTGCAGAACAGAAAAAGGAAACCAACTTGTTGGCGCACAAATCCGGAGTAGTGTGTTCCGATAGAAGCAAACATAAGGTATGGCTGGTATCATGTTCAACATCTACTGATGGCAAAACTGCAGAGAATGTTTCTGATCGAAATGGCTTGAAGGGCAGGAGTTGCACAGCATCTAATTCAAAAGCTCTAAATGATATTAACAAAGATACTGCCCCTGTTCTGTCGAACGACAAGAAGAAAGATTGCATAGTTGTACAATCACAGACTTCACAGGAGGCGGGTGGTGATGTTGACATTAAGAACGATCCTTCTGAGAAAAGGTGTATCGATTCAGTTCCAACAGTGAAGATTCCAGAAAAATCATCTGCAGATGTTACAGTCTTCGAGAAAGTAAAGGACTACATGAAAGGTGCTCCTGTAGCTAATAAGCAGCCAAGCAAGCTTCATGAGAAGCTGGCTCTGTTGGAAGGGAAAGTTCAGAAAATTGCTTCTGAAATCAAACGAACTAAGGAAATGTTGGATAGCAACAACCCAGATGAATCTAAGCTGATACTGTCTGATATCCAGAGCAAGATATCTGGGATTGAGAAAGCTGTAGGCTGCACAATTGATGGTACTATATGTCAATTCGGTCCATCGAAAATTATGAAAGGAGTCGATTGCCACAATAATCATAATGTGGTATCACGTCAGTGTGAGGAAATAAGTGTTCCAGGTCATTTAGTTAATGATTCGATTGATGAAGGATTACAAGAAAGGCTCTTTCCTCATCACAAGTTACTAACGAACAGGAGATCATCTGGACGACTTGGAACAAATCATAATAGCAATCCAGATGTGGAAGATGGGCCAGGGAGTCCTATTGAAGCAAATCCCATTGCATTGGAGTTCTTGGCTTCTCTAAATTCTGTACAAGAGGAGCCTAGCAAAAGTGTCTCCATTGGTCACGTGGCAGTACGAGAGTTGGGGGTTGATAAGGGCTCATCAGATGAAAGGTATGTTTCAAGGAAGAAGGTCATTGGGCATTGCAAGGCTGGAATTGAACTCAATGAAAAACATGAAGAGTTTGAGGACCGAGAGAAGAAAACTGCAATAATGTTGCATGTAGATAACGAGGAGCCTTGTGTGAAGCATTTATGTGAGATTGGACAAAAACCATCAACTGGTGGATGGTTTGTCTCTGAAGGAGAAGCCATTCTTCTTGCCCACGATGAAGGATCCTGTTCCTACTATGACATAGCTAATAATGAGGTAAACTTTTGAACAATTGATCTACATTAGTATCTTTCTCAACTCTTCTTTAGGTTTTTTCTTTTTTTTGTTGGATATGACAAATGTGCTGGACATATAACTTGCTTCGTAATGACTTAATTATTAACATCCCATGTTTGCATTATAATAATAATCTTCTGTCTATTGCTATATGGCAGCAATATGCAGTTTACAATTGTAACATTATATGTATCTCCTTTTCTGTGAGTAAAGAGACTTGATATATTCATGAGTTATAGAACAATAATGAAACAAAGTACAGATTGAGATAGGTCGATACCTGGTAAAGGATGCAACAGCTTGAAAATTTGATCAAACAACCCAAATCTTGCCCTTATTCTAGGTTTATTCCATCAAGTACCTTCCTAAACAGTGTTTCCAGGTTGCAAAAATGCTTCCTAAAACATCTCTGATTTCTTTTCTTACTCAGAGACCATTGCATAATGCTCACATCTCCTGTATAAAAATCCCATGAACAAAATCCACATTCCTATAGCTAGCATCTTTTTATGTTTTTCAATGAAGATTTGAGTCCATAGGACCAAGAAGCATTAAAATTTACCCAGCTATTGGTCTAAGGACACACTGATGAGATCATTGGTTGTTCCATCCTAATTACTTCGTAGATGCAGTATTGCTGTATGTTGCTTCTGTTCTTTGATATGATATACTCTGTATGCAGTCAATGAAAAACATCAACAAGTTCTTGGTTTAGTTTAATAATATGATGCTTACAAACTCAGACTAAAAACTCGTACTGCTGTCTACTAATTTACTTTAACATTCTCTGTTTTCAGTTCAAGGCTGTATACAATCCACCAGGAGTGACCCATAATATATGGGGTGATTGTTGGTTAATCCGTGCACCTGGTACAGATGGATGTTTTGGAAAATATGTTGTCGCTGCATCAGCTGGGAATGCTTTGGAATCTGGATTTTGTTCATGGGATTTTTATACAGGAGATGTGAAAGCATTTTCTCTTGGGGATGTGACAACTAATTCTTTCTCACCATCATCATCCAGGATTGTCCTTGGCTCGCTGAGCAATAGAGGTTTTAGCAGAAGTGCTTCATGTTCAATGCAGACTGTTGGACAGCCACAGTGGTGGTACAGGCCCTGTGGACCACTCTTAATCTGCACTGGAAGTGGGCAAAAGGTTGTCAGTGCTTATGATATCCGCGATGGGGATCTAATAATGAAGTGGGAAGTCAAAAGCCCAGTGACGGGGATGGAGTACTCGAGCCCTCTACAATGGCGAAGTAGGGGAAAGGTGGTCGTGGCAGGAAGTGAAGCCATTAGCCTTTGGGATGTAAATTCTCTTACCCCGCAGCCTCTGTTGTCTGTCACCTGTGCCGGTAAAAAGGTCCATTCCCTTCATGTCAACAACACTGATGCTGAATTGGGCTGCGGTGTTCGTCAGAGGTGAATTTCTAATTTCTAATGTTATTTTCAACATATATATATTTAGTGATTTAATGCATTACATTCGTGTGTCTGTGTAAGGATGACCTGAATGCTGTCCACTTCTTGTTTTTGTTACATTTTGCCTCATTTTAGCATCTGCCGATTCTTGAATTAATCTGCAGAGCGAGTTCATCCGAAATGGAGGGCAACGATGGTGTGTTCTGCATGCAAGAAAGTATCAACGTACTTGATTTCCGTGTCCCGGCAGGTGTTGGTCTAAAAATCTCTAGGCATGGAGGGATCGGGCACTCAATTTTCTCTCGTGGAGATTCCATATTGGTTGGTAGCACAGAAGCAAGATTGGCCAAAGGCAGCCCACGGTCTCGTGTCCAACATTTCTCCTTGCGTAAAGGAAAGCTTGTGACGACTTATGAATTGCCAGAATTCAATGCTCACTCACACTACTCTTCGTTAACTCAGGTATGGGGAAATACCAACGTCGTCATGGGCGTTTGCGGGATGGGACTTTTTGTGTTTGATGCGTTTCAGGATGAAAGATCCCAAGCTTTTTGCTTTGATCGGGGGAATACAGTATGCGTGAAGGAAAGCATTGGCCCCGATGATCTATACTGCCCTACTTTTGATTACTGTGGATCCAGAGTTCTTGTCATATCAAGAGATCGCCCAGCTTTATGGAGGTATTTATAATATTTATCAGAATTATCCTATATTTGTTCGATATAACTCTTTGGTCTGTACTATTTAATGTTTGGTTTATCTCTAAGAACGTTTATTTATTTATTTTTCTTAATTATCAATTTAAAAGTTGAATCCCTGCTATTATCAATTATATCCTGACACTTTGTTCAGTTATCCTCGCATGCTATTGGTCATCTCGATCTAGGCTTGGTCTTGGTTCTAGAACTAATAATTTTTATTCTTAAATTTTAGGAATCAGAACTGGAATTGAGTTGACTGTGTGTGATTGGTTTTGGAATCAAATTGGTTGGAACCCTGGGCTTTTTTTATTTTAGTAAACAATAATTTAAAATAAAATTTATATATTTTCTTAGTTATAAATTATTGATTGGAATCGTCTGTTTTGATGATTTTGGTTCTAAAAAATCAGGTATCGTAATCAAACTGTTTAGGTTTGATTTCGATTCTAACTTGATTAGAATCGATTAGATGAAGATTAAAAATAATTATGTGTTGGTATATTTCTTTGGGCTTTTTTTTGTTTCTTTTGATATGTCAACATGAATGTGTTTATAGTTCTGTCTAGTGAATTTTGGTTAAATTATGCAAAAAAAATCATTGAATTAAATAATATTTTTTACTCTTGTGTAAAATTCAATCTCAATTGCACTCAACAATGCTTATCTCTCCTATTAGATCTTTATAACCTAATATTAGTTTTGTTATGTGAGACTCATTTGAGCATTATAATTTCAATGTAATCCGGTTCATTTTAGGATGAGTTCAATAACTTGATCGACGAATAGTCTTTTCTTATTTGGTTCATATCATCATATTTAAATATTAGATAGATTTTGATATTAAATGTCATAATGATGAGTTAATTGATATATTAATTTCAATCTAAATCATTAATCAAAATATTTAAATTAAAATTGATAATAACATATTTATTATATCTTTATAAACCAATCATAGTTTTAGTCGTACTGAATTTGAAATTAATCGAAATATTACAATATATATAGAAAGAAGGAGATAACGTAGGCCAACAACTTGTAGCGTTGGCCGCGAGTACACGTCTCGTGAGGGTGCACTTTGAATCCAGCCGCCATGACGTAGCACGCAGTGAAGTCAGCATGTGCCTTTGAAGCAGAATTTATACTCGTGTGCAAATTCAATCTCACATTGATCTTTTTTGGTCAGGATGTTAAATGTGCTTCGAAGATTAGGACTGTTTTCTCAAATCATGCTTTATTTCATCGAAGTTGATTGCTGCATTCGATGAGAAATCCTCTGTTCTTCAGTTTGTTGGAATGCCCGGAATTGCTTCAGGACCAAACCATCCGAATCCCTAAACCCTATTCCTCCTCAGTCATCCGAAACCAACTCACAGAAAGGTAGTGGGACGGTCTTCACAGCTCTGAACTTGCCAACATTGTTCAGGTGCTCATTCTCCAACCTTTACTTGTAAATAAGTTGAACCGAACCGATACAAACCACCACATTAGCTTTCTTGACGTGTGGATAGCAACAACTAAGGTGCGGGAATGGGTGAGGAGACTGACCTGTAGAAGTTCCAATGCCCACGTCGGACGATCTCCAGCGAAGCCAGTAGGAAATCCAGCAATCGATGCTCCACCTGCCCCAGGCTTAGCGGCATAACGCTCCCGATCCAAGCAAGCCTAAGCACCGAATTCAAACCCTGCAAGCCAGAAATGACATTCGATCTATAAGAGTTGGTAGCGACGACAGTTGGGTTCCAATTTAAATCGGAACTAAACCGGGTTGGGACAAAATCCCAATCAGATTGCTAATTCATCGGTTCTAAACCGAACCAGACCTGATTAGTTCAGTTAATGATTCTTGGTTTTTTGAAACCGAAATCGATGATTTATAATTAAAATATATATATATATTTTTTAATATTTTTTAATTAAAAAAATTAAAAAAATCACTTTAATTTTTAATTAAAATTAAAATATATGGTTTTGGAATATATATATTTTTTATATTCCAAAACCGGCCTTCTTATTATATTATGTGGTTCTAGTTTTCAAAATCTAGGAACTGAAATCGGATCTACTTGAAGTGAGAAGTGAAATCGGAGAGATTTCACCCACCATGGAGGCGTAGTAGACGCATTTGTTCTTTAGAATGAGATCGTCTCTGAGGAGGAGATTCTTGGAGCTGAGGTCAAGTAGTCCCCAGTCTTTGACGAAGTCCCAGAAGAGCTGGTAGAAGGTGGCCCCCGTGGACGTGACGATGACGATGGCGAACCACAGGGGCGTGGCCTCCACCGCATACTTCAACCTGGCTGCAGCCGCCACCATGGCCGAGATGTACTTCCCGGCGTTCGCCAGGTGGTTGACGTCGTGCCCCTCCTCGATGTACCGCCTGACGCACTTGGAAACAGCAGGGCGATGCAAAGTTCAGCTACTCGGGTAGGCGCCGCAGAACAAACACATTGTGGGCATGTATATTTCTATATATATACACACATACCTGCATGGCACGCCAATAATAAGGAAGGAAGGATATAACGTAGACCAACAGCTTGTACTGTTGGGCGCGAGTACACGTCTCGTAAGGGTGCACTTTGAATGCGGCCGCCATGAAGTAGCACGCAGTGAGTTCCATGTGCCTTAGCAGTGGAATCTGTCACGGATAGTTCACCATGAGCAAGTTCTTATTGCCGCAACTTTTGTCAGGTAGCTGTAACTCACCTGGCTGGTTAGCTGGTCGGCCATGAAGAAGTCGACCATCAGTACCTGAAATGATGGACCGTGTCATAAGCCATGTAGTTTGCTGGATTAAGGGAAACCGAGAAGAAGTGGGAAAAGGTGAGCATTTACTTTGTAGAAGGGCGACAACGCGATGTTGCGCATCACTCGGATGAAGCAATATCGCGTCGAGCGGTAGAAGACGTTGAATGGGCAGAAGAGCAGGCCCGTGAATACCTGTAAGGAAACACAATGGAAATGCTTCGTATAAGGGTTGGAAAAGGATACAAGAGGTGAAGAAGTTGAGGATTTTTGATTCAATACCAGCAGGAGAGCTCCGGGTATGGCATCAACGTGCTTCTGGGAAACCCCAGCAGATCGAAGGAGGAGGTGGACGACCAGAGCACTGACGACCGCGGTCATCAAGGAGGCGCTGATGAGGAAGGCATCCCGTCGCTTTAGAGCTGTGTTTGGCGAGAACTCGAATATGAAGTTGTGGTTTATTCTGGTGCCTCTCCACGCGAATATGTTGCAGCCATACAAGAAAATGTGCAGGCTAAGGAGCGCAAACATGCTGCGGAAACCACATGATACATAATAGATTCAGTTGACCGGAAACTCTTGCACGTAACTCTACAATTGATGTCTCAACTCTCCAATAAATAATACTCTCTGGGAAAGCAAAGCAGATGTGCAAAGATGAAGTCATGTATGAGGCATTAAAATAGACCAAGAGAAGGGGAGCACCTGAAAACAGGGTACACGGTTTGCATATAACCGGCTTCACCATCGGTGGAAGAAAAGATGCCACAAAAATGAGCCAAGATTGCGTATACAGTGAATAGAGTCACAAAGCTGCCTGTGAAGAGACCTGCATGCAGCAGAAAAGACAACCCAAAGGCATCAGAGGAAGGAAACCAAAGTCCACGCTCCACGGCAGCAGACTGAAGACAAAAACACATACCGAGATCCCTGCTCTGCTATCTATCTTTTTCTTCTTAGTAGATGCCAGCTTAGGCTACTCTTTTCCTTAATTTCCATGTCTTTAGGCTTTGTTTTACCACACAATGCTTTGGCTACCATGCAATAATAGGTTTTTTCTCGCCGGTACTCCATCGTATACTCAAAACATTCTTTGGGTGCCTTTGAATTTTTATATAATATATTGAGGTGCTCTCCAAGGTGAAATAATAATAATAATAATAATAATAATAATAATAATAATAATTTCTTACAAAATAAATTTGTGTTTAAGTGACAATAACTCAAAGATATTATAATTGACTATATATAATAAAAAATTAAAATTTTTCATGGATGAAGATGAAAATGGTTGAATCACATTAAACTTAAACATTCTAGTATGCTCTTTAATTATTGATTTCCAGATTTTTTTATTTTAAAGTCTTTTCTCTCTCTCTCTCTCTCTCTCTCTCTCTCTCTCCTTATATGAAATTATTTTTAATTAAAAAAAAAAAACAACAACAACAACAGACCATACGAGAACCAAAGCGACGTACCCGCGAAGAAGGTGATAGTGTGGGACTCCTTGGGCTGCTGAGGTCTCAGGAACTTCATGGCCTTTTTCCTGTCACTACCAGCAAAGTGTTTTGTGAATATGGATTCCACCTCGTCCACCAACTTCATCACCTGCACGAGACCCTGTTCATTATTCTTAAATAGAAAAAGAGATTCCAACACAAAACAAAGGACGTATGGCCACGACAACGATTGTGATCTCCGTCAATGGATTTTCCACTATGGTCCCATTAATTGCAGGAGATTTCAGTAACCATGCCATGCCGAGAGAGACTTAAAAAGTTTTAGGTCATCTACAAGACCGAGCGAATCTTTTATTGGTGCACACCTGTGGGCAATCATACTCCTTTTAGCCACTTAATTTGTTTTTATTGATCTTTGTTTTTTGTTTTTCCTTGAGCAGATAAGGTGGTGGAGTCTACTCTTCTCCATATTCGAAGGCAACATCTACCCCTCCTTGGTTCCTCATGCATGGATGATTCTTAGATCATGGGATAAGCAGTGCTCATCCTACTAGGTGGTAAATTAGATCTTAACAATACATGGATAGGTTAGTCCGAGAAGGGGTAGATGCCATAAGAAAAGGGACGTGGGGATGGGATGTGATTGTTACCTTATCCGAGCTGATGAAGTGCGACCTCTTAACCTTGCTCGAGAACGCGGCCGATTCCTGCAGATGGTTCGACACCTTCAAAACAGAGCATGTCCCATCTCAATTAATACTTGGTAATGTCTCCACCACTTACTTAATGATCATGCAAGCTACAATATCACCATTCCCCAAATATATCTTTAATGAAGAAAAATATATGGTAGAGATCGAAGAGGAGTAAAAGTAGCTTCCTTCCTTCATCTTTTATAGGCATGGCCAACAAAACCCAACACCTCATGCCCCTCATGTGTAAAAGGGGCAGAAGCCACCTTTCTACCATTACTTGGGCACAGCTTTTTATCCCATCCACCCAACAACCACAGCAGTGAGTGAGGTATCTATAAATTGATGGCCCTGGACGTTCGCTCCTGTAGGATTCAGAATGATAGCTAGCTGGAACATCTTTCGGTGTCCCGATCTAATTGATGAATTAAGCATGTACATTGATGAACTGCACTTGTCATCATTATTAGAACAAGAAAAGACGAAACAAACGAAAGAGGAAGAGAAACAGCATGCCACTTTATTGACCAAGTTGTCATCTATTAAAGCTACTACGCATTAAAGGCCATAGAGTTAAGTGCTGCATTACCTTTTCGAACTTCTTGAGGATCTTCCTGAAGGCCTCCATGTTCAAGGAGCTGCGTACAAATGAACAACCTTTTGTAAGTAATCGATCGATTAATTTGACAAAAAAATGTATGCGACTAAACCGAGAAATTAACTTTTCCATGGACACAGAGTGTGTCATCCCTCCACCAAGAGAGGAGGTGAGGAGGAGGAAATTGTGCACTACGGTGTTGTTTTGGTCTTGTAATGACACAATAGTAAGAACATGTGTCATTGAATCGGTCAGTCTTCTCGACCTGCACGCAAGGCTGGTCTCCACGTCCAACTCTTGCATGCATTACCATGTAGATTGACGACCTCACCCACCCTCTCAATGGGGAGTTGCCTGATCTGAAACAGAGTAATCGACCAACCTGTATGTGCCGAGCAGGGCCAGCCCTCGGTAGAGCTGCACGAACGCCTCCCTGATCATCTTCTCGGCGCGCTGGAGCTTCTTCCGGTTGAGGTAATCCCCGCCGCCGGAGTCCTCCTTCCGGGAGCTGTTGACGAGGTCCTCCCAGATCATCGATATGGCCCGGGCCGGTGTCGTCGCCGGGATATCGATCCTTAGCGACGTGGCCGCCCTCGGCTTCGCGGACTTCTTCGCCTTCGCCTTCCCCAAACCGACAAAGCTCACGCCGTTCCTCTCTAGCGTCGATATCACCTCTTCAGTCAGGCTGTCCCGCTCCTCTGCTCCCGCCGCTGGGCTCTCGGGATTTCCCACTGCCACCGGTGCAAAACAGCTCAGTGATACGCATCAGCATCCGAGTTAGCGATAGTCGACGCGCTCACCGGACACGGAGGAGGCGTCGCTAAGGAGAGACGTCACGCTGCCGCCGCCGGAGGAGGGCGGGACGCTGCATTGGTGGCGGCTGCAGCGATGCTCGTGGAGGAGCTGTTTGAGGTCTATGAGGATCCGGAGTTGCTTCCTCAGTATCTCGCTCCGCTCGCAGAACTCCTTCTCTTTGTTGGCGTAGAAAGCGTTCACCTTCTTCAACTCCTGCTCCGACTTCTCGAGAAACTCCTTCACCTAAATTTCCACCCATCCATTTTGTTACTGCTATACGTTTCCGACTTCTACATGCACAACACAAATGCGATAAGCAAATTACCTCATCTTCTCTGGATTGGACGAGAACCATTTCGAAGAGATTCTCCTCATCGGCCTACCAACAAACACAAAAGGAACAGAGCCACTGATTAGTCCCGTCTGCAATTGTTCTGCAAATTTCACACCCTTCGTTCAGTGCCAAGGAATACGGATCGATTCTATTCCATTCGATTCGATTAGCAAAATCGACGGCACAGATCAACAAATCACTATCGCCGACCAAGAGGAACAGAGAGGGCGTAATCGATCGCGCACGAACATACATACGCATGTATATGTTGTACATATCATCGCGTGGCTTTCGTGCCATGAGGAAAACCAGATCGTGTCCAGAAGTAAATCGAATGCAACGATCGATGGGGTGACGGCGCGATGTACTGCCGCTGCCTTTTGACAGCAAAAGCGTCATCTTTTGCTATTGTCTCTTCCCCCCCTTTTTCATCCGATGAAAACCGAAAGAAACCGAGAATCGGAAGCAAGACGGGGAAGAAGAAAAGGAATTGAACGACCGACCTAATGAGGTTTCGACGTGATTTATGTAAAGAGAGACAGATATTGCATAGATCGATTAGGGATCTTACCGGAAGATGATGGTCATCGCGGCAGGCGTAAAAGCGGGCGGCGAATGCGCGAGCGGAGTCCAAGAGAAACAAGCCATAGCCGCTGTCGCAGCAGCCAGCGACGCCGTCGGGGTTGCCATCGGGGGAGGAGGAGGAAGGGAGGGAAGAACGGAGGAGGGCGAGCTTGATCTTTTTGACGTGCTTCTTGAGTTGCCGGTAGTCGACGAAGGCGTCCTTCCACTCGGGGATCATTTGCGCCTCCAACTCCCGTGAAAACTTCACCATTTCCCCTCTTCTTCTTCTTCTTCTTCTTCTTTTCTCTCCTTCGGATATAGAGATGAGGAGGAGAGGACGGAACCAATACGTATATATATAGAGAGGGTAAGCCAACACCGTTAGTATAAAATAAGAAAAATCTTCTTCACTTTTAATTTAAGATTTTCTTTTTTACTCTCTTAGTAATACTTTCAAATATCTAATATATTATTGTAAAAATAATAGGTCTCAGATTCAAATCCAACATAATTTATGGCAATGAAAGTTTTTAATTTTTTTTTCAAATATTCATCATAATTGTTCATCAAAATTACGTGTATACTTTATTAAAATTTCATTATATATATATATCCCTCTAAATACAGTAATTTAAGTGTTAGTTAACATCATAATAATAAGAATATGATGGATATTTCAGATATTTTCTATTTTTATCCACTTTTTAACTCAAAGTTGTTAAAGTTACGCACACTTGGAAGTGATTAACCCGTCTTTTTGCATGGATGCCAGTCAGAGAAGTGTGGGTGTGTGTATATATATATAGATAGAGAGAGAGAAGCACACACACGGCAACACTTCTTGTGCTTCCCGTGTTTAATGGCACAAGTTTAGACAGAGTATATGTTGGAGCACGAAGGTAGGGTTGGGTGTTAACCTGGAAATATGGTGGGAAATGACTCAGACATCACCAGAATTTTCTTGTAGTCACACTGAAGAGGCAATGGGTTAACATAGAGAGAGAGAGAGAGAGAGAGAGAGCGAGAGATGTTGGTATTAGGAGGATTGAGCCACTGATCCCTTCTGATCCAATCCGACAACACATGCTTCATGTAAGGAACTTTTCTTACTATCGTGTGACACAGATACATGGATATATGAAAAGTATTCTCAAAAACACAGTTAAGATATCAGTGGAGTAATATTGTGAAGAGGCTGCTGACATGTCACAAAATACAAACACCATTAACTGTTGCCGGTATGGACAATAACTGAGCCTTTTTGCTTTTGACCGTCTTGGAATACATGGAATACGGACAGGTTCCTATCTTCTTCTTCTTCTTCTTCTTCTTCTCACTTCTGCTTTGGGCATTTTCATGCTTGTGGATGATGCGTCCTAATGCATGCAACGCACTGAAACCCATCGTGGTCAGAAGAGATGATTGGCTGTGCGGCATTAATCATCGTAATGCATGCATCACACTGCAGTCCATTGGGGCCAGAAGACGTTCTTTCTCGGACGTGTAACAATCACCATTTGTACTACGACCGTACGGACGTCCTTGTGGTCCTATAAGTCGTAAAGAGGGACCATGGTAATTACATTCACCAAACATAATCTCATCTCATTCATGAAAAGTGTTTTTCACGAAATGGTTGCCGTAAATTAATGTTTAACTTGGTCTGGTTTTAAGATGGTCAACTTTTTTTTTTCCAAAAATATTATATTACATTAAAAGTTTTTTAGGTAAAAAATTCATGTTTTTCGAAACACAAAATGGAAATTAATCCTATCTCGAGATGATAAAACTTTTAGAAGATCTAACCTGATTAGCTAATCAATAGGCACCACTATTACCCTCCCGGTATACATTAGTAAATAAATGTACAATCGATGAACTTAATAATTAAAATAAAAAATACTCCTCTAATAATTCAAAATATTCCAAGGAGAGATGGATTTCCATCGTATTTTCAATGTCTTAACCATAATCTTAGCATCAGATTCAATTATTAACCTTTCTAGTTGTCAATCTGAATTCTCTTATCCAAGAAAAGAAAAGATTAAGAAAACAAAGATGACAAGGTCATGGCTCAAGATAACTTCGAAAGACTACTTACATCAGGCGAAGGTGTGCATCCAGCATTACTCATCCGATAATGAAGTCAATATGACTCATTTCTGATGTTAAAAAGCTCGCTAAAATCTCAGTATACATCTGATCAGTCCGGAATAAAAATATAGCTAAGAAGATTACCTCATAGTAAAGGTCGATTAATGAGAAAATATTTATTTTTTTTGGTTCTGTGTCGTGCTGATGTAGCACGTACGGTTGACTCTTTCTCATCTCCAAAAACCACATCTAGTAGGTGTTGACCGTATCAGAGTGCTGAATGATAAGCATCTCCACATTAAGAACCGAATCCCTGACGAGATCATTTGCTTCCACATTAACCAATGGCCAAACAAGTTTCAAGTTTGCGGTCTGATAAGCACAGTCGGAATCATTTCTACTCACACTGCCATCTCCACCGATTGGATCCCAGACTGATCAGTATCAGATAGTCGCATTTCCACCCTTCATCAGTATCTACACGCAGTCTGAGGTTAAAGATGACACTTGAGCCTTCAAAGACCTTTGTAGCTTCGATGGCAGTCGAGTCTTTAGTGACGCCATGGATGATCCCCATGTTGCTTTGCCGTGAATGTCCACTCTGATAATGCTTCATCCTCTTTGCATGCTCACCCTCCTCATTGGCCACTGCTCTTTGCAAGTAGATGAGTGGATCATTCCACTAGTGTGGTGTACCCTTTCCATTCTGGGTATTATTCTACAGACCATAGTGCTTGGTCATTCATCCACAGGAGGACGACGGTGGTGTCAGGTTGATCACCATCGCATCACTATAGGTTTCATTAGTTCATGTGCACATCTCCAAAAGCGAATGCTTTTGGCATCCAAAGAGACTATCTCGATGAGACATCAGTAGCGTTAGGTAAACTCTTTTGCAAAAGGTTCCGTATATGTATCATCTCAGGCCAACTCTTTATTCAGCACTTGAGCACCTCGTGCATGCAAATCCAATCGCCTAAACAATGCGTCTCCTTCTCGGCCTTTCACGGGTGTAAATCCAAACGACCCTTTTCATCTAGCGGTAGGGGTTAGTCGGGTGGCCGTGGTTTTGAAATCGTTGGTTTTGGTTCCAAGATGAACCGATTCCACGGTTCTGGTTTTCAGTTTCTGTCGACGAACTCTCGAATCGTGTCTGTATGGTTCGGTTCGACCTTCGATGTGCAGGATCATCGGTGTGGCTGGTTGTTGGATGGGAGCCTCTGTCGAGTCGAGTTGAGTTTGAGCCTCATCTTTCGAGTGCATCTTCTCCGTTATCAAGAGGAGGATTTCTTGACTCAACCCCTCAGAAGATTAAGTCAGTAGCGTACATGATTTGATGATGGTAGTTGACTCCTCGGGCAGTCAGCTTGTACATTTGTGCGAGCGCTACCGACTTGCACGGAACGATGTCCCATGGCACCGTTTCAAACTTTTCGAAGCGACTTTGTACCATATGATTGTGACCACGAGGATAATGCTAGAATATATCCTATCAATTTCGATTGAATTTGAAAGCAACTAGTCATCCTATTGAATTCCAGCTGGAATAAAATCTTGATCACCTACATGTAGGGATTAATTAAAGACGCCACGCCACATTGACGCATGCCTCCACTCCATATCTTCAAGGCAAAAGTTGACATGGATCTGCCTATCTTCTCCGAGGAAGCATCACACACTTTTGGGGCATGTTTGAGTGGTGGTTGCTAGCACACTAAGGAGGCACTTCGATCACGTAAAAGGAGGATGTCGAAGAAGAAAAGTAAAAGCCTCGAGTAAAAGGATGATGATGAGGTCCGCCGGACTTAGGTAACAAAGTCAAGCCAGCTATAGTCTGTGCGCATCGACGAGACTTCCATCGACTAAATCGACATGTCTTATCGATGAAAGTTTTGCTTTTCTTTTTCTGTTTGTGTTCCAAAAACAGATAAATAGAAGATTTGTTCATCGGAGTACATGTAATAGGTACGTTCGTGTTCACGTAGGATATGCTGTCATTATGAAGCTAGCTAGCTCGCTAGCTATTCGAGTACATCATCAATAAATGCACATAGGAGCACCATAGATGATGAGATGATATAGCTAGCAATCATGTTTTGGTGGCTTTGATCACCTCTCCTGTTACAAGATGGTGGCTTTTTCATAAGGATGACATCTTCATTAGCCATCACAAAAATGTTGAATGCCACTATGAGATTAGCTCTTCATCTATCTAAGCTTCAACGCACGATATTGTCCCGTCCCCACCCGACTTGTAGAGTGAATGGCACCCAAAGACGAGAGAGAGAGAGAGAGAGAGAGATTATAAAAAGCTATTAATTTAATCTAAAAACTTATTAAATTATGAATCAAACCTATCTATCAATGGGATTCTTTTAATTTTTAATAATATAAGATTATTCTTTAGTCCCTTTAATTTTTGATACATGAATATTTCCTTAGTTCTTTTCTCTCTCTATAAATGGGTGGTTGATATAGTTGTCTTCGCCTTATTGTTTAGGATAGATTAGATATTTTGATTGTAACCAATATCTAGTTTATTTATTTATTTTATTTTATAATTTTTTATTCACTCATTGTTTTATGTAAGGTCCGTCATACCGTATCGTACCGGAGTTTCGACCCGGGCTCGGTACGGTACGGTACTGGTATATCGGGCGGTACACCCTCGTGTACCGATACTGTAGTAGTGCTACAGTGTAATAATATAGCACTGTAGCAGTGCTACAATGTAGTACTGTAGCACCGTAACGACACAGGACGGTTCGCGTACCGAGTACCCGGCGAACCGGTACGTACCGCCCGATACGGCCGGTACGCTTCGGTACGGCAAACACTGGTTTTATGAACCTTACCTCTAGTATCATGATTCTAAGTTGAACGATAAGTTTAAGCCAAATTAATCAAGGCTAACATAGATGAGATTGCATATTAATTTAATCCAAAAGTTAAATTTATTAAGTCGTAAGTCAAACCTAATATACATTAGTAATATGTTATTATTATTTTAATTCTTTTAATATCTCGCATACCTAAATATTCTCTTAATATTCCACGTGTAACTAATATCTCTACGATGGAGTTTGATTGGGGTATTTCTGGTGTAATAAATATCTGTATCATGTGTAACTAATATCTGTACGATGGAGTTTAATTGCTTAGCACATTGTTGCATAAGCGACATACTCAAACAAGGACCGTTGGATGTATAGCCCGATCTCACAGCTCCAGATGGCTCCGGCCACATAAATACATGAGATAATGTTGGCCGCCGGATTACTTCGTCGCGTTTTATTGAGGCCGCCCGTTCCCGGTCTCGGTCCATCATCGATCACACGGTCCAGGTTTCATCCATCCAGTTCACGAATCTTACGGTCCACACTCTTCGGCGATCTCACCCCGAACCGGGCGGCTTCTTTCCGGCCCTCCATCCACGATAAATGCAAACGGTCCTTGCAGCTGCCGCCCATCTTCTCCTGGCGGAGGTCGGTGGGCGGCGGAAGCGAGCGATCGAGAGAGATACCGAGACCCAACCAGGTACGCTTCGGATGAGCTTCCCTCCAAAGTTCCTCTTTCGTTTCGCATCCCAACCCTAATCCCGGCATTCTGGTGTTGTTCGGGGGGTTTGACTTCCGATCCACCCCCGTAGACGGGTGGATCTCTTCGGGTGCATCGTCAGGGCAATCAGCATTTCATCGGCTTGTTATTTGTTCTTATTGTTTGGAATTAATGAATCGTTAGGGGCTAATGGATTTTGCTGTAAAGATTCAATAAATGTTTCGCACTTTGAATCCCGTGGCGTATTTTGTATCCTATGTTTTCACGTAAAAGGGAACTTGAGAAAAGGGACTTTTCACTGTTCTAAGCATGAAGACTGCCCAAAGAATGGGTTAATTTACGTAGAGCTCATCTTTGTTGCATTGGGGGATCACCATTACATGAATATAGAACTTGCTCCTAAGTAATTTTTTTGTCAACAGCTAATTGCTCGATGTTTCCTGAAACGGACTCTGGGAAATGTTTCCACTGTTTCTTCTTGCTCACTACCCTAATACCTGATTTCCGCGTTTAACACATTTTATATCTTTAATAAAGTGTTCTTCTTCTTTTTGTGCAATGCATGTGTGTGCCTTTTCCATGCAAGACATGGGATGAGCCTTTAAGAAAGTGGAATCGCATTGACATGGTGCATTATGCATGTAAAGGACTTCACTGGTGATGTAGGTTACTAATGCAGTCCTTACTTTGCTTGTAGTTGATCTTACGAAAGATGCTGGGTTTGGTTGTCACTCATGAGGTATATTCCTATACTTCAACAATGACCTGAATGACTGGTTGCCAAGTACCACCCTTGCATTTTGAATGGCGGATTGTGCTTCTATACCATCTTGTGCGCGTGCACAATTGCAAAGTATTATTTCCAGAAACAACCATTTTGTTGCCAGCCAAAGAAATGCATATGCCAGAATGTTACAAAGGTGAATCACACATCAAAATTCTGTTATAACTTACTTCCTAATGAACCCTATGTTCTTTTATCATCTTTGTATTTATCTGTTTGTCGAACACATTGATGATTATGTCTGTCTGTGTAAGGACAGCACTTGAGAAAATGGATGTATACATTCAGAATGATATCGAAGAAATTTCTTTCTGATTTTTGTTAATTTTCTGATGATATGAATGTTTTGTTTGGAAACTTAGACTGATTGCCCTCCATGCCACAGGGACTGTATCAAGAAAGGACATCTTTTTGGACAGTTCAAATGTTCAGCAACTTGTTTAGCTAGTGCTACTTTTCGCACTGGCATAAATGACATAATTTGCATGAAGAAGAGCTCTATCAAATGTCGTTGTCAGGGGATGCTGATGAATCCCGAGACTAATATGCCAAACGATTGGATTCCTATTGTCAACCAAGTTCTTCTAACAGTCAGTGTGATCTTTGCATACCTAGCTGGAGTAGTTCCCAGGGACAGAGCTTTTTCCAGGGTACGAGATGGCACTACAGGCTTACATCGTGATGCTACAACATCCAGTTACGGTAGGTAAGAGTAGGCTGCTAATCGGAAGAACCATGTATAATTGGATGGCATTGCATATTTATCTCGTGTGTTGAGAAATTAGTAATCTCTTCCATATCTTAAGCATGATATATTCTAGCTGATGTGGATGCACCAATTTCTCGACAGATCAACTGAGTCTACCTCAAACGATTATTGGCATGAAACTTGCAAAAAGCTTATGGATGCTTTGAGTACAATTAAGAATGATAGTAATTTCACTAGCAACGTTGCTGAAAACAATGCTGACAGCAAAAAGCAACCCTTCAATTTGTTTGCTATTGATGAAGGTCCTAGGTTGCGTTTGATTTGGGTCACTTTGCAGCGATTGCAAACAGAGGCAAGTATTATATCTAATTCCTTATGTTTTACATTCAATTGCATAGTTCTCTAGTCTGATGAAACTGTTGATATCGGAGGTCATAGATTGTCAGTAAAATCTCAAAACAAGAGATTTTGATTATGGCGCCTATGTTCTCTTTGTTCTTGATGGTAGTTTAGATTTCAATATGTAACCTAGTTCCTCACCATTTTGATTATTTTTATAATGCATTTAGTATACAATATTTACAAGAAATTTGTAGATCATAATAATTTCTTTTGTGAATGCCCAGTTTTATGCATAGGACTGGAAAGGTCAAAGATAAAATCATTTTTTTGGATAGCTGAATAAAATTTTTACTAGTCATGATTGATCTGTGGGTATGTGGCCTTTATTGGGTTTATAATGATAATAGATGGATCAACCTTTCAACCTGTGTAGGAAAAGAGATATGACACCAAAAAACAAAATAAAGAAGAAAAAGAATTTGGTTGTATTAGATTGAGTAGTGTGGTGATATGGATGTGAGTGAAAATCAAGAAGACCTAGAAATAGGCTGGCTTAACATACTTGTTCCTGTAAGATTGTGGTCTAAAGTTTAGGGGTAAGAATATTATATTGAGACAGGTTTTTAGTAGAAGTGGAGAGCAGGAAGGACCTATAATATAAACATAAATGCAAGGAAAAAAGAAAGATTGAAAAAGAAATGCAGGATTTGAAAAAAGAAAATAATAAGAGTAATTATTACTCCTGTTGGTGACACAGATAGAGCGATCATGCTGGTTAATATATATTGCCTTCTTTATGAAAATATATATTTATATGGATGCCATAATCTAGCTTAAACTCAATGCAGCTAGGGTTTGGGTTATGTCTCGTAGATTCTATAATTGGGTTTACTGTATTTATATGATTTTCAGTTAATACAACATCAGCATCCTTGTATTTTGTCACTTGGCTTGATTATGGTCTATCTGATTCAACTTGTTGTTTGATGCAAGTTGAGAATTCCTAGTCCTTCACTGGGTTCAATCAAGTTTCTGCTTGAGCTCTTAACAGCTATTGTGGATGATTTGACCGGAACTTGCCCAAATCTTTAACAATCCCAAACTTGATCTGTCATAAGCCTATATAAGAATGTTTATTTTCTTATGAAACAATTTTTTTCATTGAGAACTTCAATCTGTCAGACACTGCAAACTATTATATATGCTTCTCTAATGGTCAAGATCTCCTTGGACCAAACTCCAGTATAGTACACTTACAACACCCATAACACTGTCTTGTGGATAACTGATCTTTAATAGATGCTGATATCTGCCAAGCAGATTATACTTGTGAGAAATTTTGTTTTCAAGTTACAACTGAAGAAGAAACACAAGACAGTGTTATGGGTGTTGTATGAAACAATTTTTTTCATTGAGAACTTCAATCTGTCAGACACTGCAAACTATTATATATGCTTCTCTAATGGTCAAGTTCTCCTTGGACCAAACTCCAGTATAGTACACTTACAACACCCATAACACTGTCTTGTGGATAACTGATCTTTAATAGATGCTGATATCTGCCAAGCAGATTATACTTGTGAGAAATTTTGTTTTCAAGTTACAACTGAAGAAGAAACACCTGTAATGGTTTAAGGCATCCCATCTTCTTTGTGTATGAAGATATCTTGTTGAGTTTTATAAACACATTGGAAAATAAACAAGACATATTATCCCATCATGTCCTCCTACTATTGGGTGTGTTATTTCCTCCTTCTATTGAGTTAGTCAAAACTATTAATGTTGCCATACCGTAGAATGGTCTACATCCAAGTTAAAATTCATTGTTCATCTGGCTCCACACTGCATATCAACAAATGCATTCATGGAGAGAGAGAGAGAGAGAGAGAGAGAGAGAGAGAGAGAGAGAGAGAGAGAGAGAGAGCTGATATTGTTTTTTTGAAGTTTTCTTGTCAATAATTAAATTTTGAAGTATGTCTTAACATAATGTTTTTCTTCTATGTTATTGTTCATCAGATGATCTTTCAAGGTGCCTGAATTATTTTAGATATAGTTTAAGATGCTATGACTGCATTGGCAGGTCAATGATATCTCAGAAAATAGCGAATTTGTGACTCATGATATCTGGCTAAAGATCTCATTAGAAGTTATAAAAGGAGCATTGCTACCAATATGCAAGGAATGGCTCGAGGTAGAACTCAATCTGGAAATTGGAGAGTGCAACACGGTACATCAGAACACATGATTTTTCTCTTTATTGTGACGCTTCAAAATTCTGATTGAGATTTTCAATTCTGTCTCAGATGCTTACTTCCAAAATGCTAAAGAAATTGAAGGGAGATGATAGAATCTTACAAAATATCAATAGAGTAGGCAAGTCTGAACTATATTCAGATTTGTTATTCTTTCTTAGATTTGGTTCTCTCAGGTATTAATATAACTTTTGATATTTTGTTGTTGAACTATGTTTCTTTAGAAGTTACTCCTTGATACAACAACAACAACAACAACAAAAGCCGTAATTTAGAAGTTACTTCTTAATATTACATGAAATTGCCATATTTTGATATATAGGTCTAACCATCATTTGCTTATTCAAGTGTTCAAAAGCCTCTAGAATTGAATTTGTGTGGATGTTGGAGGTATGAAGTTATCAATGTAAGCTGCAAAAAACGATAGGTTTTGTTGTTTCTCAAAATTTGGATGCATATCATCTCAAAAAGTACTGATCTCAATCATATACACCAAAAAACCATTAATTTCAGGATTCAAACAATAACTCTTTGATCTTTTGTCAATGACTGTTCATATATCTGGGAATTTTTTATATTCATATAGCAATGAGTATATTTCATTTATAATTTATTTGTCTAAATCGTAAAAGTGCTGAGGCTCATCAGCTATCGAGACGTTTGCTTGACACTTCAATTCTCAAGGTGAAATCCTAATTAAGATTAAGCAGGTCAATCATATTTTGATCCTCCAAACATTATTTGCTGCTAGGAATGGAAGGAAAGGCCTTTGCATAAGACATTCATATCTAGCATATAACACAACCAATAGATATCCTGCTTTACAAGGTCCTGTAAAGCTTTTAGAGTAAGCTGCATTACCAATATTTTTGTCTCCCTTTTCCCATTGTTGATGTCTGCTCATTTGTCTTATCTTTTGATGGTTGAACATCCAATTAGTTCTGCTCTACCGAAGCGAAGCCCATTAAACATGATGTGGGAGTTAGAGTTGGTCTTGAAGGTTAAATCCTAATACAGATTAGGCAAGCCCATTATATTTTGATCCCCGTAGCATTATTTGCTGCTAGGAGCGGAATGAGAAGTTATTGAACAAAGAAATATTTTGCATATGGCAGTTATATCAAGCATATTATACAACTGATGGATATCATGCCACAGAAGGTCCTGTAACGCTTTTAGAGAGATCTGCATTATCACATATTTTTTGGTCTCTTTTTCCCTTCTTGGTATTCGTTCATCTTTGTTACCTATTGACAAAATTTTTATGCTTGAACATCCAATTAATTATGTGCTAGTGAAGCAAAGCCCAGTAAGCATGATGTGGGAGTTAGAAGTTGGATTGTCTGTCAATGTTATTTAATTACAATTGTTAAATTTATGGGCTATAAATTTTAACTGAAGATTAAAGAGGGATCAGTTGAAAGCCAATGCATTATCAAGAAATGGCTAACGAAGTAGAATAAATAATTAACTCTTTTTTAATATTTAATTGAGCCTATATATTGCTTTGCTCAGATGATGGAATTAATTTTTTTTCTTTGTATTTAATTGGGGCTATATTTTTGCTCTTGTCATAGAATTTACTTCATTCATTTACTAAAGTTCAGGATACCAACTTTTAAAATGTTTGGCACTTGAACTCACTGTGACAACATGTATGGTTAAATGACCCAATAAAGTGGTTGATTGTACTAAGTTCTTGATCTTTTTGGGGACGATTTCTCTTGGTTTGGATTGTAGACTCAAGTGAACATTTCACAGATTTTCCCTACAGACCGATTTGCTGTTAATATCAGTTTGAAATTCCTTTTGTGCAAGATTTTCCGGAGTTCTTAACTGGAGTATTGTACAATTGTAGTCAGATCACAACATGTCACTAATATTCTTAATTCCTTTTACCAGTGTTGGATGCTGTTATGGTACTAAACTTCTGACACAATATGGAGTTGACATTTTAGAAGATCTGGTGGTTATGTTGGCAGATACAATAGCAAGCATATATTTGGAGCTTATCTCTATTGACAGTGACATTTCTACAGAGATGAGTGGCTTGGGCTTAACATTATGTTCAATGTCCACTAGAACACTTCAAAAACTAAGGAATGAGGTAAGCAAGACTAAGTTAGTTGACTTGTTAACCAATTTTACATTTAATACCGTCATACAACATCTCTTCTAATAACTAGAATCTTAAAGAACATCTTAAGTCAGCTAGTAAATCTATAATGGCACTGCATATGCATGAGGAGAAAGTACTTCAAATATGGTAGATGTAAATTTTAAGTTATCTTAGATGGAACTTGATGTAATGTCCCCAACCCAACGGAAAGCTGGGGATGGTACAACGCTGCAATCCTATGGATTGCCCTATAAAAATGTAAGGTCAGAATCAGAACAAATAACTTTCATGGAATAATTATGACATAATCTAGTTCATAAGTAATCAACCCACAGGACATTAATAACATAACTCAATCCATAATCAATCCACCCATAAGACATTCAATAGATTCAACAACTCGTTTAAACAAACAACATTCTAATCCAAATAATATATATACAAAGGAATCTCAATGTACAGTAATATCAATAGATTAATTGCATAATTGAATCAGTAATTGATCCACCATGCTTCTGCTGTGCAACACTGAAAAATTGAGAGATAATCATATGAGTAAATCACACCTCAGTAAGCACCATTAGCAAAACTTGTCATAAATAAGCATTTTCTTTAAAAACATATGTTCTTTATGCATTCAATACATGTTTTAGAAATATGCATAATTATCAAATACTTTTTTTATGCATATAAAGTTTATAAACCATCAATTTCATATGCATTTCAAATCATGGCTTCTTAATGATACTTTTTAAAGCAAAATATTTTTAATACATTTTCATAATAAAAAACATAAGTATGGCTAATGTCACATATCACATAGCTAAGAGTGCATAAACATAAATATAGCTAAGGTGTATATGGCTGAACAGAAGTTGCAGTAGTATCAATGGCTATGGCCGTGTTATAGTCCCGTGACAAGGCTCAGAATTATGCTTAAACTCCCATGGTGTAGGTAACACATATCTCCCTGTGTTATGGCTCAGAAGATATTAGTTTCTGAATACATACTAATATAACCCTCATTGGTAGGGTTCATATCATAACCATGATGACTAGACAACTGTCATTTCACGGAAATAATATATCAATTATTGTTTTACCAAAACTAAGAGTTTTAATGAATCTTTTTTTTTTGCATATCAATTCAAAACTGATGCAAACATATATCATTTAAAACTAATGATATTAACATATTTTACAATAATTTTTAATTATAATATTGGACGAACATTTTCATATAAATTCAAATAAGATAACTTAAAAATGCATGTAAACAGTAACTAATTGGTTAAACCATATGCCTTTCCAAATGGTAAACATATAAATTCTTTGTAATATTTTTAAATAATAAAAGAACTTCTAAATCATGTAATCATATGCATTTACAAATTTTGAACACATGCATTGACACTTTCGAAAATAGACTAGACGAAGTTATCGGATACTTACCTTGATCGCATATCTTTGATACAAACATATTGTTCATATATTTCCTTTCCTTATTTTTCCCAAAATAAGTATATTTTCCTTCACAGCATAAATATCACATTAACTAATAACACCAACATTAGTCAATCTATAATCAACATAAATCTAATTAATGGGAATGCAAGAGAATTCAAAACCATACCTCATATAATTTTCCTGAACTTGATCTGAATCTATTTGGTATCAAAACGAATCCTCTATAATGATTCTCTTATTTTTCTTTTATTTTCTTTCTTCTCTTCTACACAGAATGCCACTCTTTCTCTCTCCTCATCTCTTCCTTCCTCTCTTTCCGTTTACGTGGTATCCTCCTCCTCTCTTTCCTTTCTCTTCCTCTCCCTTTCTTCTTCTCTTCTTCTGTCCTCCTTCTCTCCTCTGTTCTCACAATTAATGCCTTCTTTCTTCTCTGTTTCCTTCTTTTCTCCCTCCTCTTCTTTTCTTCCTTTCTTCCTTTCTTCTTCTTCTTCTCTTTCCCTTCTCCTCCTTCTCTTCTTTCTTTACTTTTTCTTGGTTTCCCTCTTTTCTTCTCTTCCTCACTCACCCACAACCTATCTTTACACGAGAGAGAGGCGGTGGGATGGAAACCTTTTTTTTTTTTCACCTTTTACAATTTAGTTGCTGCGATATATATATATATATATATATATATATATATATATATATATATATATATATATATATATATACAAATAGGTCCTAAAAAAATAGGGATATTACACTTGATGCCACCTCGAGATACCAGAGGGGTACTGGTACTTTTGCATGTCACATATGCATGTGCTGTATTTGATATCCTGCATGATCACATCATACCATGGGCACAAGCCATCCTAGTGCACTATTATACCATGGGCACAGCCCAGTGTGGTGTTTGTCATGCCCAAGGATCTTAATTTTGATTGATATCGCTTGGTAGATCGGTATACAAATCGCCCGCTACCGTTAGCCTGGCTGCGGCCTGGCTGTGGTGTGGGAAGAAGAAGCAATGAGGGAGAAGAGGGAGAATCGGGAGAACCTTGATGCTTTCCGATCCGGTGTCACCCTCCCTCGACAATCCTGATCTAGGAGGTAACAAAGAGGCAATGGCTCGGCTTCTTTTTCGTCGGAGGCCGGAGACGTTTGCAGCCTTCGACGTCTTCGTCGAATGTCACAGATGAGGAAAAGAACGTTCTTCTCCTCGTTTGATATGACGAGAAGAAAAGGAGACGACGTTGTCGAGGCAACATATGCCTCCTTTTCTATTTTTATATTATTTTTTATATATTGATTTTTATATTTTTATTATATATATATATATATATATATATATATATATATATATATACCGAGCAGTACACCTAGCATACTGCTCGATACGCTCGTATTGTACCATATCAAACAAAGCTTGAAACGTCAGTACGATACGAAATTACGAACCTTGGTCATGTCTGCCTACTTTTGGAAAAAAATGTGGCATGATACAACCATCAGTGCCTTCAGGTATAGCGGATTATTTTCTTACTTTTGACCATTGAGGCTTTAACAGTAATGTAATAGCTATGTGTACACAATAGGAGATATGAATGTATGATATCATAGGCACAGGATGTCATGTATGTTGGAATAAGATTGGCAGAAAATTAGCATAATTCTTGTCATCTTGTTTTGGTGCCATTGAGAAGTAAAATTGTTTCTTGCAGGTTGTACTTAAGCACTGGCTTCAGGAGAACTTCGAGTCTGTTATCTCAATGTATGAAGACCGTTTTGAGTTACATGTCCTTCACAGAGAGCTGCTTGATAACCCAGTAGAAAATCAAAATGTGAATCTTCATTGGTGGAAGAAGCTTCCGTTCAGAAAGTCAGCGACTGCATCCCCCATGCCATATGTTTGTATCAGCCGATTTTCCTTGCCTGTGAAACGAACAAAGGAACTAAGGGCCTTAACCGGATGGTATTGTCATACTTCTGAATGATCTTTACCATGGATAAAACATACTATGCTAAGCCAGTGATATCCCTAAAGAATCTGCAGATCAAATCATGATGTGCCTTGAATATACAGATTCAGTTGCTCTCTACCCATGTCAATTGAGACAGCCTGTTGTCTTTATACCTTCTGTGTCATGGTGATAACTTTAAGCCTTGTTGTCATGGAATAAACTATTTGGTGGAATGTAGCAACCCCTAAAGAGATTCAGGGTAATTTCATCTCACAGAGAACCGACATCCGACCAATGCATATAAGCCCCATTGTTCAGGCCTTTGAGAGGTGACACCGCCCCCAAAAAATCGTCAGCGGTGATTTGGTCCACCCAATTTGCAGTGTTCTATTCTCATTTTCAAGAACCCTGTTTGCATATAATTAACATGAAATTATGATATTACATGTATTCCATTTTTAAAGATGGAATTTAGTTCATTGGTTAATGAGAGTAATTCATCCTGCAATAAACTGGAGAGCTATCCTTATCCAATATCTTTTGTTTTGTTCTTTCTCTCTCTCTCTCTTTTTACTACAAGAAAACAAGTCATTTTCTATTGTTCTTCTTCATACATTTGGTTAGAAACAATGTACTTTATTCTTGATGATATGTGACATTTAATGCTTTGTTTGCAGGAGGTACTACTTCAGCCTGTATCTGGAGTTTTCCGATATCAGCATGCCATTGGTTAGATCTGCTTTCACCAAGGTTAGAAATGCTGTATCATTTCTGCTTGTCTGTATGATTGGGAGGTCCGTTGGTCTTATTTTCACTGGGATAAGACAGTCATTAGGCTGGAGGTAAGTGATTGTTTCTGTTGTCTTTCTCTTTGACCCTTGTTTTGAGATCAGATTTCCTAATGTCTAGATCATGACACTTGAGAAGCTAAGCCTTCTATCTCGTGAAACTGAATTACAAACACAAGAAATTTTTGTGAGCAATAATTTCTCGAAGGTAAGAGTTGTTCAACACTTTTGTTACCGTTTCCTTTTGTGTAGCTTGTAGTGTAGAATTCCAATTTCCAAGCCACCAAATCTTCTGATAAACCTAGCACACAAGGTGCTGCAATATTCTCTCCTTTTCATGAGACCTGCAAATTATTCTGTTGTATCCGTAAATCTCTGACTTCCGAGTTTAGTCTTCTATCTAGGGTACTACAATTGATTTAGTTTGAGGACTATCTTTGTTATTTTTCACCTCCCAGAGTGACATGAGGATGAACTAATTTCTAGTTTTCATTTGCAAAAACTGATGCCATTATGTGAAAGCAGATTTATGCTTCCTGGGTTTGTAATCAGTAAGATGTGTGTAGTGCAGTACGAGCTGCATTATGAACACACACAGCTTAAAGATGGGGTCTATTCTTTTTTTCCGGAACAAATCCGCTTTAGTTAGAATCTGCGTGGCATGAAATTTCATCCACTACGGTATCATCTTCTCAAAGAATTGTAATCTCAGCGGTCGCCCTCACCGCCTGCCATCTTGAAGGAGGAATCGATCAGACGGTATTGTTGTCTACTCAACTCGGTTGGCTCGATTTGATGCAGGTGTACCTATTCATTAGTAATGAATGAACTCTCCTTAAAAGCATGCATTTGCTCTACCAAAAAAAAAAGTATCAAGTCAGCTGGAAACGACGATGTCTTTCTCTTCTTTCTCTGAAAAGTGCGTTTTCTACTTTGACCATTGTCTCGAGCTTTTACAGGACCTACAAATAATAGGTGTTGAAGTTTCTTCTAAGATTCCACGACAGGAGCGTCCCGCTGGGAAGTGAAGCTTCAGCTTCAGTACTCTAATTGTCTTGCGAATGCCGCAAGAATAAGATGTACGCTACTTTTGTCTCGAGGGTGAAAGGTTTGCTGCTGGCAGATTTAAGGGTAATTTTATGGGTGAAAGGTTTCGTTATTTTTTGTTTCATATCCAATGTCGTCTTCCTAATTCGTTTTTATCTAGAGATATTTTTTCTATTTAAACAAAAATATTTTTATTTTATGTCAAATATTATTAAAAATTAATATATAATTTATGGTCTTTTTTTTATGGATTCATTTTTATTCATGTCAAAAAATTTTAAATCGCTAACATAATTTTCTCTTTTTTTTTTTTTGCCTTCTCTCCCTTCTCCTCCTTCCTCTCATTCTCTTTCTTTAGGGTAATTACATATTATCATTTGTAGTTAACTATGATTAGCACCTCGATCTTTTATACTTTAAAAAGGAATATTTAGATTTTTATACTTGCGAAAGTGAAATATTTAATATTAATTCTTCTCACATCATTAACTTCATTGATAAAAAAAATTGCACATGTTGTCACGTACCAAAAAGACATGAATGAAAAAGATAAATTTTTTATTATTTTTATATTAATAATTTTATATAAATGTAGTCTTTCACATAAATTATTTTACTTTCCTACGGTTACGATGCGAATGATAGACCAGCAGCGTCGTCGGTGGTGCGCAAGGCCGATGGCATTCTAAAGGAAATTTGGATGTTGCCTTTGACCGTGAACGATTTCCTCCTCCCCTCTTGCTCGTCCGTCACCTTGTTTGTAAAAGCAAAACCTTACAATGTGACGATCATCTTCTTTTCGTTCCATCATTGGTCGGCATTGAGGACCAGCACGTCAGCATTGACTCAACGCTTGCATTGCCAGTGCATGGCATTGAGATGGATGGTGATGCATACGTGATCAGGGGAGGGTGGTTGTGAGGAAGGACGTGGTCAGAGGAAGGTTTTGTTACCTGTGCACTCACATAGCGGATGCCCAACACGTGATGTCCTCCCTAATAAATAAAAATGCAAAAAGGCGAATGAGAAACCAGAAGACTAGTGGTGGCGACTCCCTTGCTACAACATCATACTCCTTTGAGTCATCGAGCAATGATATCGTCATCGTCGTCGTTGGAGATGTGGACGCACCCTACCTCCGTCTTTTGTTCCGATGTCCTCGGTTGTTGACAAGGACGAGGCTGAGGAGGAGGGATGCGTCTCACTGAAGCCGGGCATCACCACACGATAGTTGTTCCCTTTAGCTACGGAGGTTGCTACGATGCAACTTCACATAGTCGTGGAATTGTCCTCCTTGTTGCCTTTGAGCTTTATCGCTGTTGGCTTCTAAAAGGGAATGACAGGTGGTTTGGCGGAGTCGAAGTCCAACTTACTACTATAACAGCAACAACAATAGCAAGTGAAGAAGAACAAAAGGGCATCGAGGTCTCATAGTTCACAGTATCATGGAGTCACCTTCTACTAGAGAACCGATCTCGTGCGTCGTTGATGCTATCATGATCTGCCATTTGTAGCGTAGGAGCAACAGGAGGGGAGGAAAACAATTTACCGTGAATGATAAATTAATAATTTAAAAATAATAAAATTAATTTTTATTCTTTTTATTCGTGTTATTTTACACGTGATAGTACGTATGATTTTTTTCGACGTGAACAAAATTAAAATTAAATATTTTATTTTTATAAATATAGAAATCTTAATATTATTTCTTAAGGTATAAAATTAGGATATTAATCATAATTAACTACAAGTGATAATCTATAATTACCTTTATTCCTCCATAATCATAATTAACTAAAGGGTGAGAAGACAGGAAAGGAGACAAAAGGATGAGAAAGTTAAATGGTTAGAAGTTATTGGTTCAATTAGGTTTAGTTCATATATCTTTTTGTCATTTAAAAAAAATATCCTTAAGTAAAAACTACAATAGTATGAACTTGTTCGATAAAATGTCTTCTCCGCATTATAAATGTATAAACAAAGCATCCATCCCAAACTTATTATATATTTATATATACATATATTAGAGAGAGAGAGAGAGAGAGAGAGAGAGAGAGAGAGAGGAAAGAAGGGGGAAGGAGAATGGGAAGTGGGAGTTCTAAAGTTAAAAGTCGAAGGTAAAAACTTTCTATTACTCACTTATTCCTTCCCACTTGGTGACTTGTCACCGTCTAAAGCTTCTCTTGGTCGAAGACGTCAACACTTCTTCTTCTGTTAACCTCGTGAGTGACTTCTCTTGTCATGATAAGACTAGTTTCCACATTTTTACCTTTTTTATATGCTTCTTCTGCCAAAGCTCAATGGTTAAACGTGACTCGTTTCCATCTTGTGTTGTAAGATCCATCCATCCATCCATCATCACCTTCTTCCTCACAGCAAATCTGTCAAGGTGGGTATCGGGGGCCACCTGTTGCCCAGTGCGACGACAGCCTCTGGATCACAGACTGCAGAACAGCCATGCTTAGAATAGGATGCTTGCTTTTCCTGTGTCTTTAAACGTCATAGGCTTCCTCTCTCTCTCTCTCTCTCTCTCACACACACACACACCCATCTATCCAAGAAAAGGCCATCACATTAGCATGATAGTGTCTTTACAGGCAATTCCTTCTTCCCAGGTTTTCATGCAAATGTAGGGAGGGATATGATGACCTGAGAACTCACCAAGATAGTTACAGAAACATCATCGACTTTCTTATCTTATCATTTTACATTACTCTCGACGCTTCAATGGCGATCTCCACCACCACCATGCTGGATTCCTCTGCCGCACTCGTCGAAGCGCATGTCATCTCGTTCAGAGTCACTTTAACAATCCATGTACGCAAAAGTGACCTGAAAGGGGGTAACCACGTAACTTCGTCCCTCGCAATGTAGCGTTCAACTTAAAGCCTTTCCCTTTTCACCTCCCCTCCACCTGCGTTCTTTCCACCAAACCTTCTTCCCTTCTCGTCTCGAGCCTCCTCTTCTCGTTACTTAAAGTGGTTCATGGATCTTGATCTCTTCTCCAGACTGAAACCTGCATGGCTAAAGACCAAGTCCGTCTCGGAGCACATGCATTCCTACTCTACTCTTTTCTCTTCTGCCTCTTTCTCCTTGCTTTGCTTCGCCAGCCTCAGATTCAACTGAAGACCGACGGTGCCTCGTTATCGAGCAGCAGCAGTAGGCGACTTCTGTCACCTTCCTCGTCTCAATCCATGAGGCTACATCCGAAGAGCGGCAACTCCACCTCCCAGTTCGAAGCGAGCAAACACGAAGTCCCCAGTGGCCCAAACCCAGTCTCCAACAGGTAGCTTCATCGCCCGTCATCATCCGCGTCGATCGTCACCTTCTCAGCTGCTCTATCTTCTGCTTTTCGTCCATCATTTTTTTCTTGTGATCATAAGTTCGCTGCCATCAAATTATGTTGCAGTTCTCGTCGCTTGTATTATTATTGTCAGAAATGACGCTGTTGTAAATATACACGATCGACGCTTCTTGTCATTTTAAGTGCTGAAGAGTGTTCATCGTTCTACTTCAACCGAGATGGCTATCATCCATATGAGTATGCAGGATTGTTCTTTGCTCTTAGAACTCCACTTGGTTTTCTCAAGTAGAGTCAGCAGCCGAAGGCTTGCCATAGGGCTCCCATGTTTGCTCGGACCTGGCTGATCTGATCCGGGCAACATCTCCCGAGAGCAGCCTAACTTTTAGCTGGCCATTGTTTGCTTGCTCTTGTCTTCTTGGATATGTGTGGGATCTAAGGCACCTGTCAATGATGACCGTGGTTACATGATTCGATAGTAATTCTTGTCTGGGATGGGATGCATTCGTCTTTTCCACGGAATGATTGTACTGTCATTGTAGAGGCGATACAACATGAAGAAGGCAGTGCGATTTATCTTGTTCTTTTACTGCTATCTCGTTTCATCAAATGTTATTTATTACTGTGTGGTGGCGAAATGTTGCACTTTGGATTTGTGTTGGGGGGGTCAAAAAGTGGATTGGCCATTGGTGGTTTACTTTGACAGCCCCCCACAAAAACAAGAAAAAGTGAAAGAAAAGAAGTAGATGCAACTGATCGCCTGTGACTTTTCCCCAAAGTGACGACTCTCTGTCTTGGAGACCCAAACCCAAACCCTTCTTTTATCTGCCTCCGTTGCTTTGGAGAGAGAGTGATGTGAAAGAAAAATTAGATTTTAAAATGGTTTTTATTATTTTCTAAAAAAAAAAAAAAATCAAGATTCCAATGTTAGAGACAGAAATCGATAGCATATTGTCTTAATCGATGGATGGATGGATCAATCGATCTATTGGTCACTTAATGATAGGGTGTTTCCGATTTGATTCGGTTGAAATAAAATAGGTCTGAAGTGAAATCGGTTTGTACCCACCTAATCGAATCAATTCAAAATCACTTAATTCAGTTAAGTTAATCGATTATTTGGTTTATAATCTTAAGTAATTATATATATATATATATATTCATATTCAAATGAATGGACTTGGTTCAATTAAAATAAATCGAATAGTTAATCCAATTAAATGGATATGACAAAATTTATGAAATTAAGCTCACATAAGATTATGATAGTGAAATTAGGTCACGTCAATAATCAAACTAGTTAACGGCTTAAAACAATAAACTCATATCTAATTGATATTTTTTAAATTAAAATTAGTTTAATTTGATTCGAACTAGTTAATCATAGAAAAATATTTTTTCTATGATTACATCGACTTGGTAAATGAATTAGAGATCCAGTTTAGTCATGACTAGAAAACATAGTTCTAGTGATGATGCTGAAGTCGAAGATTTTTAAAATATTTTTTTATAAACTCTTCGTACGGGAAGAAATATGATAAATCAATAGTATCTAGAAACTTAGGACGTTTTTGTTTTTTTGATCATTGGAACAGTTTATTTGATTAATAATTGATTTTTTTGGATTGAAAATATATTAAATTAAAGGATTTGAGGTTTATAGTTTTTTTTTCTAGAAAAATAGATTCTACGTTTCGTGATTGATCGTCCTGAACAATCTGTTTATAGTCTTCAAAATTGAACTATCGATAGACCTAATTTGAATCGAAGTAGTTCCAAACTAGTTTGATATAATTTTTTGATTCGATTGGAACACTCCTAAATGATTGATGATTTAAAAACCAGATCGTCGGAGTCCAACTTGACGTAAGAATACCATGCAACCAATATGTTTACGCTTGTATTGGTAAATAAAGAGGATAGAATAATTTAACATTCATGTGTTTTCAAATTCGAACGCCCTTCGAATTCGCGCCTTCTCTGCGTTTTACGCGCCCCCCCTCTAACCAACAACCACTACATATAGAGACTCGCTCGCGGCAAAGAATAGCCATTGAGGACCGCTGTCGTCACCCACACCCTCCTCCATTCTGAATCCAGTGCGCATGGTCTCCAGCTCTTGCTCATCCCTCCCATGCCCGGTTTCTATTTCTGATGGGTAATACGTTGCCGTTCCTTCCTTCATCCAGTGCAAGAGAGGGTCAGAATGCTGCTCTGTCTCTTGATCTTATCTCTCGCTTCTATCGTCCGGGCAAAGGTATGATCTATCGCACCATCTTCTAATTTTACATCGCTCGTCACCCGATTATTTCACCTTTATTTTCCCTCTGAATGCTTGCAATGTGACATTCGGTGTTGTGTCAAAATGCCTCTGTGATTCGATTCCGTAGATCTGATTGTTCTTTTTGCATCTCACTTGGTCCAATTTATCTTGCTGGTAACTTGCTTGATAAAAGTCCCGTTTTGCATTCCTTACTGATTGGATCCTACGTTTGCACCTATGTAATTAGGCGATTAAGAATGCATGAATTTTACTATGCTGAAAGCCTGATGGGGGTTTCTTTTTTGAATCAAAGCGAGTAAATAATAGAATACGTCGTTAGAAGAGGTACTATATACTGTAGATAAAATTATGTGGAAGAAACTGTTGTTCGAGAGGGCTAAGTATCATTAGGACGCATGGTGATACTAGTATGAGCGTCTAAGGGAAGCGAGACAGGCACTCGAAAAGATGTATGCAATAGCAACAAGGTTTACATCATGGCATGATCTCGTCGATTTATTGATTACGGAGAATTGGCAGGTCTTTGCACGCGTATCAGAGGATTAGAATTATGTGTTGAATGAGAACATCAACATTGGTGGGTGTCTGGTTTCGATGTGAGTATGAAGTAAGAGATTCTACAAAGGATGAGTAGGAGCTGAGTGGCTCGATGAGGAAGCTAAGAAGGGGAACCAAAATTTGTTCTCGGAAGTCACTGGATATGAACGGCAAATCTGGAAATAATAAATCTGCCCTTGGATGTGCTTCATTTGAGCCCAACCAAGTTTAGCTAATATATTAGTGAAAGAATATATAAATGATTCCTAGGCTCGAAGTCATATATAATCAATCACTCAATCGTAGATATGTACCACGACCAGTTATTCACCAAAAGCACCCGTATAATCATCGTTCCTTGTCTTTGGTAGGAGAGCATCTATCGCCTCTTAAATGTCTAGGATTAAATCTCCCTCTTGTGCAAGTTTCATGTTTTACTCATCGTTATGATTGATGGTTCATCCACTAATGGTGGATGGCCTTCTTTCTAGCTGTCGTCTTGAGTATGCTTAGTGGGTCCTAAACCCTACTCGTGGTATAAGATGTATGTATCGCCCATGTTGCAGTCCATGGTGCCTTTTATCAAAAGAAAAGAAGAGAGAAAAAACTCTACACAAGATCTAAACAGAGAGTTAGTCTTGGTATCAATGATTAGGTTGCTCTTTAACTCATCTAGGCCATGCACTGGCAGGAATCTTATGAATTACATATATATATATATATATATGATTATTGCATACTAATATATTTGTGTTTTGAAGGACTTTCTTTATTCCAAGGATGAGATATGAGTGTGGTTTTGGCAGTGAGATCACGGCATATTCAGAGTAGACACATCATCGTTGTCTAAATTCCACAATTTTAGTTTTAAGCTCCCCTTAATTTGTTGATTGCCTTATTTTTTATATGATGGCTTCCCTTTAAACAAGTGATTCACCAGCCAGCTACTACAATAAGGTTCAACGACATTTTAGGTTCTTGACTGGTTCCATCTTTTTAGCTTCACCATCATGTCCGAAGTTAAACTCGCCTGTCCAAAACACACTAAATCAGTAGTGCTCAGATACTTTTAGCTTTTGCGTCTGAGTTCGTTGCCTACATGCAACCATGCATGTTTTAGCCAGAAGTCTAGTTTCAGGCGTAACATGATACGGAAGGTTTGCAGGCCCAATGATGGACTCGGAACTTTGTGTTGTCTAACTGCGAGTGCAATTTGGGACCGCCATAACTGTCTATTTCTCTTATCCTATAAGCATTTGTCTATGATTCATCTTTGGTACTTGTGAAAAGTGATCATGGATGAGGAAATGATCACAGCTGTTGTAGTAGATAATAATGCGCCTCATGCCGACTGAAAAGGCATCCGCTGCTATAGTTAGTTGGTGGGTTATCTTTTTCATGCTTTTTGGAATCGGTAAGATGATATGCTGGAGATAAATTTTCGTTTAGAGCCTTGCTTACCTTTATAATGCAAATGATGCATTGCCTCTCGATGTTAACCATCTAGCTGGAGCATATTCCAGCTGTAGTTATCTATCTGCGTACTCCTGTTTCAGTATGTAGCTTTTCTGTGTACCAACTCCTTTCGTTCCTTTACAGTCGGACCTTGGTTAACAAAGAGTAACCATGCGTCCACTTGGGGCCACCTTTTTGAGGACAAGATGTTGGCTAAACTCTTTAGCTTATCCTGTTTGGTGATCTGTGAGCATGTCGTCAGATTGGACTCGTATTTGGTGTGTGTGTAAAGAGGTTGTGGGAATCTTAGCTATCTATCACGGGAGACCAAGTCTACCTACAAGTTAGGAATCGAATTCATAATTAATTTCTGAGGTTTTTGACAATGACGTTGGGAAAATGGTCAGAAAAATTAGATTGAAAATTGGACGGATTTTTTTTAAAAAATATTTTATTTTTAGGATTTTCTTGGAAAATACTCCATTGTTAGGATTTTCTAATAATATTTTTTTTAATTTTCAAAATATTTTTAATTTGATGGTCAACCATATACCTTTTGTTTTCTTCCTTGATATTTCTTTTTCTATGAACCGGTACATATTCTTGATATTCTTCCTTGATACATTTTTTTATGAACTAGTGTAGTTACAATACTTTTACATGTTATCATGTAAAGATATTGTGTTTATCGTGTGTCTACAATGTTTTTATATTACAGTTCAGCATTTTCAATATTATTAAAACATATTATATTGTGTTATAGTGTTTTTATGATATTATTGAAAACACCATAACACAATGCAAGAACATCATTACTGGATCAGTTCATCCTATAGATTGATCCATAAGAAAAGTAAGATAAAAGAGATAGGTGAATGAGGATGTTCAAGGTATTAGGAAAAAAAATATATATTAGGAAATTCTAAAAATGAATATACTTTCGGGGGGAAAAAACGAGTTCTTTTTCCCAAAAATTACATGAAACTTTGGTCCTTATAACAACTCTATAGTTGTGCGATAAGAAAGACAGAGTTCTAAAATAGGGTAGGAACAGTTATTACAATGAACAGTGTTTCTTTGTGAATGCTTGAACTTTGGAAATATGGCACGAGAGCATTGATTAAAAGGATAGTTAAAGTGAGTCGGGCAAGATAGGGAATGGTTCCGCATGCAAAAACTCATCGACAAATGTCTTCCCGGACTTGACTCCAAAAACGCTTTTCTTCCATTTTGACAAGCTTCATGTGAGAGGCTTAGTAGGACAAAGGTTTTGGGAGAAAAAAGTCTGGAGTTCCGAAGCCTCATTTAATTGCCCGAATAAAATATAAGGGATGTTGTTAGTAGCGTTCATTTATTCCACGTTCGTGGCAGCTCGAGTTTTCCGGCGAAGAAGATGTCGTGGTTCCACTTTGACCGTAGTACTTTTTTTTTTTTTTTTTTCCATCTCATTTCAATTGAACTCTTGTGCGAGAAATGGCGGGATGTGATTTAGAATTCAGAAGCAAACAAGACACTCCTAACAAACAAACAAACAAGGCAACTATAGGCTCTCGGCCTTACTGCCGTCTGTCCTTGCAACACCGTATCTCTCTTTAGAATTCTTTGACAGCCTTTCCTACTTCCATATTGGTGAACCTCATTACTATATGTTTATATACATACTATTCGTATTATCGACTCTCCTCAACGCCACTTACCAGGAGGCTAGCACAGTCCCAGTGAGTATGAATGGGGCCCGCCGAGCTCCTGAGTCTTCTTTGACCTCCTTCCTTCCTATCAGCCTTTTTTTTTTTTTTTTCCCCAACTACCCTACGGCAACCACTCCCCTGAATGCCAATAACTGTAGTAATACGCTCCACTGGTCAGCACATGGCATGGCCATGCCACCACATGGTGGTGCCATGCATGCATGTCAGTGGTCTTCCTGTACCCTCGAAGTGTTGACTCGTCTCATTATTGTCCTCACAACCTGACCTCGTTTTTGTACTCGTAGAGGCGCCCTAGAGCCGTCATTTCCTGCAAAACTCTACGTGGAACAAGTAGGGAGTGATTCAAGTGAATTTGTGGTATGCTACCGAACGATTCTTGTAGGCGATCTACACCCCAGCCGTTCCCATGAAGAAGCCTCACCTAAAATGTCTCTGTTCTCTGGTTGCTGCGACCTATTCCACCACTTCCGATATCCTATCTTAACCAACTCAATCACGATTCGGATCAGTTAGTTGAGATTCACGTACCCTGGCGACACAAAAAAGAAAAGTTTCTGTGAGAGAATTGGAGTCGATATTTTTCTCGCTTTTCTTGGGGGTTAGGATGGATCCCAGACGTCGATCGGATTGCAATGCCCCACCCATGGCTGATCTGTCCCACACACGAGACAGGTGAGCTCCACCCTTCCCCAAGTCTCCCTCGACCTCATCGCCCACTCCAATATATGCTAAAAATGCGGCAGCAACCTCCCATGTTCAGTTAGACAACAGAGATTCCAGTGCGGCAGAGGAGGTATCAAAACAGAATGGAGTCATCCGGCGCCGACTCCTCCTCCTCCCCCTCCCCTCCGCCCCCCGTCCAACGGGACAACCTTGCCCCAAGCTGCGACGACGCGCCACCTCCTCCGGCCACGTCACTTGGCCGCGTCAAGCTTATGGTCAGCTACGGCGGCCGCATCCAGCTCCGCCCTCACGATAGCAGCAGGCTCTCCTACGTCGGAGGTGAGACCAAGATCCTCTCCCTCGACCGTTCCGCCCGCCTCCCCGCCCTCCTCACCAAGCTGGCATCCCTTGCCCGCTTTTCCGCCCCTCTCTGCCTCAAGTACCAGCTCCCCGGTGAGGATCTCGACGCCCTCGTCTCCGTCATCGACGACGGCGACCTCGACCACATGATGACTGAGTACGACTGCCTCTGCTGCACCTCCTCCTCCTCCAAGCCGTCGCCCCGCCTCCGCCTCCGCCTGTTCCTCTTTCCCGTGTGGCCCCCTCCCCCGCGCCCCTCTGCCGCCCTTCTCGTTACCCTCAACCCCGTCCCCGCCCACCCTCCTCCTCCTCCTGCAACTCCAATTGTGCCGGAGGCCTCGCCGAGCCCTGACTTCCTTTTCGGCCTCGACCAGGGCTTCGTCCCTGCCCCGGCGGTGAAGGTCACCACAGATCCTCAGCAGCGGCCACCGTTGCTAGAAAGCCTTCCCCTCTCAAAGCCCGATCTGGCCAAGGATGACCCCGAGCAGCCGATCGGGACTGGTGCTGATACCGTCGCCCCCGCCGTTGCCGTGGTCTTGGCAGGGGAGATCCAAGCACAGATTCCGGAGCTACAAACGCTAAATATCGCCGAGAACGCTCGGCCGCCGATTCCACGCAACAGCAGCGAGGAGACCCTACGTAAGATATGCCCCCTGGAACACCATGTTTCAAGAGCGCCTGAGAAGGCAACACCGGCGCCACCACCCTCCCCAGCGTTGTACTGGCTGGAGCAAAGCGGAGCGACGTCGGGTGGCAGGTACGCCTCCTTGGCTCCCGGCGTCGATCAGACGGTGTACCTAGTCCCGGCATCACCGGCGGTCTACCCAGGGTTCTTCCCTACGGTGCGTAGTGTGGTACCATCGGAAGCCTACAACGAGGCGCCGGCGAAGGTAGTGGGAGGCGTTGGCGGAGCAATGCCGGGCCCGGAGGTCTATGCAGGGGGGCAGTTGGCGTACGGGCGGGTGGTCTACTACCCCAGCGTGGCGCCCACGTTTCCGACGGTCACGAGCGTTGCCCTCAATCCGGCCGATAAAACCGTGAAACCTTCAGCTTGATCGAGTCAAAAAAACGAAAGAAAAGTCTTCTCCTTCCTTTTTCTTTTGTGTCTCCCTTTCATAGTTTTTGTTAGTTTACTCCTACGGGTTTGCAGTCGTCTATGTTCGTAAATATGCACGAATCGATGTCAGTAGAGGTGGGTTTTTATATTAGTCATGAGTTAGATGGGGAGTACGTTGGGTCCGTCTGAGTAAGGGCTTTTGATGATGATGTATCTTGAGATTGACGGTTGGCGGCCAAGTGTGGGGAAATTTTGGAAGGGCCACCAAACTATTTCCATTCCTTTCCACCAAACTATTCCCATTCCTTTCCACCACATTCTTCTCACCTACCTCTCCTTTGGCTAATCATCCGTCGTTCGTCAGAAAATAAAGGGGTGATGCTAAAGCAGTCAGGCAAACTCATCGAGGTTTTGGAATTCCTGTATTTGCCATTCCACGTAGCGTCATGCGTCTTAATGCCGTTTAAGGTGTCCGATCTTATCCTTAAAAATGTGATCACTTAAATTTTCTTTTCTGAATGCTTCTACTACTACTACTTGCGATTAAGATTCGGATGTCGATACGTAAAGAAATTTTGCATAAGATGTGATGACTTTAAGATGCTAGGGGATCTCATAAGAAACATTGGTAAAATGGATGATGAACCACAACCATGCAGTCAAAATTAATCTCAACAACCAATCACACTCTGTGATATAGTCAAAATTAATCTCAACAAGATTAGAGATAGGAGGAGTTATATCTCTAGATCTCTTAGACGAATGATGGGCATGGAGAGATTCTTTGGTAAGGGCTAAAGTTGTATAGATTGTGATGGATGTGTCATTTGGCCTCATTTCTATCGAATCATTGACATAAAACGGAATAGACATGAGACTAAATCCAAATATATGTATTTGTCATAACTTAAAATTGAAAGATTAAAGTGTTTAAATGGAAGACCGATTTTATCTTGAGTAGATTCTAAGGATAGAGAGAAGGGACATTCAAGGAAGATTCAATATGGAGATGGCAATAAAAGTAATTGTTCATTTTAAATAGAATGATGATTCTTTGTCATGTCATGTTCTCAAACCTCGATCGGTCCCAGAATCAGATTTTTAACTATATATATATATATATATATATATATATATATATATATATATATATATATATATATATATATATATATATGATTGATTGATGAGCTATTAATAAGATGTTAATATATTTTAAGACAGCAAGAGAGCACGTAGTGCAACTTTCGGGTGCCGTCAGATGGGGAGGCCCAAAACAGCAGCAGCGGCTTGCGTCATCCGCCGTGGAGCATGAACCCAGGCTGATCTGGTCGAGGTTTGTACCCCAATTAAAGCGGTGGTGGTTGTTGCGGCGTCGGATCTTATTGACATATTCTTTTTTTTTTGTGGCTCGTATATTTATTAACAATTATTTGATTATACGCTTCCGCTTTGCTTCGTGCCGCGTGTGGTCTCGGCGATAGCAATTCCGATTCCTCGAGGCAAGGCTGCCCTTTTCCCGCACCCCAACCGCACGTTGCTGTTTCCTCCATCCTCCCTTGGCAGATGTGTGTATCCGATGCCTCTGCGTCGACCCTCATCTCCTTTCTTCTCCTTTTGGTTGTGTGGGTGAGTTCCTCCTCTTCTGCACGGTGCAGAATAAAGAGGGATTAGAGATTGAATCGATCGATCGGTATCGAATGGGTGAGTCGGGTATGGATAGGCTTCCCGAGGGCTGCGTCGCCCACGCCATCGCCCTCACCTCCCCCCGCGACGTCTGCCGCTTCTCCGCCGTCTCCTCCGCCTTCCGCTCCGCCGCCGCCTACGACACCGTCTGGGACCGCTTCCTCCCCTCCGATTACCGCTCCATCCTCTCCCGCGCCATCCGCCCCGTGGTATGCTCCTCCAAGCGCGACCTCTTCTTCCGCCTCTGCGATTCCCTCCTCATCGACGCCGGCAAGATGGTACGTCTCCTCCTCTAGATTAGATGCTCTGTTTTCTTTAGGGTTAATATTATATTCTTCTTCATCGGTGAATTGGGACCGGTTTCTGATTGGAACTGAACGACAAAGAAGAGATTTCTGGTAGAAGAAACATAGAGAACCACCATCTTTCCGGTTCTCTTTTTCTTCGATTTCGATTTCGATTTCGCCCATGCTCTCTGGGCCGCAACGTGACAGGATGAGTCGGGTACAAAGCTTGGCTGTTGTTTGATGCTTGCAGAGCTTCTGGTTGGAGAGGTCGAGTGGGGCCAAGTGCTACATGCTCTCCGCCCGATCGCTGTCCATTACGTGGGGAGACACGCCCCAGTACTGGAGGTGGGTTCCTCTGTCCGACTGCAGGTAATGTAGTTTGCATCCCTCTCTCCAACGCTGCTGCTGCTGCTACTGCTTCATGTCTCATTCCCCGTGCGTGCAAGGTTCTCGGAGGCCGCCGAACTGGTAAACGTGTGCTGGCTGGAGATCCGTGGCAAGATTCAAAGTCGCATGCTTTCTGGGCGGAGGACGTACGCTGCCTATCTCATCTTCAGACTAGCGGACTGGTCGCGTGGTCTCGGCCACCCACCCCAAGAAGCATCCGTCACGATGGGGGTGCAGCATTCATCCACCCACGTGGTCCGTCTTCAGCCAAATGATTCGCCATCTCGTGTACGCGCTCGGAGGAACAGGATCCGGTTCGGGCCTTTGGTGAGGTGGGGCGCGATGATGCTGGAGATTGCAGCGGACCAGGAAGCGGCGGCGGAGGTTGGGGACGCAAGGGACGACGGGTGGATGGAGGCGGAACTGGGGGAGTTCTACATCGATGAGGGAGAGGACGGGGAGGTGGAGATGAGTTTGATGGAAGTGAGGGGAGGGCACTGGAAGAAGGGTCTCATCATCCAGGGAATCGAGATCAGGCCCAAGGCCTAGCCGCACAGGCGCCCCCCAAGGGCATGTGATTCGGGCATTCCTCGAATCGCACCAATACTACGCGCGATAGATATCTCCCTGTTGCTTCTTTTCCTTTTGGTGATCGAGTGATACGGAGAGAGAGTGTGTGTGTTTTGTTTTGTTTTGTTTGTCAAATGCAAGTGCATCTCTTTCTTGTACGCTGTTTCTAGCAGCTTGTACGTACGTTGTGGAAGCTTCTGGTGTTCTCTTAAAAGACGAGAGATGAAATTAGCGATAGGAAATTACTGGTGTTGGAGAATCATCAGTGAATCAAGCAATAAATGATTTGAGAATAGCGATTACAGTATATACTTAGTTCAACCAATCATTGTACCTTTCAAATATCAATCGGTTGATGACTCCAAGACGATCATCGAGAATGGTGTGAACCAATATTGTGTGTATCGATAAATACTTCCAACAAGACTACAAAGGGAAGAAGGTCTTCTAAATCGTGCAGTGAAACAAGACGAAGGAAGAGGGTCTGATTTGGAGTTGTCCTCTCACGATAAAATTAACACACAAGAATAGTATTCAAATTTTGTTGTATACGCCAAAGAAAGACACTTCCTGTGGAGGAGAGGTAGCACGCAATCACCGGTTCATCGAACCTCGCACAACAACAATTAACCCTATATGTAACATAGGTAGCAAACAAAGGTGGCACGCAATCACCGGTTCAGCGAACCTCCCTCTCTAGGGAGAGGGAACAGTGCACCAACTATTATAATAGTCAGTAAAAAAAAAAATGTAACGTTGGGGTGAGAGAGGCTCGAACTCTCGACCTCAGGATAACTCGATAAAGCTATGAGACCTACGCGCTAACCAACTGCGCCACCACCCCGATGGTGTTTAAGGGTAAGAAATATTTATATTATTTATTATTTATTTATCGAAAATTTGCATTTACTTTCCCTATATTATCATATATTTTTTGCTTTTACTTGAAATCAAAAAAAAAAAAAAAAAGGAGGGGATAACAAGTGCATGATTCTCGATTATAAAGAAGAATGGAGCTGAACAAAAATAAATTCATAGAATAATTTATATATATTTTTTCTTTAGGCAATTTTTCTTTTAGATGGTATATTATTTATTTATGAGAGTTTTTCAATTGATTAAATTGGGTGTGTCGAGTCTCTCGATCTACTATCGATAATTATTATTTTAATCATTATAATAATATTATTGAAGATTGTTTCTCTACTCCCATCAAACCCCATGAAATGCTTGTGGGATGAAATGCACAGATACAAGTATAATTACTTGAAAGAAAACAAAAACTAATTATCGACCAAAATTACTGTGCCAAAAATATGTGGTAATATAAATGAGCCACGAACGACCATTGTCGTACATATACACTGCGTCCACAGACTCCCTCTTGATCTTATCCATTTAGAACAGAATGAGATGCGACGGCAACACAAGAAGCCGTTCACGACAAATAATAAAGGTGTTGCTTTTTGCCTCGGTGTTATCCTTCACACAGCGGTGGCAATGCGTGGATTGATCACCGCACGGAAGGCACGGCCGGCTTCTTCTGCAGGTGGCTCTCAGTCGACATGCGATCGATCCTCTGTCATCATTAAGACGACGACGCGGAGAGAGAGAGAGCAGACGACCCAGCGGAAGAGACAGCAATGTAATCTTGCACTCAAGTCACCGACGACAAAATGCTGCTATATCTCCACCGGGCTGGCTGTATATCAACTCGTCAATCCGGACCCAATTAATGCCATCAGGACGGACCTGAATCGTGTTGTTGATACCTTAATTCTCCTTCTCGATGCAATATTCCAAATAGCTTATATGCATGGTATTCACGAATATATATGTATATTTTTTATTTTTGAGGCTAACATTTTTCGAGGATAAAAAGTCATAATATGAATAGGATTTCTCATTAAGGAAGAAAATTCTAAAACTAAGATTTGGAGAATATCTCATATATTTATATGTTTTTGATATTTGACTACGATGTTAAGAAATATATTAAGTGAGTTTTTTTAATGGGTCTAGAGAATGTAAAAAAACATATATATAATTTTTTTTTCAAATTTATGTACGAGGATATGCTAGTGTGATTCACAATTTGAGTTAGGATTAACTAAAGAGTGTTTGCAATTGATCTCTATGATATAAAATATATCTTAGAAGAACAAATACTCCAAATAGAGAAAGAGAATGTCATTCTATACAGAAACAACTCGAGGGAAGAGTTAAGAAAGGAAAATAAATGTTTGCTTCTTTATAGATAGAGATAAAGTATTTTAATCACATTAATTTTATATTAATTATTTATACTTATTGATCTCTAAGATTTTCCTGTTAATTTTGAAGCCACACAACTCATCTCACACTGTTTAACTGTTTTGCATGCACTACTATCTCGTTGGTCCTTACGCAAAATGCCTTGCTTTCTCCCACATACTGCATGGTTGAGCATCGTCCTCCACCATCATCAACCATCTTCTCTCTCTCTCTCTCTCTCTCTCTCTCTCTCCCTCTCTGTACATCCATCATACATCAGGGAAGGCACGTCTCGATCTCACTATTTTCTCTTCACCTACAGTTGCATGACCATTGCATCTTCTGCTCGCTAACGCTTGGCTTCTTCCCGTGTACTCCTACTACGTGTATACGACCTCGTCCGAGAGAAATCCGATTGGTATTCTTATCCCAATTAATGTCTTATATACTCGACCAGGAGTCATTAGTGATCTCATCGTCATTAAATCTCCATTTCAACGTCCTCCAAAAGTCAAAGAGCAAGATCGCTGCTTCCATCTTCCTCTCTCACTCGCCAACGAATCTATCATTGACCAGCACAGCTTGTCAACGCATGGTACGTCGCCATACTTAACACACCCCACGTCCCAACTGTCTCCGTCTGCAGTCTACGTTGGCTTTTCTGCTTCGGTGTGGCTTCGCATTGACTCGGTGACTCCGTCACATATCTTATTAACAGAGCCACCGAGTGGTTGTCCAAGCCAGCCATCAGCTTAGCTGGAGTTTCTTGTCACTTCGCAAGTTGGAATACGCAAAAACTCATTCCTAAAGTTTTAGATAAATTGGTGATCGATATGAATGGTATTATTGAAGTTTGAATCCCACCCGATTCAGTTTAGATCTATGCATGTAAGAATTCTAATATGATCGAAACCTTGAACGCTCCCTTGATGGTTGAGATAGATTTGGACGCGTGCTCCGTAGCTAGCTGACCTATATGAAGATCAAGATCAAATGAGTTTTTTATATGATCCTTATGATGTTTAAGTCGATAAAAGAAAATGAAATTTAATAAATTATACTTGACTTCGATTATTATGTTCTACAGTTAGTAAATTGAAAGAATAGTCTATAATACAAGTGGAATATTTTCTTGATCTACTATTTTTAAGATATGAATAGAATATATTGATCCGATTTTATCTTTCTATTATTGTGCTATATATCGAGTTGTCATTGGGTGAATATTTGCGCTATCAATGATGATCAACAATATTTGGATTAGCCTCGCCAATAATAATTGCAATAAGTTGAGGATTTAGAGACTCGAGACGATGGCTTTGGCATGAGATATATAAGTAGGAACAGCGCTCCTTCTTCTCCGAGCAGTGTTAGTTGCCATCCCTAAAACATTACTTGTCGAAGCTCCTCTTCTTCTCTCCTCTATTGCTGATCAATGGTCCGGTGGGGCTCCTGCCAACTTCTGAGCAGTGTCCTACCAGGATATGGTTGTCCTCCATAAACGTAATCCGAACTCCTCGTCATTATTATTTCCTATTGCGTACAAAGGAATTTAGTAATTATTACACATAACCTTTGAAATGTGGTGTGGTTGATAGCAGAGAGGGAATTCTTCCTTGCAATGACCCACAATGATCACCTTCCATGACCCTCATCTCTCTCTCTCTCTCTCTCTCTCTCTCTGATCCTTCGAGTTCCTTCTCTCACATGCCCGTGACAGACCTCAATGTAACAGTCAATCTAAAAAAGGACTTGGTTGGGAAGCAGCAGATGATGGTAGTGCATTTATAGCCGCTCAACCCTCCGAAGCCATTCACTACGTATAACTCTCCCCCGATCCCTCCTCTTCCAGTGGAAACAGCACCGAGAAGAAGGTAGATTATTTATTTCCTTGGCATTGTGCCATGGATCTCTTGTGGACGATCTCCACTATCCTTCTTCTCTGTTCTTTGCTGTCCATTCTGTGGAAGGGGTTCGACCGTCGGAGGAACCGGAGCTGCTACCTCCTCGACTTCGTCTGCTACAAGCCTTCCGACGATCGCAAGCTCTCCAGCGAGCTCTGCAGCGACATCATCGTGAGGAACAAGAGACTGAGCGTGCCTGACTACAAGTTCCTCCTCAAGGTCGTCGTCAACTCCGGCATCAGCGAGGACACGTACGGCCCCCGGAGCATCATCGAGGGCAGGGAGGAGTGTCCCACCCACGACGACTGCGTCGACGAGGTCGACGACTGCATGTATCGCACGCTAGACGAGCTCTTCCTCCGGACCAGTATCTCTCCCATTGACGTCGACGTGCTGGTGGTCAACGTGTCCATGTTCGCCCCCTCCCCTTCCCTGACGTCGAGGATCGTCAACCGGTACAGAATGAGGGAGGACGTCAAGAACTTCAGCCTGGCCGGGATGGGGTGCAGCGCCAGCCCCATCGCCATCGACCTTGTCAACAACATCTTCAAGACCCGGAAGAGGACGCTCGCTGTCGTCGTCACGTCCGAGTCCATTGCCCCCAACTGGTACTACGGCACGGACAAGTCCATGATGCTGGGCAACTGCCTCTTCCGCTCCGGAGGCTGCTCCTTCATGCTCACGAACGATCCGTCGTTGAAGCACCGAGCTAAGATGAGCCTGAAATGCCTGGTCCGGGCGCACATCGGTGCCAACGACGACGCCTACAGCTGCGCCATCCAGAAGGAGGACGACGAGGGCCGCGTTGGTTTTCACCTGAGCAAGAGCCTCCCCAAGGCGGCGGTGCGGGCCTTCGCCGAGAACCTCCAGAGGCTGGCGCCCAAGGTGCTACCGGTGGGAGAGCTTGCGCTGTACGTCCTCCGGGGGTTCCGGCACTGGCTCTGGAGGTCGAAGGAGGCGAAGACAGACGCAGCGACGGCCGCGATGGTGAACTTCAAGTCGGGCGTGGACCACTTCTGTCTCCACACCGGCGGCGCGGCGGTGATCGATGCCGTGGGAAGGGCCTTGGGGCTGACCAAGTACGACGTGGAGCCGGCAAGGATGACGCTGCACCGGTGGGGGAACACGTCGGCCAGCAGCTTGTGGTATGTGCTGGGCTACATGGAGGCCAAGAAGAGGCTGAGGAGGAAGGACAGGGTGTTGATGCTGAGCTTCGGGGCGGGGTTCAAGTGCAACAGCTGCCTGTGGGAGGTGCTGCGTGATCTGAACGATGGCGGAGCGTGGGAGGACTGCATCCGAGCCTACCCTCCACAGACCCTAGTCAACCCTTTCATGGAGAAGTTTGGGTGGGTCAAGGAGGCGTAAGCAGCGCCGTTCGCATCCTCTTGCTCCATCGATTCTTTCCAAACTGTATGTTGAGTGGCACCTTTCGCTTCTGGTTGTTCTTTTCTCATTGTGATCTCGATTGTCGCATACATTATTGTTTCATTAACTCACTCGGCTATAGTCGGATAGCGTCGACATGGCTGGGATTGCAAGGACGGTAAGTTGATATGGGCCTTCATAGCTCGAGTCACAATAGTTGCTGCTGGGGCTGATGAGTACAATCTAATAAATGGATTCAATGCACGCGTCATTATCTTTTTGCCCTTTTTGGTTTCCCGAACCGCGCTGTCCCCGCAGGTCTGTGTTCGTCATGTCTCTTCGGCTTCACTCGTCGGTCATCGGTGTATACGACGCGCCCCGCCACCCCCGCCTCGACCCGGCTCGATGCGCTGCACTGCAGATCGGTACGCAACATTGATGTGGCTGGTGGAATGCGACGGACATCCAGGTGGTACGCTCATTGATTTGTTGCCCGCGAGAGTACATGGTGGGTTTTCGGGCCAAAGATATCTAGGCTTTGGAAGCCCAAAAGTTTGAGGCCCAATCCAAGCCCATGTCTCAGTATGCAAGCCGATGCTCAGGTGTGTGTATTTTGGTGTTTACGTATGAATACATATATCCATCGTAGGAAGATATCCATGCACATATGCTCTCCATGACTTCCTCATAGCATTCGGCCGGACATGCAACACGCATGCATCAGTCGTTGACTTGTACTCGAGGAGATGCGTGATGAGAGGGGAAACACAACAAAAGATAGCAGGGCAACAAAACAGTGGAACAGCAGCTAAGGAGGCATGCACTGATGCTTTATCCAACCAAAACTGTGGATCAAACCCTACACGGACATGAATGCCCAGCATACCAATGGCCAGACACTGTTAGGAGACAGTCAATCGGACATGTCGGTTGTCAATTGTGGCCGAATGCAGACAAAAAATGTCAAGCATTATAAATAGGTGTCCAGAATTGAAGTCCTTGCTTGCCCATACATTTAAAGATCTTAAAATCCGTCTGGTCTCATATTTTCTCTCATTATTTCATTAATAGTATCATTGATATGTTGGTTAGTTTGTTGATCGAAACCAATCTCTACAATTTGAGGGCTTCGTATAGCTCGGGTCTGGAATATTCGTTTTCATCGGAAGCTTGATAAGTCACTCAAAATATCATCATAAAATGTGCATCAATTATAAAAGATAGATGGATATATCAATGCTCAACATTCTTTTTTAATTTATCTCAAATATTCAAATATTGATTAAGGTATACATCAATTTTCATACAAAGAAGATAGATGATTTGAATTTAGCATCACAAAGAGCCCTCGACATCTCGGGTGACATCAACTATTGTAGCACGGGTCAAGTCCATAGCAAATCAAACGGATTAATATCCTCATCAAGGACCTATCCATGAGTAATTCTTTTTAGCACGGGTCAAGTCCATAGCAAATCAAACGGGTTAATATCCTCATCAAGGATCTATCCACGAGTAATTCTTTTTAGCACGGGTCAAGTATCGTATTATGATACTACTAAATCATATTCGATGTCGCCTAACTCAATGTTTAGATCTACGCTAATGGCAGCTGCCTCTTATGAATTCATTGAAATCTTCTTTCGCTTTCGCCACAAAATACTTTTAGAGAAAGTAAATGCAAAAGAGACTTTGTTACATGGTTAACTCAGAAAAATGATTTTGGTCCTCATTTCAAACAAAGTTTTACCGTAATATATTTTTTTTCCTCTCCCAAGTTGGAAATTTTCCATGGAAGCTGAAAATTTGCCATGGATACTAAAATATCGTTTGATTGAATCTTAAATATATTTTATACTAAAATTGAAAGTTCAGAAAGAGGAATTAAGAAGCAAAAGCATTTGTCTTACTTGTATTCCTTAGTCCTATGCAAGCAGCATCCGACAAGAAGACCGTCCATGATACAAATGCATAGACGATTCTTGTATGCGTTCGATGAATACGATCTTAATGTGGTAAAATCGAAAGAATCGGAAAGCTGTGCTTCCTCTCTGGGTAATCGTGGTTTTCAGAAGAGTTTTTTTACATTGGGATTCGAGAGAAGGAAGAGGAGGATGAGGGATTGGTCAAGCGAGAAGAAAGGGGAGGAGGAGGAGGAGGCAGAAACAAAAGCTGTGAGACAGGAGAGAAGTGGATTTCAGGGTTTGTAGAAGACAGTAAGGCGATCGAGTCAGATATCAGCCAATTACCGTTCTCTTTGACATTCCGTTGGTGGCGGGGCTTTCACCCAATCAATTTAGCTGCAACATTGCGAGTCCCTCGAGTGTCAAACACTGGCTGATCTCGTGATCCAGAAACGAACTGTCAGAAGCGTCCTCAATGTTCGTATTCCCATCGGTGAATGCTGTCAAGTAAACAAAAAGAAGGTTATTACCCACCCATTCGACATGCCGTAATAAGATATATAGATTCGTGGCCTGCCATGGATGGCGTGGGGACCTAAGTGGGAAGCATGAAGAAGAATAAATGACCTAAGCCTATGCGGAAGGACCCGGTGAGCTCAGTCCCCACTCCTTAAAAGCTCACAGGCGACTCGAGCTCCGGTTCGTGCAATGGAGAGACGCGTCTTCTTCCTTGACCGTTCTCACTGACAGAAAGCCACATACATAGAGGTGGGCAGGAGGCATTCTTGGTGGGTTCACGTCGATCGGGAATTGTTTATGCGTCACGAGATCTACGTGCATGGGGGAATCCACCAACAACATTGAATCCAACCACAGAAAAGGCCACAAGATATGATTGAAATAATCCCCACGGGCAGGCCGTACCCTCGGATGGTGCTTCTGGCCACTTACCTTTGCAGCCTTTCACCCCCTCTTTTGGCTCTTCTTTTACCGCGTCCGGAGCTCGTGTCGTCTTCTTTACCTCGACCGCCTTTGCGGCCTGGCTTTCTCAAGAATCCAATGACTGCCGGAGTGCTGTTCCAGGTTTGACCTGCTGTTGCTGCATGCCAACTGCAAGAAAGTGGAGCAGCGTGTAGCGTGACCATGGGTTGCAGCAGCACGCTCCACTGCTATTCCCTCGTACGTAAACACCGACTGCATGCATGCAACAGCAGAAGGCGATAAAGAGATGATGACTGCAGTTTCTGCCGTGGATTAGAGAATGTGTTAACTCGTCGCCTTTCCTTTGGAATGTTTCATTCCAGCGAGCTACGTTGATTCATGCACACACACAAACACAAACACAAACACGCACGAGTGAGATGGGTTGTAGGCACAGAAAAAGCAAAACAAAATGGAAGTACGAAGGAAAATATATTATTATATCATGATCGAGTAGGAGGAGGAGGGAGGAAGGGGTGGGTCATCATACAGTAATAAATAAGGAGCATGGAGATCATATGAAGGAGCGAGTGCACATTCCCGCACGAGAGAGAGTTAATTGGGATCACCAGATGTCACTGAGGGTGATGGTGCTCACGTGTGGTAGGTGGTACCATTACGCTCAAGGTGTATGAGTAGTACCTACCCATCTATGAATTCCAAGGAATAAGTAAGTCGATTCAAATATGTGATGTTTTTTGATTGGCCAGAGTTCGACTAACATAAACATTATTTCAAATAGATCGAACTTAGTCGAATACAAATTCTCAAGTTTGAATTTTTCATGAGCACCAAGCTATTATGTTAGTTATATCCAATAGAGGGAGACGAAGGGAGGAAAGAGAATGTAAGGAAATGATCCATGAAGTGAATGATTGGCAAAGAATAATGTATTTTGCGGCGTCCCGTTTTATAGTTAAAAACAACGATAGAGAGACAACTGATGCAAATGAAAGAAAGGAAGTTAGGCTTCCATGTTGATATTGTCGTAATATTAGATCAAATGATTAGACAATATTTTGGCTTAGGAGTCTTTGCCAAGATATGAATTTTTATAATAGTTAAATTAAGTTCTTAAGTTTTTATCCCTTTGTAAATAAAGTTTCATATAATATTTTAATACACAATTGAAAGGAGAGATGAGATAGAGTGTGTCTAGTTTCAAAAAAAAAAAAAGCTCATGTTATTGTAAATTATATTAATATAAAATTTTAATTTAATTTTTATCATCTTTTTGAAAGATATTTCAATACTATATCAGAGTGTGTCTGATCTTCGAGGTTAAGTTACATATTAAAAAGATAGATAAAGAGAAACTTACAATAAGAGAGATGTAGACAAATAAAAGAGATCATATTTCATCTAAAAGGATAACTTTTAGAAAGAGAAATAAAAGAGAGACAATTAAGAAATTAGTAGAGAGAAAATCAAGGAGAAACGATTGCAAGAAAATTTGAGGATACTGAAATCTCATAGAGAGAAAATCCTAAGACAAAAATTATTCAAAGAAAAAAAAATCTAAGTGATAGGGAAAACAATGGTATTACACTTTTGATTCACTGGTAATAGACTGCCATTTCGAATCGACACTAGAATGCACATTATCCCATCATGTGAGAAGTCGCATAAGATGATCATTGGAATATAGTAATCAGACCCACTCTCTCAATTTTCTCTCGATCACATCACCAGATCTCTCGATCTCCCCCCCTCCCCCGATCACTAGTCTCCAGACATCCGTCATTCTTAACTATGATTTCGAAAAGGATCACATGATTAATCATATAGATCATTAATTCTTAAATGACACGACCCAACTCTTGAGGCACTTAACACCAATCCTCATCTCTTATCTATTTTGGACATATCACTACTTGGATAGACAATGCGCCCCTAGACGTCCTTCCCTAATATTGTCAACGGGAAGATATATTCACTAGCATTTGACATAAATGAACCTATAATGGTATGAGAAGCTAAAGAGGGGAACAGGTAGCTAGCCATCCTTCATTAACAAATCAAATTTAAAAGTCGAATCTTGAAACTAGTAAGGGAGAGGAAAATAAATTATAGAAAACTCTTTTAAGCCCTTTTAAATCTTCTATACTTTCTCTATTAACTTGTGTGTCAGAAGGGTCAAGTCAGGAAGTTTCCCGACACTAACCAATTGTGTAAGACTCTCGCATATCTAGGAACATCTTGGGAATACTTCAAACTTCATTTAGTATACGAACCGTCCTCTCATTCGTTTGGGCTTCTATAGTAGGTTTGTACCTGTAAGACTACCCTTATCAACGATACTCATGTAATAACACTAAGAAAAAAATTATAAACAAAAAAATCTAAGGAGATATAGTGAGAAAATCTATAAAAAAAAACTATAAGGAGAAAAATAGCCAGATTCTCTTGTGAAAGTCATATAAATTGAAATATAAGATACTCCTAAGAATAACATGTGAATCGAATAGAATCACATATCGAATAAAATAATAATTATTCATAACATTGACGAAGAATAATCATAATAATCATGAAATAAGAGAAGATACTAAAATTAAGAAATCAATTGATTTAGATGCTTGTGAATATCTAATGAAATTATCCTGAGAAAACTATGTAAATCAAATTGAATCAAAACTAAACAGACTAAATTGAATCAAACAGAACTAGTCCATGTAATTTAGAGCCCCTTTTTGTTATCCATTTTCATGATTATGGAGAAGGAAGAGAGGGAGGAATGAAATAAGAGCATGACTGTTTAGAGTCCCTTTTTATTAATCATAATATTCTAATTATTATAATTTTTTTTAAAATTAATAAGATAATAATATACTATTCATAACCATATAGTTTTCTTTTTGCCCTTTTTTTCATTTTTTTTTTCTCCATAACCCTTCCTTATAGCCCCACCCATTCCATCGCTGTCTATAGCCATCACGTATTTTCCCCACCATCACTTGCTGCCCATAGTCTCACCTACGTAGTTGCTCTCTAAATCATTACTGACTCTCTCAATCGTTGCTTAGTGCCCACAACCCTTCCCATGTCATATCTCTCCAAGTCATCACCAATGCTCTCTAAGCTGTCAATGTCGTCGCGGACCTCATTGGGTGCCAATTGCCTCTCATTCTTCGCGAGCTTCATCGATTCCATGGGAAAAATATGAATCAAAGTATATGTTTTTTTTGAGTTTCTTCCTATGATATCCAAACTTTTACATATTATATATATATATATATATATATATGAAAGAATAGTTTAGGTAGATTAAAAATATTAAAATAAGAATGCAGATAATAAAACGAGGTTATGAAAAACTGCTTTCGATGTTTATTGCCCAAACTACCCTTCCACCGCGCAGAGTTGGACTTCGAGATGCTATCCCACACGGGGAAGTGTGTCCACCTACAAATCATTCCCATCTGCCCAGCGGAGAAAAGGAATAAGGAAAGGGGAAAGAAAGCCGTCCAAATCTTCGGTGTTGCCATCTCCCTCCTCGCGCGTGCTGTTTTCCTCCCTCGTCCTCTCGCTTCCCACCTCCTCTGCTTGGCTTTCTTTGCTTCTCTTCCCCTTCGCTTCCGCCACTCGGCTTCCCCCTTCGTTCTTCCTTGACGATTTCTGTCATCTTAATTTTTTGACCTTTCTGCCATTGAAGATTTGATTACCGCTGAAAGAACGGATTTTGATGACGAAATCTCAGGGTTCGGGAATGGGGAGGTACGCGAGGAAGGCCAAGATCGACGGAAAGGCGGCGGTCGCGGAGGCCGTTCACCATCAACCCTCGCTCGGGGTTCACACCAGGGCCAAAACCCTGGCACTCAAGCGCCTCCAGGAGACGTCACCGGACACCGCGTCCTGCTACCTCCAGCTCCGAAGCCGCTGTCTCGAGAAGCACCTCCCCGTCCCCTCTTCCGCTAGGTCCAGGGCAGCTACCAGGAACAGGCCGAACGCTGACCCTAACCCTAATTCTCACGCTAGCCCTAGCCGTAGCCCTAATCACGTGAACCAGGCGGCCGGTGCGGCAGAGAGTCCGGTGAATTCGGACTCCGTGGGGTCCGTACCAACAAAGAGTCGCTGCTTCACCAAGACAAAGGCCACGGCGTTGGCTGTTCGGGAGGTGTCGCCGGAGGTCGATCCCGCGGAGACGGAAGGTTCCTTTGGGGAGAATGTTCTCGACCTCGACGACTCCAGGTTGGGTTTTCGTCTATCCTTGTAAGCTTTGGGTTCCTTTGTGGGTCACCGTGATGACCGTGATGGTTCTTTGGTCTCGGCCTTGGGTTGTGCTAATTACCCCATTCCGGGGGATCTTGGGCCCTTTCGGCTATTTGTATATCGTCTCTCCGGATTTTTCGGTTCTTGGCTGATGAGAGGGCTTTTGGCCCTAAAAAGATTCAACCTTTTCCCTTTCTTTAAACAAAATTTTTCTTTTTTGTTTTGATCTCTTAGGTTTCTCTGTTCCAGAGGTTCCTTTTCTACTAAGATTTATCTGGAATGTCGGATCTCACCGCTCTACTCTTAAAACTAACCATAAGAATTGTTCAAGATTCTGCTTCGAGGGACCATCTTAGTTCATATTTCAAGTTGGCCTTATCTTCTTTTTTGCATTTTCCTCTTGCAGATTTTAAAAGATTTTCTTGCACTTTCTCCCTTCTTTTGAAACTTCACCGTTGTGAAATCTCATCCACTGGTGCACCATTTCATCTCAAGAGCATAATGTTTGTTTTTGGAGTTACTGAAATCTCAGGTACTGTCAGAAGACAAACTTCTTGTGCATCGTACTGTTCTTATTATGTTCCTGTTTTACCCTTCCCTGCTATCACTATCCATCCGATTCTTCTGGCTGGCTTGTCCGCTACCTGTACTGACTGCATTAATGTTTCTTTGTAATATTATTGTTGTTTTCAAAATTATAATTAAATAACGTAATAAATACTTAAAATTGCAATTTCAAGTTTCTATCTCGTCTCTCTGAATTGGCCTAAAGTCCACTAGAGTCTCCAGGGGCTGCTGCAAGTGATGTTACCATATCTACTGCTGTCTGAACTTGTGTCATTCCTTTCCATTTATATGCTAGCTGTTTGTCGTGAAGCAAGTATAAGAAGTTGGAGATGTGTGCCTTACATCAGAGGTGGCATTCTCCGGCTAGGTTGTCTCTGCCTGGTTTAACACTTTAGACCAAGTTACATATTTACCATGGCATGCGAGGATACCATAGTTACTGAAAAGATCCGTTCTTTGCGAGCCTGTTTGTTTTCTTAAATGTAGTTTTTGTATCATTGGTTTCAAAAGCATCGGATTGCCAAAATTTGCGGTTTCTGTGTGAAAACCATGTTACAAAGTAGTTTGGTTGACTACTTCTGTTTTTTGTGATTTGGTAGCTTGAACTTTGCAAGGAGTCACTATAAATTTAATATCTTGATATCGGTAGGTGCTCTGACTGCTTTTTTTGGTTACTAGCATGGCATCTTTTGAGCTACCGCTACAGATAGTGAAGCGTATAGTGTCTATGGCTCGCACATTCTTGGTGATGCTTTTGACACTTTTTTCTGTAGTAGACTGTAAGACCAGCAGTGAACGACCATGTAGCAGCACTATGTGACTAGTCTTTGTTTGAATTGTTACGGCGATCATCCCACCATGATCAAAGGGCTTTTGTTTAGGGTCATATCCACCATTTGCAGACAGTTGATGTCGGGCTATCCATGGTGATCCCCGTATTTCTAACAAGTACTTAGCTTGCTGCTTAATGTTTTCTCCTTTCGTTAACCTTTGGAGATCTAAAGTGGAATACATAAAAGGATACTCGGACGAATAATCAGTTGCTTTATCTAGTTATGCCTATTGAGATGAATTTGTTGATCTTCATGACTTTGGCAAATATTTTTTTCTTCTTTTTAATGTGCTGAATCATGGACTTCCCTATTTCTTTCAATGCATGCTTGCTTGGTTTGTGACATTGTTGACAAGTTACAATGATGAAACTTATACACACGTTCTTTGGCTGCAGGACTGCGAGAGAACCCACACCTTGTGATCTGATAAGGGACTCAGAAACCGTTGGAACACCTGGTTCAACGACTCGGCGGACCGCAAGCAAGAGGCAGGCAGCAACTCCCAGTAGTATACCAACGAACCTTGAAATGGAGGAGCTTTTTGCTGGCCCCGAACAACTTCAACAGAGAAGTTTTGTAGAAAGGTATGGTTTCCTCAGTTCTTTAAACTTCTGAAATATTTTCTTTCGGTACCGAGACAAAGTCTAAACCATCATCGCTGAGGCCACCTAATGGAGCTTCCTAGTGGTTGGATTGTCATAGTTATAACTTCAGCTGTATTTTGTAGCAAAGCAAGAGTGTTGGCAGGTGCACCCGTCATAAATTTTGTTGTTGCTTAGATTCACGTACGTTGTTGTCGGTGTTTCATGAGCTAGGATTACTGTGAGTTCATTAAATGTAATTAACTCAGAAATTGCGGACATCTTCTGTCAGGTACAACTTCGATGTGGTGAAAGATCAACCGCTCCCTGGCCGCTATGAATGGGTAAAATTGGATTCTTAGATGTTCTCCAATCACGCAAACTCACCGGTGACCTCTGCCCGAGATTTTCCGACGAGGGTGGTCTCGTCTGCGGTGGTGGCGTGTCCCACCCTTCCTTCCGTAAGATACAATCTTCACCAAGATTAGTGTTTATTCTCTAACAGCTAGTGGCTGATCAAAGGTCATCAATTTGTAGCTATTCAAATCGATCGGATCTGGGTGTCTCTTCTGTGGTTCGTGGGGGAGATAGGTGGTTGTACCTTGGTTTGTATCTTTATGTAGACAAGTACTGGTGAAACTGATAGCTCTGTGTGAATAAACATAGACTTGACCCCATCTCCCCATTGCCTTTCTGTCTCGGTAACATTTCTGCCGCTGAGACTGGACTTGTTTGTCATTGCCTCTGTTTCTCTTCGGTGATCAACTCCCAAGTTCTGCTCAGGGTTTCACTGCGGTGTGGTAATTGCTGTCTGCTGCGTGTGTGGTACGGACATGGGAACAATGTCAGTGGTGGCAAGAAGTAGTCGGTCCTTTGTTACCTATTCTACTGTGATAACTCCTGCACCGGTTGGTGGCGTAGTTAATCCTCCGCAGCAGCATAAACTAGTACGTGCTGCATGCGCATGAAAGAACGTTGTTTACTGGCTTTGTGATTGGTGGATTAATCAAATGGCATTTGATCATTACATCTTTTTCCTTCATCTACGTATAAAATAAAAAAAAATATATTTTACTCTTACTGTCGTCCTGATATATATATTGATCGATGAGATTTTTAATAATTTTTTTAAAAAAATTATTTCATAAAATTCAAAATATAAATAAAAAGCTCACTAACACTACTCCTCCTTTATATCTTCATTAAGAAATTTTATTTTTATATTTATTTATTGTAACTTAAGGTCAAAATAAGCGACTAATATCAAAATGACACGAAGATAATCTTTAAAATGTCTTTGTATAATCGATTCATTCTTTTTTAGTAAATCCCTATGTAATAAGTCTTTTATCTCTCAATATTACTTAATAAATTTTTCTTGATCTTAAAGATCCATTTATAACAAATGGCTTTGCCTCATTAGATAACTCTACGATGTCTCCGTTGCTCTTCATGTAATTCATATTCTCTTTCATGACATTGTGTTACAAATATGACTTTTTATAACTCATGCTCTGTGAAAAGATTTCATGATTATTTTCGGCTCTAATATTATAGTTAGATTTTTATAGATATACAACATAATAACTAGGAATTATTGATCTTTTATTTATAATAGATCTTCTTAATGTCGTACCAATATTTTCCTAAGGAAGTTATAGTTCAACTAGTTATTCAAGAGCTTGTTGTAATTCATGAATTACTTGATCTATTAGAATACGGTTAGCAACTTGTAGAATCTCAATGATCGGTTATTTAACACCAGTTTGTATTTGAGGAGTATTGTAAACTATAACCAATCTATCATTTGTCATGAAAGATTAAGATTCTATATGATCATGTGGAGAAACTATGTTCTTGAATTAAATGCTCCCACTAATCATGCCATCCTCAAGAAACTTAGCATTTCTTGATTCTACAATCCTAGTTATGTGAGATGGACAATAAAATATGTAATCTTTGGATCTTTCAGCATATAAAATTAAATATCCACTAATAGTTCTTAGGTTTAATTTTTCTCTCATGGATTATATATCCTGATACGGACATCCCTAAATGTGCATATGTTACAAACTCGATTTTCAATAATTTTATAATTCAAATGGTGTCTTTAGAATAGTCTTGATTGGAACTCGATTTAATATATACACAATCATCTTTAATGCTTCAGTTTACAATAATTTAGGAAGATTAGAGTTACTAAGTATACTCCGCACCATGTCTAATAATGTTCGATTTCTTCTTTCTGTAATACCATTCTGGTCTAGAGAACCAGACATAGTGTATTGGACAACAATCCTATGTTCTTGAACAAACTTAGCAAAAAGACCAGGAGCTTGTCCATTCTTAATATATCTATTATAATATTTTTTAGTCTCACAATTTTAATTTGCTTATCATATTAGTTTTCAACTTCAGCTTTAAAGACTTTGAAGACATCTAATGCTTCGTTTTTAATATCAAGCAAATAGATACACATATATCATGAATAATCATGGAGATGAAGTATTTCTGACCATATGTATCTATGTTTTGACAACATATATCAGTGTGAATGATCTATAATACGTATGAACTCTTATTAGCACTTTTTATGGACTTTTTAGTCTGTTTTCTTTTAATATAGTCCACATAAGTCTTAAAATTAGTAAAATTAAGAATACTAAGTATCTCATAATTAATTAATCTCTTAATTCTCTGTATGAAGATATCTCGATGCTATAACACATAAGAGTCCTTAATAATATTACACTTTTTAGTGCTAGTGTGAATATGTATTGAAGTGTCATTATCTTGTAAGAAAATATGATAAAGACCATCAAACAAAATATCATTCCCAATACCATCAAATTTATATAATAAAAAAATTAAAGAAATATCCCAATAATACGAGTTTGAAACAAAAATCGAGAAACTTGATATATAAAAAATGTCCTTTCTAATTTTAAAACAAAGCCACTTCTTAAAATTAAAATGTATATTCCAATTTCCTCGCATGTGAGCCAATCTTATTACTTGATAAGATGCTTTGCTCACTTCCCACCGACTTTCTTAGGTTTTGTATATATTACAAAGAGTTTACAATATAGATTGTTAATCCATGGTCAATCTACCATGTGTTAATATTAACATTAACCATATTAGATTCATAATACATAAACGAGATTGATTTAACTTTCTTATCAAGTTATTATTGGAATTTCATGCATTCTTTTTTCATGTGTCCATTCTTTTTATAGAAGAAACATTTTGCTTCTTTTTTGATATCAACTTGAGGTGGTATTTTATTTTTTCCCCACTGATTAGCTTTCTGATTGGATTGATTTTTGTTAATTTTATTTTTCCTGCAAATAATACCACCAATGCACTCTCACCCAGCTCTATCACTAGTCTCTCTTCTTCTTGAATACATATATTTATTAATTCATTGATTGACCATTTGTCTTTATGTGTTGTATGAAATCTTAAAATGTTCGTACTATTATAGAAGGGTGTTTAGAATATAGTGCATTAGAAATGATTTTGACATATCAACCTCAAATTTCTTAAGTTGAGTCGTAATATTTTTTATTTGCATTATATGCTCGTGCATACCTTTTACGTTGGTGTGTCTGAGGGATGAGAGTTTTATTATTAAGGTACTTGCTAGTGCCTTTTCCAAAATGACGAATTGCTCATCAATAGCTTACAACAAGTCTCGGACTTTCTCATATTGGTCAACATAATAACGTATACTAGTAGTTATCTTAGTTTTGATAAACATCACGCTGAGCTGATTGGATCACTCCCATCACTCATATAACGCGACCTCAATTAGAGTGATAGTATTGATAACTACAAGTGGTTCATCCTTCCTAATAGCATAATCAATATCCATTTACTCTAAATGGAAGAGAACCCTCTCTTTCCATACCTTATAGTTATCACTCTTAAGTTCGGAAATGTCACATCGGATATTAGAGAAAATAATAATTTGAAAAACTATATAAAACCCAAAATGCTTATGTTAAAATTTATGATTTAATAGTCTAAATTACATATTTTACCAATATGAAATATGCCAAAAAATGAATCTCATGACATAAAAATTACTTGTGGGTTAAATTTTTAATTCAAATAGATTGAAATGATCTTCGTGATAAAACTATCAAATTATGTATCAATTCATAATCCTTATGGGTAAATTATGAAAATAATCTAATATTTTATCTTGATTAATTACATAAGTATAATAAAAGATCCTCTTGGATAATATTTATTATATTAAGTATAATTAATCATAATATTATATCTAATTCCTTATGTGATCCTTATTTTAACTTTATATGTAATTTTAATTAATTAAGGATGCTATGGCTAATCCCTAATTAATTAAGATTATATGGATTACTGGATATTTTCAATATATACAATTGACTCATAAGCATGAATTAATATAAAAAAAATATTCACATAGAATATGAGCATTTTACCAATAATGAATGCTTCATTTCACTAAAAATACTGAAAATCTTATATCATCAAGATTTTCAACACCAAAATCATCAAAAGTTTCAAAAGAGAAACTAAAATCAAACCATATTCATGGTATAAAAAATAAAAAAAATTATTTTAAATTATAGAAAATTTAAAATTATTTTAAAAACCATATTCAAGGTGAAGGTCAACGTGGCTCTGAGACCATATGTTAGAAAATTTAAGACAAAAATATATTTCTAAACTACCGTAGAAACACAATGAAACTAATATGAAAATAAAAATTGTCGAGAATTTCAACAACGAGCTCTATTACTATTTTGCTTCTTTTTGGCTAAAAACTCGGTCTTAGATTGAGTCTAGAGATTAAAAAACTCATTTACATAGATGTTCTCCTATCCTATCGACAATGTTTATTATCACCGACATCATAATGTTCAAGAATTAATTCAAATTTAAAACATTTTAATCATAATAATTTTTTTTAATAATAATGAATGAAAAAAATTATGATACAATTAAAGAAACTGAAACATTTAAATCATAATAAATGAAAAAATGAATAATAATGAATGAGAAACTGAAACATTCAAATACAAACAAGAGAAGTTACTAAAATTAAAAAAATAATTGATTCAGTTGACTGCTCATGAATATCCATCCAATGAAATTCTCTACCTAAATTTGAATCAAAATAGAACAAACCAAAATTAATAAGATAATAATATACTGTTCATAGCCATCTGATTTCCTTTTTTACCCTCATTCTTTTAGTTTTTTTCTTCCCCGTAGCCCTGCCCACCGTCGCTTGCTGCTGCCCATAGCTCGGTCCACATCGTTGCACTCCAACTCATCGTTGACTCACTCTATCGTCGCTCTTTGCCCACAATCCCACCCACATCATCGCTCTCGAAAACCAATATCGATTAGCTATGGACACAGTTATCATCGACATCATTGGGTGCCAATTGACTCTCCTCTGATGCTCTCCTATGACCCAAGATTGGTAATATCCCCGCAGGCTTCGTCAATTTCAAGAGGAAGATATGATACAAAATATATATTTTTCGAACTTCTTATGATACCCACGCAGAGCATTCATTTTTCAAACGTTCTTGAGAGCATCCAAAAGATGTACAACATAATTTAGGTGTTTAGATATATTTGTGAGAGAGAAGAAAAAGGAAGCTTTTGATATATTTATGGAAGGATAGTTTAGGTATATTAAAAATTATTAAAATAAGATTGCAAATAATAAAACGAGGTTATGAAAAGTAATCTTTATGACATAATATGCTTTGGATGTATATTAAAAATTATTAAAATAAGATTGCAGATAATAATGCTTCTCTTCCCCACCTTGGCTTCCGCCACTCGGCTCTCCCTTCGTTCTTCCTTCACGATTTCTGTCTTCTTAATTTTTTGACCTTTACGCCATTGAAGATTCGATTGCCGCCGAGTAGAACGGATTTTGATGACGAAATCTCAGGGTTCGGCAATAGGTACGCTAGAAAGGCCAAGATCGACAAGGCCGCGGTCACGGAGGCCATTCACCACCAACCTCGCTCGGGGTTCACACCAAGGGCAAAACCCTGGCACTCAAGCGCCTCCAGGAGACGTCACCGGACACCGCATCCTGCTACCTCCAGCTCCGAAGCCGCTGTCTAGAGATGCACCTCCCCGTCCCCGCTTCCGCTAGGTCCAGGGCAGCTACCAGGAACACGCCGAACGCTGACCCTAACCCTAATTCTCACCCTCGCTCTCCTCCTGGTCCTAGTCGTAGCCCTAATCTCGTGAACCGGGCGGACGGTGCGGCAGAGAGTCCGGTGAATTCGGACTCCGTGGGGTCCGTACCAACAAAGAGTAACTGCTTCAAGAAGACAAAGGCCACGGCGTTGGCCGTTCGGGAGGCGTCGCCGGAGGTCGATGCTGCGGAGCCGGAAAGTTCATATGGGGAGAATCATCTCGAGCTCGACACCTCCAGGTTGGGTTTTCCTCGATCCTTGAAAGCTTTGGGTTCCTTCGTGGGTCACCGTGATGGTTCTTTGGTTCTCGGCCTTGTGTTCTGCTAATTACCCCATTCTGGGGGACGTCGGGCCCTTTCGGCTCTTTGTAGTCTGTTCGGGACCTGGGGGCCTGGAAGATTTTTTATGGGCCGACTCAATTACACGGCCTGGCCTGGCCTGGTGAATCCGTATTCTGTTGCGTTTACGATTCTTTTTTCCGGCGATTTATATGAAAAGATTTTGAAATATTATAAATTATAACCACAAGGTCCTGTTCTTTCTCGTCTCGTCTCTCCTCAATACGGTCGTACGATCGAGGTGTGGTTTGATGAGATATGGATTCTTTAACGATCTAATTTTCCTTCGGATTTTTCGATTCAGTTATCGTCGGATCGCACGGAACCAAAATTAGATATCTATTCAATCCCCATTCTGTGACTCGATCTGGGGAATTGATTGTTGTTTTATGTGATATTTCTGTTCTACAAAATTTACCTTCAATCCATCGAATTCATACCTTTGTCATCTTTTTTGTTGTATTTGTTTCTTGGATGGAATCTATGCTTTGTATCGTGGACTATAGTTTAGTAAGAGTCTACCCTAAATGCAGAGATAACTAGAGCGTGAACATTCTATTTGCTGGATCTAAACGGTTCCGCAGATCACGATCTGTAGTGGTAAATGGATTCCCGCAGGAAAGTTCCCTCCTTGGTGGAGCTATGCAGGGACACGGCGATCCTTAACCTTAGGTTCATGGGAGATGTTGGAGACACGGAGTTGCACCTATTGAAGGACATCTTACCTCGCTGTAACATTAAGGAGTTGACCCATATCGAGTACTCATCGGAAGTAAGTCATGCGTTGCTATAGTCGTCTCTTTTGAGATTCTTACATGGTCGTGGTTTTCGTATTAATCTCAAGCTTTCTGAGTCACCACCATTGATAATTGATTTTACTATGCATTTTAGGGAAGGGACCTCAGTCCAGTGACAGATGACTTGTGGAAAAGATTCTATGTGCGATATTTTGGAGAGAAAAATGCAAATACTGTGATCAACAGGATGAAACAGAATAAAGTAGTATTTAAGTGGAGAGTGCTCTATGAGGTGCTGCATCATTTTTCTAGGATTTGCTGTTTTTATTATAAGTGATTTGTTTGGCAATCTGTAATTCTCTGGGTGAAGAAATCGAATCACTAGCCAAGAACCAGGCCAACCACATTCTTGGCATAGAAGTTCTGCAGAGATTGCCAAAAGGAAATCTTAGGATGTCATGTCTATTGTTTAAAAATTTATATTTCAAAAGATATATGGCGTGTTGAATTTGCATGACTTTCTTGTAGGCAAAGGAAAAGGAACTGGATGAGGCTATAAATAGAATGGTCAAGAAAATTAATGCAGAGATCCAACATAGTAAGTCATCATACACTTTTATATTTTGTGCCTGTTAATTGTATGTTCTGTAGCATGGAGTAATGTTTGAACTGCACCAACTGGTACATTTCTTAAGTTGAACAGCATCTAGCTTCAGAATGCTGCTTTCATCACAGGTGCATTTTCACTGTGGCAATATAAGTAAGTCCAACCATTGGCTGATAGGTACAGAAGCACATATTGTTTCATTTTGTGATTATGCTGTATAGGCTTCTTGCTTGAGCTTTTTTTGCTGAACTTTTTCCCTGTGGAAAATGTTGTTTGTTGAATTCTCAAATTATAAGGATTCTCGGGAATGACAAATTTAATCCGAACATGGTGTTGTAATAGCAGATTGTATGTTTTGAGTCCTCAAGACATGTAATTTTCCTACTTTTTATTATTATTTTGTGACACATGTCGAGCTCGAGCGTTACCCAATCAACATGTCGTAGGTTTGATTGAATGCAATCAACCAAAGCATGTTATATTTGAGGATAATTATGACATAATTTTAAAATTCTTTTTCTATTTATTAGCATAAGTTGTTCCATCATTTGTTAGAGGTTAAAATTTAATGTAGTATTTACATTAGGAACCCAACTCTCACATGATATGCGCTTGTGATCAAGATTGGGATTTGCCTAAAAATTGATGGTATTGGTTCCATTGTCTACTCTAAGTATTGTGTTTAAAGGGCCAATAGTGGCCTGCTCTGCTTATTGAAGCATTAGCCTTGAGGCAGGCCATATATATCGATAGAAATGTAGATTATCATCATTAAGACTGCCTTATGAATATTTATTATCAAGAGAGAAATAGCCTTTTATCAACAAGCTGTTGTTTGTTGTTAACAACTTTGGACTCCGTTTGGGATCGTGAAGTCTCTCGTTTTGTATAATGCCAATAAGTTTGGTGTTTATCTTGCAAAATTTTGAAGAAGTCATTTAGCTTGCCAGGACCAATGGAGTCATTCTAGATTAACAAATTGTTCATATTGTTCTAGGTTGATTAATTATTCTACCAATTAAGGTTGAAATTTATAAGCTAACGCATTATTTTTAATCATTTTTGAAAATGTTTGTAGGTGTTTTGTAATTGTTACTTTTTTGTTTTTTGAAGGGAATCAATGGAATCTACAATTCCAAAGTTGTTCTGAAGATCCACTCTCAGAAAAGAAGAGAGGCCATGGGGAAGGTAACTTCTTCATTCCTGTGTTTGATGTGTTTCATTAGAGGATTGTGAATGTCCAAAAAAGGTGAACTAAATGCTGGTTGCTGCAGTAACCAACTTTGCTAGTTGACAAAAAACATATGATGTGTATATATATATATATATATATATATATATATATATATATAAACATGTTGATGACTGATTATAGGAATTGGACCGAGTAATGTGAAAAGTAACCTGATGAAGAAGGCAAAATTGGAGTATCGTAATAGGTGAGTTTGGATTTGTTTTCTGGATCCAAACCTTGTGTTGCATTTATTCTAATAAAGTTCAGTTATTTTTCTTGTCAATAGCCATGAAGTAAAAATACATGCTCTGCAGCCAAACAGGTTATCACATCAAAGGTAGATCATTTTTTTTCTAAATCTGGCAAACCGTGTATCTTTGTATATTAGCCTTTAGCCTTTTGGAGAGTTATTTAAAATCATGCTTTCGTCTTTTCTGTATCTTACACTCTTCTTCTTGTTTGGCAGCATCCCAAAACAAAACAATATCCTTCCAAGTAGTCCGGATTCAAGTTCAAGAAATGGAAAACCAGCAGCGAGAAAATAATTGCTTTACCTCATCTTTTCAGGGTTTCTCATGAGAAGGAAAACTGTGGCATCTATTTATTTCCTACAATTTATGGTACTCTGTCAGTAAGGTGCCTTGTTGGCATTAGTCTCTTTATCAGCCTCATGTGAGTTTCGTATCTCTATAGAAAGATTTGTGTTGACTATAAATATTTGGTTTTATAGCTTTAGATTTGAGTTTTATCTCTTGACACTGTATTGTGTACTGTGGCTTCTAAGTCACCTCCCTAGCTAGATTACAGATTACGCAATAAATCAGAGCTTAACGGCTGTGTGATTACTGCCTGTCGCAAAAATGAGCCAATGATGTGCTTAAAGCAATGGTTAAGACATGTTGGTAGAACATGTCTATCTTGATCTTAGCTACTGCCCAAAGTTGACTAGATTGCTTTCGATTAGATTTTGAACATCCAACTCGTTATGTACAGTTATGCCCTTAAACAGTTATGTACAGGTAACTGTACGGCAAAACCATTGGGTGACGGAACAAGAGAGACGCACCGTCAAATGACGAACACAGAAACAAATGACCTCTGTAGTTCCTCCGCGTGATGGGTTTCTCCCCCGGAGCTTTGGTTGTTCCTCTGCTGCTTCTCAATCTGACAAGAAAGGCCTCCCACTCTCAAAGCTTCAGCCGGTTGTGAATGGGATCTGACCCTCTTCGAACTCGACGTGACGCTCTCGGCCACTGCAGGTGTTAAGTTGCTCCTCTCTCTACGACGGATGTCGAGGTAAGGCTAGCGTCGCCTAGTAAATTGTGAAAATACTTATTTTTAAGAAAATTAATTAGAGAATTAATTTGAAATATATTTATTATTATTAATTTTATAAATTGAAATTATACATATCATTGTATTAATGATTTATTATGAGTTAACATGTCAAAATTAATTAGAGAATCAATTGAAATACATCTTTTATTATTTTTATAAATTTAAATTATATATATCATTATATTAATAATTTATTATGAGTTAATATATCACGAGTAAACCATAAGGTTTAAGAGATACATAATCAAAATCATAAAAAATAAAATGGATCATATAAACAGATTCTAATATCTGGAGAGAAACTTATATACTATATTTTTTTAAAAATTTAGATACGAGTAATCATGATTGAAATCACATAGGCTAAAATGGATCTTAATCCAATATAATTTAAAGATAGGTTATTATATACAAAATACGTAGGAGAAACATCCTATATTTTAGGGATTCAGATATATAGAGATAGATATAAGATGATGGTTGGTTTATCATAATCCGAGTACATAGACATCATTATCAAAAGGTTTGATATGAAAATTTTAAAAAAATATCTCGTATCAATGAGACATAAAATATCACTTTTTAGAAGTATGTTTCCAAAGACTCCTAAAAAAAAAACATACATAGATATGATATCTTATGCCTCTACGATAGGATCTATCATGTATATTATGTTATATACTAGGCCTGATGTAGCGCATGCTCTAAGTGTTATGAGCAAGCATAAGACAGATTTAGGTTTAGAATATTGGAAGGTAGTAAAGTGTATCATTAAATACTTGAGAAGGATTAAGGATCTATTATTGGTTGATAAGGATAATTTTGTCTCATGCCAACTCATTTGTCATAGAGGCCAACACCTAAGCAGGTCTCCAAGTCATTAGACTTAAAATTGCATCGCAGTGCGTCCGAATATGTCCCGCATCAATGACTTGTAAAAATCATCCTACCTTATCCTTATTAAGATTAAAGATCAGAATGATCAGGTGGCTAGCCAAAAAATAGGCTTAGGGATCAAGTTAAAAAAGAACCTATTGATTCATGCTTGGGAGCTCTCTTTACACACTAACTCAATCATACAGCTCACACTACTATCTTCTCCCATTAACTAACTTAAACATCGGAGGGGCCGTGTCGGGCAACCCTTGTGTCGACCTGTCATGTAGGATCATCGACCACCCGAAGACATCTAAATGACTCAGCCCTTAGGGAGGAATATTACAACTAGGAAGATCCCAGTCCATCTACTCGGCCATCTCGAACCAAGTCCTCACTAATAGAACAGCTTCCGACCGAATAGCTTATGCAATCTCACCTCACCAAGTCTCTCACGTTAGGTAGGAAGAGGTACTTGGATAAGCCTGCACCTTTAGTAGTAGACTAACCAGGTCGACTTATCAGTCGATGGTACTCATGACACCATCACTAGTGTACGGAGGAGGTAGTCTCAAGGATGAAGAAGTTTATCGTAAATCTAGGAGTTGTGCCAAGCAGTAAGGAGTCGGTTCCCTTATATTACGACAGTAACGGGGTGATTACTTAAGCAAAGAAACCTAGGTCTCATCAGAAGTCTAAGCATGTTTTGAGAAAGTTCCATTATATCAGAGAGATCATAGCACAAGCAATGATATACCAAACTAGTTAAGACAGGGCTAAGCAACCTCGATAGTAGGTGGTTGCCACCCCGGCCTCCTCCCATAGCCACTAGTCCTTAGTTAGCCCCTCCCAACGTGGCTTTAGGGGGTGCTTGGGGACAGAGCCATGCGGCTAAGTGCAACAGCAGTAGATGAGCAGAAGGTAAAAAAGCTTGAGTTTGTTGAGGCATCAATGGATGGAGGAGGAGGGATGAGCATCAGACCCTCAGGGGTGCCATCCCCCCTAGGGGTGGAGGGCTTCTCAACCACCCCCTCATGTGGTAGCATCACTATAGGTGGACCTAAGGATGAGTCCGAAGAAGTTATGTGTATACCCTTCCCCCATCGGAGATAGTAGCAGGTTAGGGCCCTCCTCAATGGATGGCTCCATATGTGAAGTTGTAACCCTAGGTGATATAGCAATGTGGGACCAGAATGGTTATGTTGGCTGCTCAAAGGCAACAAGGAGCCGGTTAGGCAACAAAGAGCCGGTTCTCTTATATTGCAATGATAACAGGGTGATTGTTCAAGTAAAGAAACTCAGGTCTCATCAAAAGTCTAAGAATATTCTAAGGAAGTTCTATTTGATCAAAGAGATCATAGCCCGTGGTAATGTAATAGTGGAAAGAGTTTCTTCTGAGGATAACATTGTAGATCTACTAATAAAACCATTGTCTTATATTATTTTTTAGTGTTACCGAGATCTAATGAGGATCAAGCATGCGAGTGATTAGCATTAGGTTAAGTGAGAGATTATTAATTATAGGTCTAATCACTTTTGGTTAATAATAATAATAGTATTTTCTCACTCTATATTGTATGATGGATATATATATATATATATATATATATATACAATTAAAATTGGATCATGATGAGATCATGATAATGAGACCAATTCTCTTTAAACATAAATCCTAAATATTTCTGGTCATAGGTTACTAGAGATGAACATTGAGATAATCGGACAGACTGATATACTATATACTCGTCCATATGATAGAGGTAGTTGGTCTCATAGCTGTTTGTATACAAATACTAAAGATATAATGTAGGTGCTCATTAGAAAATGAGTTTACTTGATAATCCGCTTATGTTATGTTGGATGGTTAATGATACCTCATCGTTAGATAGCAATTTTATAGTCCTAGTTGTGTATTTGGTCCTTGGACTTGAGACACCAAGGATGCCCTTGTTTGAATACTTTATTTTTTGATATCAAACATATAGATCTAGAAGTTTTAGATCTAATACAATCGATTATTGAGAATAATAGTCAACCTTACGAAGGTAATTATATATTAATTATTAGGAAACCTAGGATAGTATCACATGCACATTAGAAGAATAGAAAATAAAAATCTCATATTTCTCACAGGAAAAAGGTTTGTCGTCATGTAAAGATCGGTGCGCAAAAACTCGCAAAATAAAAAACTACGCGTATATGAAAGATGTGTTACCTAGGGAGATCGTATATCCCAAAAACCTACAAATCTATGGGAAAGGATGAAGGAGGTCAACTATCATCTTTTCTAGCGATGATCTACATAATAGATGCAGCGAAGATACTTATTAAATCGCTACACAATCCTTCTCTCTACGTGTATCACGTGATCAAGGAAAGGGTCGACTGTCCACACACCCCAAACTGGTGCTGTTGTTTGAGGAGGAGAGGGAAGGAGAAGAATAGGAGATAGCAACTAAAAAGGATCTAGCATATACCCATTTGGTTTCTTCCTATTTATAGAGGTCTCTATCATCTTAACTATAACAGATATTACCATATTGGGTATTGGATCTTTATCCAACTACCCAAGCCTATTTGATTAGTAGATCTCTACTCAATAATCTGGCTCTTATTGGATCTTATCCAAAAGATCTAATAATTAAGGGGTTTACTGGATATATAATAAGATAGGAGCTCTAGCAGATACCTCATATCCGAACCTCCTAACATCTATCATATATATGTGACCCTCTAAGCTCAGTATTGAGTTGGCCATGAGTCATATCTATTAAAACCCCTTTTGGTTTAGTGAATTATTATCTTTATAATAATTCATTTGACTCATCACTTCTATCCTCAAGAATTCCTGCTTCTTTCTTACTCTCTCAGCATTAGTGGGGGTATTTATAAACCCCAAACAGTTTAAAAAATAAACCGTACTACTACCTGAGTGGTACTACTATTGCCTATGCGGTACTAGCGGTACTACTGCTTATGCTAGGGGATACCACCACCTGGTTGGACGATACTATCGTTGACCTAGTGGTACCATCGCTTGCTTGAGTGGTACTACCGTCGAGATTCTAAAAAAGTATAATTTATACTTTTCAACTCATAAGCGGTATCACAATCTAGCCCAACCTTAGGTTATTGAATTGGACTTCCAATTCAATCTTGGTTCAAGGGCTCCTAAAAAAGTTGACATTGTTATGTCCCAAAACCAATTCAATTATACTCTAAACGACTACGATCAAGACTTAACAATTCTAATTACAATTGTGAAGCCGTCAGCACGTTATCCGGCATGTCATCTACTCATTTGACACTTCATCCTAACCTTTGGCGCATCATCCTTTTCTTCAACGTATTGCTCGATCTATAGATAATTTGATCTCCCATATGATCCGATCTTCTTAGCGCAATACTCGATTCTTTTGGTCTGATGCTCAAACTCATGGCACGAAGTCCATCCTTCATCACGACGACCAATCCTTCGGCCCAATATCTTATTCTCCTACTTTAATGGTTCGAGTTCATGATTGAAGTTTTCTTACGTTACTTATTGCAAATACTTATTAATATATAATCTCATCAATTGATTTTATCATCAAAATTCGGGATTCAATACCTATTAGACCCTCCTTCTAGCGTCATTATGAGAAAATATTATTGACGTCTTAGTCTGTCCAACATATTCCAAACTCATGTATGTAGAGATATCCAATGTGCCTCCAAGGTGAAAATATTGAGCTTCTAAAATGTCATTTGCATTAAGAGCAAAGTCGGGTGAGATTTTTGGACTCGATTTATTCGACACCCAAATTAATAACTTAATATATGTACTTATGGATGCGGAGCGATAAAAAATGATCCATTGCAATTGCATTAAGAATAAACTTTTTATATTTAGTTGTAAAAAAATAAAATATTTTATAAAATATGTCATCTACCTCTAATAATCCTCTATTATTATTTTATTCACTTCATTATTTTTTTTATTCAGATGGATGACAACAGAGGAGATAATATGTAACTATATGCACGTGGATAGACTAACGTGAGGTAGCCTCTATCTCTTTCTTTCAACTTAACATTACAAAAAGTCACGTCTCCAACGATAATTAATCAATGATTTTTTTATACCGAAAACTAATATATATTCAACGAGTTTTCAAGTACCATCAGATTTCAATTTACCCTAACCGTTTATGGTTGACGTTTGATCCATTTAATAGAAATACGATGACACGAAGGAAAATACATTGTTTTCGAACGTTGAGATAATAGATAAGAAAAAAAACACCTTTCGAAGATAGTCTGTCTTTTGACATTTCTATATTTATAAAAATCATATAAGAAAAGATCACTTTGATAACATGTCGGAAAAATCACGTGGAAAATCCCACTACCAGTCAACGGTCAACACGATATTCTGTAGGGAGTAGGGGACGGAAACGGAAGACTTGCCCCTAACGGACCGTCTCGCTTCGCAGTAAAATTATACCGTCGACGGAAGAAAAGAAGACGAAATTACAATTTTCGTTACTTTTTATTATCGAAAGAAAATAGAAAAAAGAGAGATGAGAACGATAGTGAAGAAAAGTGCAGTAAACGGACGTCTCCTCCGTTTCAGATTTGAGAACGGAGTCCTCCTTCCCTTTACTCACTTAGTTCTTTACGTGTTTGCTGGTCGCTCTTCCTCTTTTATCGGTCTGTTTTGGTTTGTGTCGAGAGAGAAAGGAGTCCCTTTTTGGTGTCTTCTTTTTCTTCTTCTTTTACCGAGAACCGGAATGGAGAAGGGAGGCCAGAGAGTGGAAGCGGAGAGCTCCTCTGCCTCCGCGGGAGTCGTCGTCGTCGTCCAGGAGAGCAGCGACGCCGTGGGCGAGGAAACCGAAGTGGAGCTCGGCGGCCGCGATGTCGAGGATGAGGAAGTTGATGCTGATGAAGACGAGGAAGCCGGAGCCGATGGGTTCGTTCCCTCGCCGCTGATCCCCCTAAAGGATCAACTGGAGAAAGACAAGGTCTTGATGCTCTTTCTTCTTCCCTCTTTAGCCGATAATTTTTTCTTCCTTCGCCCTTTTCGGGGCGATTTTAGATCCATTTTACCGTAAAGACGCGATCTTTACTGCCGACTGATGCCGTGGTCTGAATGCTTTCTTCTGGTCGTTTCCCTTTTTCTCTTACGGTCATTTGCGATGTGTGGTTCCTCCAAAGATGCCATATTATTGGCGATTGAGGTCGGCTTAGTTTTCTTGACTGATAATGAGTGTTCGATGCACTTCTGTCTCCGTCTAAATCAGGTCTGCACTTTCGCCCTCAGCTTTCCACTTCTATCTTCTTTTGACATTGAGATGGATCTGGCGCTGATCGTTGTTAAGAATCTACGGTTGCTTCTCTTGGTTGTGTTGTGTCTGTAAAATATCGCATACTTCCGTGACAAAATGATTTTTCCTCTATGGACACTTGAATTGGGCACTTCCTGTTCTTGTACATGACGGGGTTCTTTTCTTGGGAGATTGCCTAGATTTACTCGAGACAACGATTTTGTGCCACATGATACAGTTGCCAGGCAACATTAGCTCAAGTCACACATAAATCTGTAATGTAGGTTGTCTGGCTGCAAAATAGACCTTTCAACTAAACAGGTGGATTTTTCCTTTGTAGTAAAACCAGAGGATTGATTGGCCTTTTTCTTCATATATCTGTTCCTTTATCAACAGTTGACAGTGATTGTTTCAAACCCTTGTTACTTATACATCTTTTTTGTAGTTAAGCCAAATCAAAATGATTTGGGTTTGTCATTCAAATGATATGAAGCATTATAATGGTGATTCTAGAATTTTATTTTACATCTGTCTTGCTAGTCTCTTCGAATTTTTCTTGCTTGCAGCTGTCTCTTGTTGATTTTCCTGAAGAATCTTTTGCTAAAAAGAGTTAAATTCATAAATCGACTTTTCGGATTAATAGAGCAGGAAGCCAATGAATAATGAGTATAAAGGATGTTTTTGCTCCAAGGAAACCCTTTTCCATCCTTATACTTCCAGGCCCATTTGGATACATCTCTCATAACACTTGGCTGGTCTCACGGCCATCAATTGGATGTGCGGTGCAGCTGTTGATATTTTTGACATTTTCTTCCAATCTTACGTCTTTTTCATCTATAAAACTGTATAATTTGTTAACCTTATTATAATTTTTCTTAAAGTGCCATTCTTGATGATCATTTTACTTGGCAGTTGAAACTGCTACTTAATTAGCATACCATCGTATAGAATTTATAGTAGTAATTACAGATGAACAGCATTGTCAATTGGAAAGTAGTCGTTTAGGGTCCTTTTCTTGCGTCTTGATGGTGTTCTTGATCTATTCTAGACAAGATTTTGTAGTTTGACTGTATAGTTATGTTCTCTATTCTTCCACCCACTAGTTACTATAAATCAGCATTGCTGCAATGACTTTCTACTACACCCCAAACACCCCCCCCAACCCCCCACCCCCCCCACCAGCTGTCTATCTTCAATTCTTCTCAATCAAGATCCTATTTGGTGTTCAATTTCAAGGGTCATTTATTCAGCTTGTAAAGAACTTTAAGTTATGGGTGAATCTGCAAATTACCATTTGCTGGCAAGATATGGTCATGGCATAGTCTAGAACTATTATTATTTTATTTTCCAAAAGATAGTTGATAATGTTACAGCCTCAATTAGTCGCAAGCTAATCTGTGAACTAAACGTTGTCTACTTCCACTTGTAACATGAAGGGGACATCGGTTTGTCCTATATTTGTTATTCAATTACCATTCATTAGCTCTACATAAACAATTACATGTATTATATATAAGGTAATTCTCCAATGAAAACGTTAACATCAGGTACTTGGGTTGCCATGCAAAGATTTCAGTTTCTCTTACAAGTCTTTTATTGTTGATATATACAGTTGTTACTTCTCTGAGCCATTTTATTTATCTAGTTTGGCCATAAATGGACTTGTTGGTGGTTTATGACACTGTTGCATCTACGTTCTAGCACTAGCTGATGTTTGTTTTGGGATATTAAAACCATGGCCTTGCTCCTAGATATCATTGGTTGCAAATCAAGTTGCCTTCACATGTAGATACAAACACTGAACTAGAGAGAATCATAGAACAAAACAACTCACATTCACTGGCTTCAACTGATAGGCATAATTTGTAGTGTTTTTTTTTTTAAGAAATAAGTTTGTAGTTGTCTTATTTATTGAACCCTTGTTTAAGCTTCTCCAAGTTTGTATTGCAGATAGTAAAAAGAAAGCATAAGTCTAACAGGATGCCAAGATACCTGCTTCAGGAGTAGGTGTTAGAGATGTAAAGTAGGGTTTTATCCTCTCTGATTGACCTATATCTCTTATTTTCTTTGTTTCCATGGAACAGAAGCAATGTCTTTTTCTCTTGCCTCTAGTTACAATGAGAAGTCAAGTTTAGTTTCTACTTCAATATTATGGCTACTTCTTAAGTAAATATTGATTTGAAACCATCTGCCAAATTCTCACTCACATGAAAGAAGGTTTGTTAACTAGCAGTAAGCAAATTGTTGACAAATCCATTATCTTAAATCAAAGCTCGTTTATTATATCTTGCAGGAAGATGAAAGTCTGAGGAGATGGAAAGAAAAGCTGCTTGGCTGTGTTGAAGGAGAGTTGGATGGTCAGTATTTTATTGTCTTATTTCTTCTTTATTTGATTATTGGAGGTTTTTCATGACTCATAAACCTTCTGCAATGCTTTCTGTATATCTTTAGGCCAAACTGAACCTGAAGTTACATTTCACTCGATAGGAGTCGTATCTGAAGGCCATGTTGATTCAGTCACATCCTTACCAGTAGCAGAGATGCAAAACCGAGTTCTTTTTACTCTGAAGGAGGGATCTAAATATCGCCTCAAGTTGACATTCAGTGTTAGGCATAATATTGTCTCTGGCCTAACTTACTCGAACACAGTGTGGAAGAGAGGGCTTAAAGGTACAATCTTTTACATAGGAATGCCAACACAAAAGATAGAAATTCAACCTCAACCATCACAATGATTCAGTTAACAAGACATTTCATCTCTAAATAGAATATAAATTCTGGATTTTTTATGAGAAAGAAATAGTCATGTGAGCATGCATGACTAGTGTATACAGTCAAATATAGTCAAAGTTGTAACTAGAAGAATGCTGCAGGGTTAGACTGCTGCCGCAAGGGACCAGAGGTCACTCGTCCTTCTAATTACATATTGGTTTCTGTTCTCAGTCGATGATTTTGGATGATTTCTGTTTTGGTAACACCTGTGTGGTTAGATTAGCCAGTGGAAGATGTGATGCATAAGCTCCTCCAGGTTTTCCATTTGAGTTATCTGTAACTATTAGATCTTGGTTGTGACAGTGGATCAAAATAAGGGAATGCTCGGTGCATTTGCTCCTCAACGTGATCCACATGAACTCTTGCTGGAAGAAGAGACCACTCCATTCGGGGTGCTTGCCCGAGGAATTTACTCAGCAAAACTTAAGGTACATTCTTGTTCTAGTGGCACAAGAAATTGGTACTTAAAAACTACTTAGCTTCATCACTAGCTTTTCTCTTCCAGGATTTCACTGTTAAATCTTTTCGACCATCTTTTTTTCTTTTGGTTTTCGGTTGCCTGCAGTTTGAAGATGATGATAAGAGATGCTACTTGGAACTCGACTATTCCTTCGAGATCAAGAAACGCTGAGTGTGTATGTCCTCTCTTCTAGGATTAATCATTGTGAGGTGCAACTGCATAAGGATTTTATACTGCAAAGTTAACAAGTTTTATGAGAGCATCGGAAACCTCTTATAATTTGTATGTGGATCTACACCTGTATGTTTGTCCATTTGCCTATACTTGTATTAATTTGTTTGTATGCTTTATGCTCCTGATTATTACTGTGTGTGTGGTATCAACGTAGATGAAATTAAAATGGTTGCAGAGTGAGATTCTTATTAATTGTATAAAAGTCTTCCAAGCACAAGAATTCAGATTACAACTGATGGAAATTCAAAATTGGTCGGAGTCTAAGCATCCGGCAAGCTTAGTGTTTAATTTGAAGCCCCCATTTGAGCTGCACCAATCCGCATCAGGTGAAATGGATCCCAGTGGCTCAGGGACGACGTGATTAGGTGGTCTCGTTTTGACCGCAGAGTGAAGAGTAAGCAGCAGCCGTGCCTTCTCCTTCCCAGCCAATCGACACACGCATCTAAAGCTCACCACTGAAGAGTCAATCAAGATCTCCATTGTGTGGCCTCAATTCGCCCCTCCAAATCCAAGCCTCAGTAGCGCACACCCCCCAACCGTTCTTCTTCCCGCATCTCGAGGTCTCCTCCCTTGCGTGCGTGCGCGCGTCCATGGCTGCCTCGCTGACGGCCGCGGGGTGCAGAGCCCTCCCTTCCTCCTTCCATGGAAGCTGGACCAGCTCCTTCGCGGGTGAAGACCGCGCAGCGTTGGCCAGGCACGTCACCGTGGTCTTGGTTAGAGCTGCTCGGCCGCGGCGGTCATCTCCTAGGATGGGCAACGTGAACGAAGGCAAAGGCCTCTTCGCGCCGGTCGTCGTGCTGGTTCGCAACATCATCGGTCGCAAGCGATTCAATCAGCTCAGGGGGAAGGCTATCGCTCTCCATTCACAGGTCGGTGTGGATCTCCTCCTCTTCCTCATAGTGATGGCTTTTACTGATGGCTTTGTCGTTACACGCTCAGGTGATCACAGAGTTCTGCAGGACTATAGGTGCTGATGGTAAACAGAGGCAGGGTTTGATCCGATTGGCCAAAAAGAACGGGGAGAAGCTTGGATTCCTGGCATGAGAGGTCATTCGATGCTTGTGGAAGAGGATATCCCTCGTGAATGAGAATGTAAGAAAGTCGTAGCACCTGTGTATCTTTATGCATCATAAGGTTGATTTGCTTCCTTCTCGGGGTGATCTGGCATCTTGTTCTATGTGGCTGAAAGTTATTTTGGTTTAACTGATTTTTCTTTTGTTGTGATTGTGGTTTCAATAAAATGCTACAGATTATACGAAGTTCTGTCTAAATAAACTATGATGCTTCTTTTTGGATAGAGAAGCATTTATGTTTCGCACGCAATATAATGACTATAGCATAAAATAACAAATATCATTTATCTTAGCACTCTTTAAGACCCCCATTACATAAGGTCATGGATGGTGCTTCACTCGCCCTTTGTATTGTCATATAATCAAAATCGATCTATTTTGGTATTTTATAGTGAGCTACGATGCACTGTAAAACATAAGTTAGTCATCATAAGAGTATCTTGAAAGTTTGAGCCATACATGACTAATCAATTCACTTATGAGATAGATTTGTCAATATAAAATATAGAATTAGGAAAGAACCTCCTCCAACAAACATAATTAATTACACTCCTCGAGTAACACAACTAAGAAATTGAGTCTTTATCTCTCCAACCCAGTTTTCATGGAAGATAGATATAACTCTTCAGTGCCATTGATGAGCTCAGAGAGCTACAGGGACACTCTCTTGGCTTCTCAAAGGGCATCAAGTGTGAGAAGATAAAAGGGGAAATAGTTGATATCCATATCATAAACGTCCAGGTACTGTGTGAAAAATACAGCACTGAGAGGATGCATTCTAACATATTCATAGAAACTGTTTACCAAACGTATGGGTAAGGATGGAAAGCTGTCATGAGATGTCTGAAGTGGGGAGACCTCGAGCTACTACTCCACACAACAAGAGATGGTCATGGAGGAAACCATCATCAAAGTTCTGAGAGTAACTCCGTGGATCATAAGCAAAACTTGTCGACTTGTGCCACAACGGCGTTGTCATGCCCCTCAACTCCGACCTCAACTTCCAAAACACTTGCTTCATCGACCTCCAACACTCCATGGACACCCTCAACTTGAATCTTAAGCAAATTCCTCACCTTACTCCTTCAATGCCACATGCTCGCGAGCTTATTATTTATAACCAGCGTCAAGCATCACTGTTCCATCACTAGCGTTGCCTTTATCATGCTGACGAGTTCCCATTCCTTTCCATCTCGCAAATGGATTCCTTGTCCAAAAGCCTCCATCGAGAGTGAACAATTTTGATTGGCCTTCACGCCTCAAAAGCATCGGCGAGCTTTCGGTGGCCATCTGACATCCATTCCCTACGTGGCATTTCCAGGGGCTGAAGAGGCAGTGGCATCTTTACCTGTCAGCAAAGGTAAAATTCTCACAAAAGTGACGTCTGAATGATCATAATCCGAGTAAGATCGTACTCTGTAGGAGTCGAAGCACTTTTTTTAGGATGACTTCTGACACAGAACAACTATCCTCAGTAGCTTCCTCACAGGACCATGCATCAGCTCAAAACGTGAAATAGCTGTTGTTGACACTATGGCTGCTCTGATCCATATTATTTGACCAGTGAAGACATGACTCAATTCTAAGAACTTTCAATCAATAGTTAAATTCCTTACTAACTAAGCAATAATTTAAAGCTTCAACAAATGCATGCAGTGGAATAGATTATTTTCCACGCTCGGTTCTCCGCACCAAATTGATAATGGAGCAATTTTAGTATGAAATCAAAAAATGATGAGTGTAAGTCGAATGGGTAAGGATTCATACACATTAATCTGTTCCTACAACTATTAGAGTATGACCGACACAGTCAAATCGGTTTTAGTTTGACAGTAGTAGATGAAAACATTTATAAGTATTTTAATTCCTTTAGTTTAGTTGGATGAATCAAAAGGAACATACGAAGAGGCTATTTAATATAATATTAGTTTTGGTAATTATTGATTAGACTTTGCATGTCTGTTGTTTGTAAACGAATATCAAGTTTATTTGACTTTAAAGAACTTATCACAGCTCCACAACTATTACCTTCATTAAGAAATAATCAAGTGGTATCTTCATTTTTTTCTTATCTTGGATGGAGATTTTGATTACATCAACCAAGTTGGAGATATTTTTATCTTACCTGAACGTATTGCATGTGAGATGTGACTTAGAGTATTAAGGGTATATTTTCAAACATATTTGAAATATAAGGGTTCGATGCATCGATGTTTAGTAATTTTTTTTTCAATTCATGCTATATTGAAAATACTTAAATGATGATGCATTTAGTATTTAACACTTGTAAGATGTTAATATAATTTTTTAAATTCTAAAGTATCTTATATCTAAAAATATAAGATTGCTAAAATGATTTAGTAAGAAACCAATATAATTTATATTTTCTATAAGATAATATTTTATTTTATTTAAAAAATAGTTTATATAATTATATTTTTATTTATTATATATATGAGCCATTTGAATTTTTTGTAAGATTTATTTTATTTATTTACTTATTATTTTAAATGAAAATATGTGTTCACTTTTGAATAAACATTAAAAATATCATAAGGATATATTTATTATAAAATATTCAATAGACTTTTGAAATATAATTTTATCAAACAAAACTTATGTCAATGCATATCTAAAATATAATTTTTATATAATGTTTATCAAACATTTAAAGTATTCTACAATTATACATTCATCACTTAGACATTTTTTTTTTTTTGACTACACATTAGAGATGAGAATGTGGTTCTTAAATCTTTTTTCATCTTGAGTAGGTGCATCACGTGTAAACGAGGTTCTTTAATTTTATCCTGAACAAATGCATTAAAAAAAGGTGATACTTTCTTTAATATGAAGACGTGTTAGCTGCATTGGGCATGTTGTTTCTTTCGACGGATACATCACATGCAAAGGAAACTATTCGAGCGTATAGAGAATTGACTTACATTTATAAATTGGTTTTCACATGTTGACTTAACTAAAAATACATTGGATTGACTTAATATCGATGAACGCATCGCTTGCAAGACAGACATTTTAGGGATGTATTATCTTTCTTTTTTTTATATTATATTTATAAATTCATCTATTTCTTTTTTATTATGTTTCTACATATTACTAATATTATTTTTATTTTGATTTTGACTAATATTATTTTTATTTTGATTTTGACTAATATTATTTTCATAATAAATATTAGAAAGAAGTAATTTGATTGGTGTGATCCACGGTTTAGTATAATATGCATTAAAAGGTAACATAAATTCTGGGAAGAACCAAGGTTCTAGATTTGATATGGTAGAATAATTTTGATTCATTCCCATTCATTCAAAAATTTTTTTTTATAGTCTTAGTCTTAATATTTTTATCAATTTCGGTACCGATATACATATCGGTTCAGTCTTCAGTATCATTATTGTTCTCAATATCATCATTGTTTCTAAGCAAAAAATTAAAGAATTCTATAATTCAAATCTTCGTGCTACACTCAGCATGAGTTACGATCGCAGATCAAGCGGTGGCTTCATCGGTGACGTTGACGTGGAGCTTCTGACCGCCCTCGCAATGCAGGCCAACGCTGCAGTAGAAGTAGTGGACACCGACCTTCGTCAGCTCCAGGATGGTGGGTCCCACGAACTGCACGTCCTCCACGTTGGTCTGCTTGCAATAGGCGAACTCCTCCTCCTCAGACGCCTCTATCACGTTTTGCAACCCCGTCGTGTACAAGAACACTGCCGCCCCCAATGCCAATCCATGTAGTCCCGCAGAACGAAGAGAGAAAACAAAAGGAAATAGTGATTGATCATTCATTTCTTTTCCTTTTGTTTTCTTGGATATTAAACTAAATAAGATGAGCATTTTAAGCTAATTAAGATAGTGAAATGGATGTCTTCGTGTTGTACGACGTTCAATGTAATGAGAATATCTTCTAATTAAAAGAGTATATTGATACGAACTGAGCTTATCCCCCACGAAGAAGCTCTGTTTATTAGCCCATTCCTCATAGAATGTCTTGTTGGGTGGGATCTTCCACCCATAGCTGCCTCCGACGATGTGGATCTTTTGGTGGGCTTGTGACACTGTCACAAGGCAACTCATGGCGACCACCAGGAGCAAGAGGGTGCGGTGCACTTCTGCCATCCCCCCTGTTCTTCCCCTTCCCCTTCTGTTAGCTCTCGACCGTCTCACCTCTATGGCTGATTGGGGGGAGCAAACGAGCAAGGAACAAGAACGAAGCAAAGGAAGACTTATATAGATCCATTCCTTAATCTTTATCTAAATTTAGCTCACACCCCATAGATGGAGCAAACACATCCACAACTTTTTTAGGTTGAGGCAGCAAATTTAGCTCTCTCTCTCTCTCTCTCTCTCTCTCATGCTCATCCTAACAATCAATCCACACACATTCTTTTGTCACCACCCTAATTGGCATTTGCGTAGTCATCGTAGTCTTAATGCATTATTTACTTGGTAAAAAAGATCGAGGTTTCAGTGAATTATCATATTGATGATACACAGAAATATCATAGCATTTTTATATATCAACGTCTATGTTTGATATATGATTATTGAGGGCATCACGTAAATGAAGATAATATGGTAGCTTACTTTGAATAGGGATCAGGTAAATGCCTGATGGGGAGTTTCTTGGGGTGCATCATTCATAGTTCATCTTAAATACTTCTAATACAATGGTCTCATGTCTCGAGTTCAGACACTTCGATGTCACAGCCATGGTCATTTAAGAAACAAGGGAAGGTAATGTCCATCATGATATCATACATTTGGTCAAGGAAAACTCTAGTGAAGAAGATGAAACAACTTGACACAGACGAAAGAGGAAGATAAGGATTCATCATAACTTTCCTTTCTCTTCATCTGCACAGCACATGGTGTAGAGCACAGGGTTTTTTCCTGTACAGATGCCTCTCTTGGCACAAGGTTGTGTCGGCAGGCATGAATTTGAAAGGCATGAAGGGGATGTTCGTCAAGCAGGTGCCTCGGTCTCGACCTTCCTCCGCACGAGCACCTCCCTCCTCGTCTTCCGAAGCTTCTTGCGTCACTGTGAGCAAACCGGAGCACCCGAGGAAGAAGAAAAAAATGCTAGCGCGCAAGGAGTCCTCCGGTGGGTTAGTCCATGAGGTCCGAGGAGCCCAGGCCAAAGCCCCGGCTCACAAGGGGGCAATTGGGAAAGCTCCTCGTGGGGAGGGGAGCAGCAAATGCCGAGGTAAAGGGGCGTGTTGTCCCAAATCGATGCGGGATATTTATTGCACAAGAGCTTGTTCAGCAAATGAGCCCTTCTACGCCTTGTTTTCTTTCTTTTTTTTTTTTTCTTATACACTAAGTATTTATTTAATTACTTATAAATATCTTTTATGAGATGTTAAAACTTGTCTACGGCGCATTCGCTTAATTACTTTTGGAGACGGATAATGCGAGGATACCTTATGATATAGGTAATTCTAACTAAGTCTAGGTAATTCTAACTAAGTCTATGATAGTACTCTTGCAATGCATTTATCAACGAATCATTTGTCACTTATGTTTGCTTGTACGATTGTTTGACAATATGTTTTACCTTAAGTTTGAAAGCTGCATAGTGACTGATCATCAGATTGGGTAAAATTATCCTAAAATTATCAAAATTTCGCATGCCATTGTCTATCTTCTAGAGGCTATGGTTCGGTGGGAAACATTAGTCATCTCAGTTCCCTTGAACTATCCAGGTGGCATAGGACTAGATGGGGCCTTGGGATAGTGGTGGGTGCTTTTTGGATACACAAGTTCGCTTGTATATAATTTGTGGTATTGTGATTATTTTTTTACCTTATGAAGTTTTTATTTTTCTCTTCCTCTCTTTTCTCTCTTGCATAAGTTTTTTTTTTTAATGTTATAAAGTTCTTATTTTTCTCTCTTGCATAAGTTTTTGTTGAGTTGCTTACAAGCTACCATCTTTTATGAGACGTCGAGACTTATTTATCGTTCAATTTCTTAAGCTGATCAACTTTTTTTTATAGATTATTTGAGCCTGTACGAGGTTATTCTTGGGTTGACCCTTTGCGAATGGATAATGTAAGAATGGCATACGACTTGGATAATTCTAGCTAAGTCCGTAATAATATAATTGATATCTATATATTACTTGAATGATACCTCAATACCATATCCCAAGGGATTAGATTGAGCCCTGCCTCAACCAACCAATCTTGTGCCCAAGTCATAAACCTCAACCAAAAAACTTGCTATGGTGAACAAGTGCTCAAGCCATGCACCTTGATCCAACGATGTCTGAATCATACACCTCGGTCAAACATGACACCCCAGCGAGGAAGCGTGCTACGACAGACATGCCCCGGGTCATGCGGCCCAGAAAGAAGGCTCACTATAGTAGACAAAAGAGAGGGAGTCAAGTCGCCCGATCACCCACAACACAAAGATGTACCTCAAGCCCTTATATTAGGAACCTGAGGCAATTCGGGTTTCAGTGTGTATGAGTCCTTACTATCTCTAAAATTTATATATTCATGTGATAAAAGATCATATCTATAGTGTTTTTAAAATTTTTCTTTTTGACTCATCGATAAATCCACTGCATAAAAATTTTCATTCATGTAATGAATTAATCAGTCTTTTTCTTTTTTATATGAATACAATTTCATTGATTTTTTATTTTGAATAGTACAATGTTGACCGACTCTATTTTGCCATTTTTCAGTACTAATCGAGATATTTTCTTCGAGAAAAATTATATTGATAATGACCCTTTAACCAGCTTTTCCATTTATTCATTCTAGACTTATTAATTTTTTTATGCCTTGATTTGTAATCAAATATTCCTCGTGTCATACAATAATACTTTATCTTGTCTTTAATAAAAGGATAGGTCTCGTGATCGTGTTGTCTAAATAAACTATAAGATTATGTTTCTTTTCAGATAAGAAAGAATTGATATTTCTTGTGTGATCTAATGACTGTAGCATAGAATAACAAATATCATTCATCTCAGCACTCTTTAAAACTCCCATTGTATGAAGTCATGGATCGTGCTTCACTCGCCCTTTGTATTGTCATTTAATCAAAATTGATCTATTTTGGTATTTTACAGTGAGCTATGATGTGCTGCAAAATTTAGATTTGTTTCTATCTAAATCAAAATTTTCATTTGATTTAGATAGAAAAGAAAAGGATAATATATTTCTGCATTTATGAAAGAGAATGATTTCTTTGCACTTAAAAACACACCATATGTGTATATCTTTCGGTTTTAATTTACTGAAAACGGCATGTGATATATAGGAAATATATCATTAAATAATTCTAAATCGTGGCTACATACGTATCCTAGACATACTGAAATGACTATCATTATTGATATCAAACCAATAGCGATTCATACAAGCTAAATCATCTAATCGGTAATTGGGCCAAAGAAACAATTTATATTTAATTAATTTATTTAAATCCGTATTAAGACGTTTGTCCTCATTTAAAAATTGCTCAGAGTTTCTTATGTTGTTTTTGTTGCAAAATACTAGATTTCTATTCACAATATCCCGATTATAAGAGTTGAAACAAATTAGAATTCTCAATTCTCTACGATGTCCAGAAGATAGAATATTTTTAGGAACAAAAAAATTATAATGATCTTGATCCCCATTTATAAATTATATTTATCAATCTAAGTAAGAGACAATATATCATAACATTATTAATCATTTTTTGATTCAAGGGGTCATCCAATCTAAATTGAAAAATAAAATATTTTTTCAGGAACAAATCTAGTTTTCTTTCCTTATTTTTCTTGGATTGTTTTTTTTTAATCTTTTTTAATGTTTGATCTCGTGTAATCCTCTTCAAGATATTTATTTTGGTTTTGTTTTTGTAGATTTGGTAAACGATTTTATTGACCCTCTTTATCTTGGAATTTTGAAATTCTATTTTAATGAAATCATTGATGTTTTGATTTTTACTATTATTATTTTGTTTTCATATTTACTAATATTTTATTGATTTTGATTTTTACTAATATTTTTAATTTTACTATTTTTTATTTTGATTTTTACTAATATTTTTTTATTTTGATTTTTATTAATATTTTTTATTTTGATTTTTACTAATATTTTTTTATTTTAATTTTTACTAATATCATTTTCATAATAAATATTAGAAAGAAGTAATTTGATTAGTATAATCCACTATTTAATCTTATATGCATCAAAAGGTAACACAAATTCTAGGAAGAACCAAGGTTCTAGATTTAATATGGTAGAATAATTTCGATTCATTCTCATCCAATCAATTTTTTTTTTTGATGAGTCTTAGTCTTAGTATTTTTATCAATTCCTTCCCATCCAATTAGAATAATTTCGTGCACCACCAGCTCGACTCCTTTGATGAGTTCATCGAGAACACCATGCAAGAGATCGTGGACGAGTCCACCGACATCGAGATACGCCCCGAACGCCAGCACCACCTTGGCCGCAAGCTCGACTCTGACGAGGTCCCCCTCTCTTTTCCTCGTTGATTGGAAGTGGTCGCGATTGATAAGTACATCTGTTTCTTGGTCGATTGATTAGGAACATCGTGCTCTGTCGCTTCTTGTCGTGCGATCTATCAACTTGAATCGAATGATCTTTTCTCTTGAATTTATTTAGGAAAAAAATGGTTTCCCTCTTCTGAGTCGTCCTGCCATGATATTTATGAGACTGAAGCACAAGGTTGATGATATGATCCAGTCAAGGAGTCGTGGCCCTATTGACATCCTCACCAGACAGCTAGCCCAAGGGCGATATCGATATGGTGGGCTTCGATTTGGCGAGATTGCTAGATTGCTCATGGTGCTGCACACTGGCTCAAGGAGCGACTGTTCAACCAGAGCGATGCTTACAGGATTCATGTGTGGTCTCATAGCTATTGCCAATCTTCAGATGAGTTCTTTCTAGTGCAAAGGTTGCAAGAATAAAATTGACATTGTTCAGGTAACATTTTTCCATCTTCTTTTAGTGTTCTCTCTCTTCCAACGTGGTTGGCAGTTTAAGAGCTTAACCAACAACAAATATATACTTATTTATTCAGAATAACATTTTGTAATACTTTCAGACATACCTAATGATAATTACCAAGCCACTCCCGTCATCGTGCAATCTTGTTTTGATCCCCTGCTTCCCTCGAACATAAAATGCCATGCATACATCCATCGGTTCTATTATTTTGATATGTCATGCCTCAGATTTTTTGAAATGATAACATCGCTAACATGTAATGAAATATTGTCATTTGTAATTGGACATAGGTGCACATTCCATTTGCATTTAAGCTGATGTTACAGGAACTGAAGGCTATGGCAATTGCTCCTGTAGACCAAGGATCAAAAGAAGTGATGAGAATCAACTTTTACGGTTGTAAAACATGTAAGTTTTTGGCTTAGAAGCACTGCCCTTAGATGATCGAACCATCAAGCCTTTAACTAATATATATATATATACCTCTTTCTTTTCTTTTTTTGGAAAGGAAGGTTGTGCTCTCTAGACAGGCATAAGCTAATGAGCAACAGAAACTTGCCGAGGATAGAACGTCTTTTAACCCTTCATAAAAATCTCTGTAATTGTTGGATGTACTATGGTCTTGAAACGTTAGTACAGTTACTGTTCACAATGATTTGTTGTGCTTGATAGAATTTGAAAGCTTCTTGATTCCCCATTTGTAACATATGAAAGAGAATCGAAATGTATGGTGATAGGGAAAGTAAGCATTATATTGTTGACTCACCCAATCACAATGGTCTATGTTTTTTTAACTTGTTTTCTTCCTCCCAGAAAACCAAATGTCCTACGTTGCGTTTGCTCGTCTTTCTGTAGTGGGATCTAGTCATTGGAACTGTTAAAAAAGTACAACCGAGACCAACTCACATGAAGGATGAAGACGATGGAAGACAACTTCTTCTAAGTCGATACTAACTAAATATCAGTACAAGGTGTCAGCTTCGTGGGAATTCTAACAAGAATCAAACTTATAATGCTTATCGATAGCTACTATGATATCCCAGGTGGAGCTGACTCCTTTAGGAATCACAACAAGGTCTCCACGCACTGAGACGAACCCTCGCTGTAGGCTTTCACCTTCCCTTTGAGAAGATAGCACGTCTCTTGTGCATCAAACCTGAGAAGATACCTGCCCGGAGAGCAACCCCACCTATATAACAGCGATACGATGAGCTATTTATCCCTCAGAAACAACATCGACCCCAAGATGAGCTTGACGGTGGAGTTGTGTGCTCACTTGGGCCATGGCCTGATTCCCAGCTCTAACAAGCGACACTTGGGTGGGTCTCTCTCCACGACGATGGCGAGGTTGGCGGCATCTGTTCGCGGCGGCGCATCCCCTGTCGACGACGTAGCCATGAAAGAAGAAGTCGCAGGTGAAGTAATAACCTGCAGAAGCACGAGAGAACAAAATTGCAGCAAAACGAGAAAGGCCAGCCTTAGAAGACAAAAAGGATGGGTTGTTATATAGAAGAGGAGCGCAAGTCGTTCGGTAGAAAATTTGCGTGGTTGCAGCATTTGGAGAAGACAGATTCCAAGGCCGCTCATGGGGGGGGGGGGGGGGGGTGCCATGTATTTGCTCTACTGCTGGTCTCGTCGACCTCAGGATGTCTTGATGTGGTCAAGGAAAAGATTCCCTGTTCATATTTCTGGCACCTCCAACACTAGTTATTATCCGAAACTATATAACAACAGCAGCAGCAGCAATAACTATTATCCATAACTATATACTGACAAAAAAAACAAAAGGAATACGTAAGGCTCTATTAGTGTTCGATGGCAGAACAAAAAAGAAGAAATATTAAGCTATGGAGATGTGTGCATCAGTCAATTAACCGGAGGTATATTTCGTTGATGAAACCCCGCAACGAAATGGCGCTGCCATCCGTAGAGACTTTGCGATGTGAGACGGGATCGACCGTCCATTCTGACTCGTGCTCGCCAAACTCGGGATTCGGGTCTCCACCTTAAAATTTTCCCACAACGAGCGGACGAACAAAGAAGGAAGCCAAAAACACAAAAAGAGAATCTTTTGCCCCCCTCTTCCTCTCTCTCTCTCTCTCTCTCCCATCTGTCTTGTTGATCCAACCAATTCAACGTACGCTCGTCCACCATTCCCCTAAATCTTTACATCATTTGACGTCATTCTTCTTTCTTTCGTTATGAGTCCGAGAGAAGGGAGGAGGCCACGGATCGACCGGTGGTTTTGAAGGTGGAGCCTCTCTCATCTTTTTTCCTTTCTTCTTTACCCTCCTCGGCGGTGATTGATCAGGGGTGATGAGATCGGAGAAGGAGCGGCAGCGGCTGCGGGGCCTTCTCGAGGAAGAATCGGAGGAGGAACGATAGGGGTTTGATTGATGTTAGGTGAAGGCGTCGGCGCTGGCGTGGGCTGGGAGGCAAATCATCATCTTCTCATCGATGGAGACGTGGTTGTTGCCGAGGAATGCTGCTTCTGATGCTCCGCTTCCTAATTCTACCCGACTATCCTCTCAGATGGAATGGCAGATCCGGCCAATTATGGGAACCCCGACCGTGACATACAACAGGTAGGTTTTGTAGATTGAATTCTAGCCATTTTCAATCCCTTCCGGTGGGCACCTTTAGTATTTATTTTAATTTTAATCTTATTATTATTCGCTTGCTTCTTGTGTTGTTTCGATGTAATGAATCTTTGGTTTATGAAGATAATATCAACGAAAATAATTTTATTTTCTTTGTTCACGATTCCGGGATGCATCAATGTGTGTGAAAAAATAGCACTATGTTAGTTTTGGTATATGAACTATGAGATCAGATGTTGAAAAATTGACGCCAGGCAAAAGAGAGATCGATGAATGATATATTCTGCATCCAAAGTTTAACCATGGTTGGATTGATAGTTCTGTTCATTTCTTCAGTTTCTTAATGTCTTAATGAAGAATAGCCTGTTTTCTCACATATTAGCTTGTTTTCTTTGAAACTTTTCTACTACACCTTAATAATAATAATAATAATAATAACCATGGTTCCTTTGTTCTGTTTTTCTTTTCCTCTCAATAGGTTATGTCTAAACATTGTTCATATGCTTCATTATGCTATGCTTCACATAGTCGTCATATTTTTGGGTCCATTTAAGATTTCTCAGTTACTATAATAAACATCACAATTATAGAGTTACTCCTTCCTCTTTTTATTTTTCGAAAGTTGTTTAAATAGCATGCGTTTAGAATTAGAATAAAACACTTTATGCATCTAGCTTCTCATTAGAATCCTAGTCCTCCTCTTCTTCTGAGAGCTAGCTGAATGCTAATTGGGTGTCGGTGCAAGATCATCTGGCTTTATCAAATAGTTAATTATACTTCCAAAGTGTTAATGTTCCTCATTGTCATGTTTGTCCCCTAAGTAATTAGTAATTTAGAAAAATAAATACTTTTTTCGATGTTAACCAAATAGGGATGATCTGTTGTGTGGAACTTTGACATCTGAATTCTTTGCATCAATAAGGCTTTTACTAAGCTGTGCTAAGCATCTTTTTGTATCTTTAATCTATTTGTAGTACATCAACAGCTCATTTTTGATAAATGAAATTTGAATTACTTATTTTTGTTGGATAAATTATGTGGATGAATCGCTCCACCAGATTTCTTATGCTAGAAACACATGTAAGTAAAAACTATATGAATATCATCCATTCTTCACAGGTAATTGATATTTTGAAGAGGCAAGAGTGTGTAGTACGACAACAATAATTGTCATCATAGTAATTATTACTATTTGATGGAAGGGGAGCAATGACTCAATTCACTGCATATGATACAACATCAAAGCTGTAGATAGGATACAAATACATATCCAGGTCTAACTGCAATTGATGATCACAGCTATCATCTAAAGGTTGATGTTAGAGCTGGAGTAGTACAAAAAGTGTAAGACATGTTAGAACATGTGATGTTTGGTGCTAGTCATTTACATATATAAGTTTCATCCAATTTTTTTGATATATTGGATCCACCTAGATTTTCTAGATCCTAAACCTTTTTCCCTGAAAGATTGTGGGAGATGCATTCCAACAGAAGCATAATATGAACAAATAAATATTTCCACATTTATGTATATGGTAGATGCATTGAATCTTTAGGTTAACAAAGAGCACATAAATGATGTAGCTCTGGAACCATTTTTTTCATAACATTGCTACATCTCAAAACAATATTTGCTATCCCAATTTTGTAGGCTGCTACAATTTCTTTGTTGATGTTTTGTTATTTTGTTTTAAAGTTGAAATATTTGCAAGCCAAGGTTGTGTTGGTTTATTCTATCTTCTATTGCACCGACTTGGTGGTAAATTGACGTTATTGTATTTAGCGAAATAATGATTTTAAATCTTGCCTTATGTTGGAGATATAATGCACGGATTGAGAAGTTTTATGAAAAAAGTATTTTGTGCCTTGATTTTATATTTAAATAACAAGTATATGCCAATAGGAGCCTAACTGTTGCTTTTGGTACGAATTATTAAAGAAGAATATGTATAATTAAGATCATAACTGATTTAATTCTGTAAAATTTACCTTTTTTGATTGATTTTTACATGATTCATCCATGATGTTTTGAAAATTCTATTTCCTTAGATCTGTATTGCAGTCATTTCTAAAAAAAGATGTCTTGATAGGAATGTTACTTTCTTATTCATAAGTTTTTTTTTTTAAGGCACTCGTTGCATTGAAGAAAGGCACCCAATTAATTAAGTATAATCGGAAAGGAAAGCCTAAACTCTGCCCCTTCAGAATTTCTAGTGTGAGTTACTGTACTATCATGTTATGTCTTATTCCTGATATTTATTTATTTTTATCAAGTTATGTTTTTGTACAAGCACTTTATGAAATGGAGTTCGGGCTCTGTATCCCAAACCTTGCCAATAATTGGATGCTGAAGTTTTACGGAAAATATGTATTATTATTAATTTTAGACTAAGCTGAAAATCCTTGCATTCATCCTTTTGTACATAATCTGGAGGGTCAATTGTAGTTCTTATATTATTTGCCTATTACTATATAGGTATATAGACATCAGAAACAAATTTACAGTATTTGTGACTCTCACATTACTATAGTATCTCCACCAGTATATGAAAATACTTAGTTGGATTCAACCGTAGTTAAAAGAAAAATAAGCACTATATACTAGTTTATCATCAATAATATTTATCATCAAAATTACTGATTTCAGTCATTATCTTTTTCTTTCATCTATGTTTTGATTCCTATTGGATGGTAGAAGGCATCATAATCTTCTAGGTTTTAGGAAATCAGAAAAAGAGAATCATGTTTTGGGCAGAAACCAAAGGAAAACAAAGCAACTCTTTATTTTCAATTCAACTTTATACAAAAATAAAATTAATTGCCAGAAAACTGTATGCATATAATTAACTTTCACTGAAAAAGATACAAAAAAAAAAAATCTGAACCCTTATCCTTGACATTTTAAGTGATGCAAGCTCAAAGTAGGAGTCATTAGAGGATACCTGCTCAATGATAACATCGACTCCCATATAGAAGCCTTGTCTCATCCACATGAGTTTGGCTACATAGACTATATGAAATCAAAATATTCTATTATTTATTTTAAATATTCATGCCCACTTATCATGTCAACCATATTGGTGTCTGTATATTTGCTCAAAACAGAAAATTTCAAATAATGAAAGCAATTTAGATTCATAGACTTGATAGCAGCCATCAGATACCATCATAATTACAAGTTCTGACACAAGAAGCAAATTGTATTTAGAAGGCATAAACATCTAGTGAAAATGATTCACCAATTCGAGAAGTGGCAATAGAAAAGAAAAAAATAAATAATTTACAAAGCATTGTAAGACTCCTATCCTAAAAGCTATGTAAAGATTTATGGAAGCAATAAAGGTATCATAAATGACCCTAATCTTATGAGGAGTTTGCATGGAAGTCAATTTCAAAATTCTGGAACTTGTATGGAAACTGAGCTACATCCACGATGACTAGATTTTATTACTATTTTTGGATTAAACTGTTAAATCATCCACTTTAGCCTGATTTCAATTATGATTTTAAACTTGTGGCCAATAGCATGAGAACCTTAGACATACTACAGTATCAAATTTATTCATTGTGCTTTGTTCAGGTATGTTGCCAGTATTATGTTTTTCTCATCGTATGTAGTTATCCACATTCTACTTAGCGTTTATAATTGGCATCTAAGATTTAATTACAACTAAATAGAAATATGAAAGTTAAGTGAAGTTTACTGTTCTGATTAAGATAAGATGATGTTTTAGATATTTTGACACACATGTATATTTGTGTGTTCTGTAATTTTTCTCATCTACTTCTTCGGCCTTTAGTTGTTTCATTTTACAAATTTACTTTTTGTAATATATGTTTATAAAAAATTCCTGATATTATTAAGCATTCACAGGACGAGACAACACTGGTTTGGTTTTCTCATAAGAAAGAGAGGGCTATTAAATTGGCTTCTGTCACAAGAATTGTTCCTGGACAGAGAACTGTAAGTTTTACTTAGTTTGGAACTGAGTAATATTCCATTAGTGTTCAAAAGATGAAGCAGAATTTGCCGGCAAGAATTCATCATTACCAAAGTCTAATTTTTCTTCCTTATTGACTTTAACAGGCTGTTTTTAGGAGATACTTGCGGCCTGAGAAAGACTACTTATCATTTTCTCTTATCTATAACAATGGTGAAAGATCTCTTGATCTGGTTAGCATACAAGACAATCACAACTTTTCGATTGTCATCTGTTAGCCTGTTACGTAGAATGTGACTCTACTATATATCTTCCTTCTGCATAGATTTGCAAGGATCAAGGTGAGCTAGAGGTGTGGATTACGGGCCTTAAGGCTCTGATATCTACAGGACAACATCAACATTCTAGAACTGATAGCCACAGTGATGGGGTTTTCTTCTCTGATGTAAGTTTGTATCTTTACAATAAGCAAAAAGTCAGGCCTGACTCTTTTTTTTCTGGTTTAATATTGATTTTTCATTATAAACAGGTTTCTTCAACTTATGCTACCACAGCATTTCTACTTCTATTTTATATGACATGAGAGCTATGTACCTTTAGCTACCAATCCTAGTGCCTGTCTTTTGACTTTAAATTGAAGAAAAAACCAATTTGTTTGGTTTTCAAATAGTACTCTGTATTATGACAAGATTCAAGAACAACCACACTGGAAAAAAATACATTGATTATATTTATTTTGTTTTTATTGATTAGATGGTTAGCTTTCTACCTGTACAATGTTAGCCAAAATTTTCAACAATTTATACCCACACAAAAGTGAAGTGGTTGCCTCTAGCCTTTTCTTTTTATAACACTTTAGCTGTAAATTAGATCAAAGCCCAATTAAATTAAGTTAAAGTTCTGATAATTACTTTTGGGATGCAAACGTAGGTACATATATTACCAACTTGATTTTAGACTTATATGACTACAAAAAAAATTCTTATGAAATGAAGAGTAGATATTCTGTTAACTGTACTAGACTTGCTCTTATTACTGCTATAGCTTTGGCAAAGAATAGATAGATCTTTCTTCTTGATGAATTATAACTAGAACTATCCTAACTATTTCTTTTCTTCAGGATGGAGACTCTGTTTCAAGTGGTCGTCCTTCTGGTGTAACATTAGAAAGCACTTTGAGCATATCCCGTGGCTTCAGCACAAAATTTCATAATCGTGATACTTCAGCGAGTTTACCAAGGTCAGATGTGGGGTCAGATAATGCAAATATGCAACTAAGAGCAAGTAACGGAGATGGTGTACGGCTTAGTGTTTCAAGTGCCCCTAGTTCTTCCAGTCAAGGTTCTGGACCCGATGATATTGAATCTTTAGGTGATGTTTATGTGTGGGGGGAAGTATGGTCTGATGGAGTTTTATTAGATGGATCAACAAACTCAATATGTTCAAGAACTGATGTTTTGATTCCAAGATCCTTAGAATCGAATGTAGTTTTAGATGTTCATCAAATTGCATGTGGTGTTAGACATGCTGCACTTGTTACAAGGCAAGGGGAAGTATTTACTTGGGGTGATGAATCTGGTGGGCAACTAGGCCATGGAAATGACAAAGATGTAAGTCGGCCCCGTCTTGTTGAGTCGTTGGTACTATGGAATATGGATTATGTTGCATGTGGTGAGTATCATACTTGTGCTATATCCACCGCCGGTGACTTGTTTACATGGGGAGATGGCACCCATAATACTGGACTTCTTGGTCATGGCAATGATGTCAGCCACTGGATACCAAAAAAAGTTTCTGGCCCTCTAGAAGGACTTCAAGTTCTGTCTATTGCATGTGGTACATGGCATTCGGCACTAACTACTTCCAATGGAAAAGTATATACATTTGGAGACGGAACATTTGGTGTCCTTGGACATGGTGACCGAGAGACTGTAGCATGCCCCAGGGAAGTGGAATCTTTGAGTGGATTACGGACAATCAAGGTTGCATGCGGAGTGTGGCATACTGCAGCCATCGTAGAGGTAATGGGGCAAACTGGTGTCAATGTCATATCTCGTAAATTATTTACTTGGGGTGATGGTGACAAATATCGTCTAGGTCATGGTGATAAGGAAGCACGTTTGGTCCCTACTTGTGTTCCTTCACTTATTGACTATAACTTTCATCAGCTGGCCTGTGGGCATAACATAACTATTGGCCTCACCACTTCTGGTCATGTTTTCACACTGGGCAGTACGTCTCATGGTCAGCTTGGAAACCCACAATCTGATGGCAGGGTTCCTTGCTTAGTACAAGAAAGACTGGTTGGTGAATTAGTTGAAGAGATTGCTTGTGGAGCTTATCATGTTGCAGTACTAACATCACGCAGTGAAGTATACACATGGGGCAAAGGTTCCAATGGCCGATTGGGACATGGTGATACTGAAGATCGGAAAACACCTACCCTTGTTGAAGCTCTTAAAGATAGGCATGTGAAAAGTATATCATGTGGTTCAAATTTTACAGCTTGCATTTGTATCCATAAATGGATATCTGGTGCTGATCAGTCACTTTGCTCAGGTTGTCGACAAGCATTTGGTTTTACTAGAAAGAGACACAACTGCTATAATTGTGGATTGGTACATTGCCATGCTTGTAGTTCCAAAAAAGTGTTGAAAGCTGCACTGGCACCAACTCCAGGCAAACCACATCGTGTATGTGATTCTTGCTATTCAAAACTTAAAGCTGCTGAAGCTGGTACTTTCTTGATAGGTAATAAGAAGAATGTAATTCCTCGTCGATCCATTGATATCAGGGAAAAGTCAGACCGAGGGGATATAAGACCTTCAAAATTCCTATTATCATCTAATACAGAACCACTCAAATATGTTGAAGCTAAATCAATGAAGACTGAGACTAAATCAGATCCTTTGTCAATACTGAGAGCTCCACAAGTTCCCTCGCTATTGCAGCTGAAAGATCTCTCTTTTACCAGCTCATTGAGTGCTCTTCAAACCGCTTTAAAACCAATTGTAACATCGACACCTCCACCTCCTGTAAATTCTAAGCCTACATCACCCTACTCAAGAAAGCCAAGCCCTCCACGCACTGCAACTCCAGTATTCTCCAAAAGCATTATTGATAGCCTCACAAGGACTAATGAACTACAAAAACAGGACCTCCAAAAGTTGCAAGCCCAGGTATGCTGCAAAAGCAAGCTTTTAATTAGTATGAAGATGTCATTTCATTTTTGTTCTTTGCAACCTTAAGAACATCTCTGTGCCCTTTTCCAGGTCAAAAATTTGAAAAAAAGATGTGAAGTACAAGAACTTGCCTTGCAGAATTCAGAAAAGAAAGCTCAAGATGAATCTGCCAAATTCAATGCTGCAGTAGAAGTCATCAAGTCTCTTGATTCTCAGGTACCCTTATAAATAACAATACATAATATTTTTGTAATGATGAAAACATGTACACCATTCTTTCTGTAACCTATATTCTTTAGAAAGTTGCAAATGTTCCAATGTTTTCATTGATATCACTGTCTCATGGTATAATTCACGGTATTGGATGCAAATTCACTTTCATGCTCTCTTGTTATCAGCAGTCAATTCTTAGTAGGCCTTTCTGATGATTGCAATTTTCTATGGTTACCTAATTGATGAACAAAGACTCTTAAGAAGTCTGAATTCACATTTGTTAAATGACTAATTTTATTATTGACAAATTATGTCATGGTTAACTAATAAAACCCTTATCAAAACTTCTTAGAAAAGTTGTTTATTAACATGCCCTTGGTTTGCACTTATCTATAGCTTCTTTATTATGTGAGGGAGTTTTCTCAAGGAGAAAGGAGCTTATGTTATTTCTGTTGTCCACACATAGAGATCATGCATGCCATTGATTCAAACTTTCACAGCCCCCATCTAGTTAGTCATCTATGAACATTTCACTCATATGCTTCATATTGTTATTAGACCACAAAAATTTGATATATTGAATTGCAAATTGCACAGAAGGATCTAAACTTAGTGGTTATATCTATTTTGCTTTCAAAGGAACAGTTTTGGCAAATTCCTATCTCTTTACAGTCATACTGTGAAATGAATAGTTGCTAATTAGATCATAGAATGCTGTAACTTATCCAGTTTCCACCAAATTTAATATTTTTGAAGAAACCACATGCTTATTGTAGCTTATACAAAATAATCACAATACTTTGTTGTATTTATCATTGTTATGATTTTTCTACTGATTCTTGTTGCCATGTTTATTGGCTACCATTTTCATTTGAAGCTGATGGACATAGCAGAGAAACTACCTCCCGAGTTTCATGACAGCTTGGGCGTCATGCATGGTCAAGCAGAAACATTCCTTAAGCACAGTGAACATGTCAGATCAGACTTTTCGTCTTCGACAATGGATTCTTCATCTAATTTTCAATCTCACCTGACAAATGAGGGAATTGACACTAGGTATGAGTTGGAATTGTCACATAGTGCTATTGAAGGTGGTGCTCAAAATAGTAGTAAGTTGGTGGTCCTTGATAACAGAGAATCTACTTCACAACATAGCATTGACAATGGCTTAAAATCACCTCCAAGCTCTAGGCAAAGCACAGATGGAGAAGCAGAATTGGTTGAGCAATTTGAGCCTGGTGTATACATTACTTTCATACAACTAAAGAACGACATTAAAATGTTCAAACGGGTCCGATTCAGGTATGCCTTCTTCGCATTGGAAACCATGCAATACTATTTAAGCATATCACAAAAGACACATATACATCTCGTTATTGATTTAGAAAAAAAACTCTTCAACAGCTGCATACTCATCAGCAAACAATTTTTTCTTTTTTTCTATTTTATAATTATCTTGGTAGAAAACGTCAAAGGTATGTTAAACAAAAAACAAAAAGAAAACTTGCAACATGGTGTAATCGAGATGAATGAACAAGTATAACTTTCATTCTTGAAAAAGGAATCCGAAGAAATTCTCCATTATTGCATTCACATTAAGCATTCTGACTTTTTGATCCTTGTGTAGCAAGAGAAGGTTTGCCGAGCAGCAGGCAGAAGACTGGTGGAACAAAAACAAAGAAAGGGTATTCAAGAAATACAGTTATCCAGGGCAGGCCACTGCCACATTATCCACGAGTGCACCAAACGAGGAGGAAGATGCAACACCATCCTCCTAGACTTAGCTGTTCTCGTTGATAGTAAGGAGCAACAGTGAAAAGAGACAAAAGGCACGAACTGACAGTGCAAGCTTCATGGCTTATGGAAGACTTCCTATTTAGTTGGCAATATTCTACTGTTAATCGAGGGCCAGAGCTTGTCAAGGGATAGAGATGGCAATCTAGACAAGAAGGTTTGTTTAGTCATATTTTTCCACCATTGTTCTTTGTAACAGAGCTTCTATTCGTGGGTTGTATCATTGTATAGGTTCGTTCAACTTATCATCCAAAAGTTGTATTATATGCATCACAAAAATGTAATATACCATATTCTCTCCCTTAGGGCAGCGAATGATGACATGAATGTGCATAGAACGTCAGAGATTATTTGATTACGTATTGTTTCCCTCAGTATAGAGGACCCTTCATATAGTGATCGGGCAGAACGATGTTTTTGATGAGGCAGGCGTATGAACAAGGTGATATGTGAAAAGTCCAAAAATACAAGTAGGAGTTGATATTACCCCCGAGAGTATGAACAACAATATGTGCATCAACATTTATACTATATTCATTTACAATCCACATAACAAAAAGATCACGATAAGAGCATTGCACCTTCCATATCTTCTTGGACTGCCTCCAACATCATCATCCCATTTGAAGGAGAGAGATGCTTGCAAGTTTCAACAATAAACACAGATAATCCATCCCATAACAATGGAGATTTCACATGATATTGTTCTCAATATCACTATTGTTTCTAAGGCAAAAATGAAGAACCTTATAATCCAAACAAGTGTTGTCTTCAAACTTACTCATGATCCCGATGCTTGAAATGACACTTGACATTTATTCATTGTGACTATGGTGACCACTTTTTCCAACCAAAGCATCAGCTTCCATGTTGACCATACTTGGCATCATTTAGTGATAGGTAGAATAGGAACAATCTTTCTGATCACGTTTCGGTGATACCTTAGTTTTGTGAGGTTGAGTCTGATCATGGCCTTCAAGAGAGGATTTGTGGGTTGAATGTCTTCCCATTGAATGCTTAAGGTCATCACCATGACCATTTATCATTAGTTGTACATCTCTTTGTTCAGATATATTCAAATTGCTCGAGAGATGTGGATGCTGTTTATTTTTCCAAGTTGTTTTTCGACGAAGCAGAGGTTGAATGTGCAAGTGGGGATTCCACCACTTGGAGACGACGACCAACGGCACAAATCAGCTTCTCCATTATCATCGAAGCAAAATAAACATTAGATTTCTTTTTTCTTTTTGCTCATAATTTGAATGCAACATCAATCAATTTCGGGTGCCGAAATGTGTTTTCTACAGCTGATTTCAGTTATATGGCCTTCTTTCTGGTTATATTATCTTGCTTTTAGTTGTGTTAAGGTTTCTAAATTTCGGACATACTCTGATATAAATGCTTCCCTTCCGGTTGCATATGGAAATCAAGCATTTTGCTTTTCATGCTGATCGGTGAAATGACTACTCCTGGTCATTGCTTAATGAGTGTAGTCGGACTGAAGTGATTGACACAATTATTCTGTCTGATAGATCCAGTAGTTGGCCCAATTATTTCGCCCCAAGGTTGGCAATTGGGATGCGAACGTGGTCATGCGTTGCTGTCATCACTATGATCAATAGAAGAAGTTAATGTGAAATGGGGTCGGCGGATTACACATACAATTTTCACACAATGATGGAAGAGTTAATTAACGAGCAGGTTGGATCGTGCATGACTTGATCATATACACATATAAGGGCTTCGCCTAATGTCGTCGCTAGGCCCAAACCAGGTTCATAAGAACCAGAGTTTCAATGGTCAAGATTTGGTATGATGTGTGATTTGAATCCCACGTGTCGGTCGTCATGACGACCATCCTTCCCGCAAAAATTGGATCCCATCGATCAAACCCCGCAACGAAACGGCGCTGCCATCCGTAGAGACTTTGCGATGCGAGACGGGATCAACCGTCCATTCTGACTCGTGCTCGTCTCCAACTTAAAATTTTCCCACGACGAGCGGTCGAACAAAGAAGGAGGCCAAAAACACAAAAAGAGAGTCTTTTGCCGCCCTCTTCCTCTCTCTCTCTCTCTCCCATCTGTCTTGTTGATCCAACCAATTCAACATACGCTCGTCCACCATTCCCCCAAATCTTTATATCATTTGACGTCCCAAATCTTTATATCATTTGACGTCATTCTTCTTTCTTTCATTATGAGTCCGAGAGAAGGGAGGAGGCCACGGATCGACCGGTGGTTTTGAAGGTAGAGCATCTCCCGTCTTTCTTTCCTTTCTTCTTTACCCTCCTTAACGGTGATTGATCAGGGTGATGAGATTGGAGAAGGAGCGGCAGCGGCTGTGGGGCCTTCTCGAGGAAGAATCGGAGGAGGAACGATAGGGGTTTGATTGATGTTAGGTGAACGCGTCGGCGTCGACGTGGGCTGGGAGGCGAATCATCAGCTTCTCATCGATGGAGACGTGGTGGTTGCCGAGGAATGCCACTTCTGATGCTCCGCTTCCTAATTCTACTCGACTGTCCTCTCAGATGGAATGGCAGATCCGGCCAATTATGGGAACCCCGACCGTGACATACAAAAAGTAGGTTTTGTAGATTGAATTCTAGCCATTTTCAATCCCTTCCTTCCCGTGCGCACCTTTAGTATTTATTTTAATTTGTAATCTTATTATTATTCGCTTGCTTCTTGTGTTGTTTCGATGTAATAAATCTTTGGTTTATGAAGATAATATCAACGAAAATATTTTTATTTTCTTTGTTCACGATTCCGGGATGCATCAATGTGTGTGAGAAAAAATAACACTATGTTAGTTTTGGTATATGTCAACTGTGAAATAGACGCTGAAAAATTGATGCCAGGCAAAAGAGAGATCGATGAATGATATATTCTGCATCCAAAGTTTAACCATGACTGAATTGATAATTCAGTTCATTTCTTCAGTTTCTTAATGAAGAATATTAGCTTGTTTTCTCACATATTAGCTTGTTTTCTTTGGAACTTTTCCCTACACCTTAATAATAATAATAATAATAATAATAATAATAATAATAATAATCCTAGGTCTCCATGAAGGTGGTTTCTTTGTTCTGTTTTTCTTTTTCTCTCATTAGGTTATGTCTAGACATTGTTCTTATGCTTCTTTACGGTATGCTCCACATAGTCTTCATATTTTTAGGTCCATTTAAGATTTCTCAATTAATATAATAAATATCACAATTATAGAGTTACTCCTTTCTCTTTTTATTTTTTGAAAGTTGTTTAAATAGCTTGCGTTTATAATTAGAATAAAACACTTTATGCATCTAGCTTCTCATTAGAATTCTGGTCCTCCTTTTCTTCCGGGAGCTGGCTGAATGCTAATTGGGTGTCGGTGCAAGATCATTTGGCTTTATCAAATAGTTAATTATACTTCCAAAGTGTTAATGTTCCTCATTGTCATGCTTGTCCCCTAAGTAATTAGTAATTTAGAAGAATAAAGACTTTTTTCGATGTTAACCAAATAGGGATGAGCTGTTGTGTGGAACTTTGACATCTGAATTCTTTGCATCAACAAGACTTTTACTAAGCTATGCTAAGCATCTTTTGTATCTTTAATCTATTTATAGTATATCAACAACCCATTCTTGAAAAATGAAATTTAAATTACTGATTTCTTATGCTAGAAGCACATGTAAGTAAAAACTATATGAATATCATCCATTCGTAATTGATATTTTGAAGAGGCAATAGTGTGTAGTACGACAACAAGAATTGTCATCATAGTAATTATTACTATTTGATGGAAGGGGAGCAATGCCTCAATTCACTGCATATGATACAACATCAAAGCTGCAGATAGGATATAAATACATATCCAGGTCTGACTGCAATTGATGATCACAACTATCATCTAAAGGTTGATATTAGAGTTGTAATAGTACAAAAAATGTAAGATACCTTAGAACATGTGATGTTTGGTGCTAGTCATTTACGTATGTAAGTTTCATCCAATTTTTCTGATATACTGGATCCACCTCGATTTTCTAGATCTTAAACCTTTTTCCCTGAAAGATTGTGGGAGATGCATTCCAACAGAAGCATAATATGAACAAATAAATATTTCCATATTTATGTATTCGGTAGATGCATTGAATCTTTAGGTTAACAAAGAGCACATAAATGCAGCTCTGGAACCATTTTTTTCATAACATTGCTACATCTCAAAACAATATTTGCTATCCCAATTTTGTAGGCTACTACAATTACTTTGTTGATGTTTTATTATTTTGTTTTAAAGTTAAAGTATTTGCAAGCCAAGGTTGTGTTGGTTTATTCTATCTTCTATTGCACCTACTTGGTGGTAAATTGACGTAATTGTCTTTTGCGAAATAATGATTCTAAATCTTGCCGTATGTTGGAGATATAATGCATGGATTGAGAAGTTTTATCAAAAGAGTATTTTTACCTTGATTTTATATTTAAATAACAAGTATATGCCAATAGGAGCCTAACAGTTGCTTTTGGTACGAATTATTAAAGAAGAATGTGTATAATTAAGATCATAACTGATTTAATTCTATAAAATTTATCGTTTTTGATTGATTTTTACATGTTTCATCCATGATGTTTTGAAAATTCTATTTCCTTAGATCTGTATTGCAGTCATTTCTATAAAAAATGTCTTGATAGGAATATTACTTTCTTAATCATAAGTTTTTTTTTAAGGCACTCGTTGCATTGAAAAAAGGCACCAAGTTGGTTTTTACTAATATTTTTTTTTATTTTGATTTTTACTAATATATATTTAATTTTGATTTTGATTTTTACTAATATATTTTTTATTAATATTTTTATTATGATTTTTATTAATATTTTTTATTTTAATTTTTACTAATATTTTTTTTATTTTGATTTTTACTAATATTTTTTTATTTTAATTTTTACTTGTATTTTTTTCATTTTGATTTTGACTAATATTATTTTTATTTTGATTTTGACTAATATTATTTTTATTTTGATTTTGACTAATATTATTTTCAAAATAAATATTAGAAAGAAGTAATTCGATAGGTATGATCTACGATTTAATCTTATATGCATCAAAAGGTAACACAAATTCTAGGAAGAACTATAGTTCTAGATTTGATATGGTAGAATAATTTCGATTCATTCTCATTCAATCAAAATTTTTTTTTGATAGTCTTAGTCTTAGTATTTTTATCAATTTTGGTACTGATATACATATCGGTTTAGTCCTCAGTATCACTATTGTTCTCAATATCACTATTGTTTCTAAGCCAAAAATGAAGAATTCTATAATTCAAATATTTTCTATCCAGATTTTTAATAGGCATCAATAAAATATTTTTTTTTAGGTAATCATCAATAGTCATATTTAGTAATAGATAAAATAATTCGATTTCAGTGTGCATGAGTCCTTACTATCCGCATAATTTATATATTATTATATTATATTAATATATATTATAATATAAAAATTAATATATATATATATATATATTATAAAAAATATAAAAAATTAAAAAGGAGGCCACGTTGCCTCTTTCTAAATTCCTTTCATGTTGCTTATTGGCATGTTCTGTTTCTTAGGCATTGATAGAACTTGAGCCACATAGACATACTTGTTAGGGTCCTTTTTCTTGAAAACATATACACGATTAATGCTCATCTTTTCATGTGCAATTAGCACCTTTTCATTTCCATTGATCATGAAATACTCTCGTTGATCATAAGGACACTCTCTAAGCTCTCTCAAACCTCTCTCAAAGATGGTGATCAAGAATGTGATGAATAAAATATAAAGAAAAAGAGCGATATAATTATACAACTCAGAAGAATCAATTTTAACTTTCCAGACTCTTGGTAAGTGTTGAGTCTTTACAACTACTTCACAATCCTACCCCTTCTTGATAATGGTTTTAGTGATATTAACATACAGTTGAAATAAGTCAAGTTCCTCATCTGAGCCGACAAGGAGGCGATGTCGCGTTCGACGAAGACGAAGAACGTGGCAAAGAAGCCTCGTCATCGTCTCATCGTTTCCTACTGGATCGAGATCGTCAAGGGAGAGTGGCATCGGATTGAGACACATCAAGGACTTTGACTGCCTTCTGGTGTTTATTTTATTTTCTTACTCATGTAACTAATACTGGATAGATGTTTAAAATTTCAAGTGTTGAATGGACTGACATATGCATCTACACTCTCTCATTTGTGGAAGCTAAGCTCTCCCATGGATCGCAAAGGTAAATTATTTTGCCCTTTTTTGTAAATTTGATATCCTTCAGGGATTTGTGAAAAGGTCAAATATATTAGAATAAGAAAATGAAGAGTTTATTTGAAAATTTTCCTACCTATTTACTAGTTCATAACCGAACAAAATTCACGTGCTAATTTGATTTTTTGTTTGGGGAATGATTTGTCCTATTGAAACACCTGAAGTGCAAGAATTTTTTGAAAGAACTTGCTGCATTATTTTATTGTCAAATAGGTTGTAAAGAAGTTGCTCCTGTGGAGTGTATAACTTGGATTGGCGCTAGACTGGTTCCTTTTTAGCTCGTGATTGTCCAATAGTTTATTTTGATTTTGATTTTTACTAATAATTTTTTGATTTTGATTTTTACAAATATTTTTTTTATTTTGATTTTTACTAATATTATTTTGATTTTGATTTTTACTAAGATTATTTTGATTTTGATTTTTACTATTTTATTTTGATTTTTACAAATATTTTTTATTTTGATTTTTACTAATTTTTTCATTTTGATTTTTAAATTTTTTTTTTCATTTTAATTTTTACTAATATTTTTTTATTTTGATTTTTACTAATATTATTTTGATTTTAAGTTTTACTAATATTATTTTGATTTTCACTCATGGTGCACATAACAGTAGGATTTGCTGTACATTTACTATTGGAGCTTTAAGAATTGCGTACTAAATCCTTTGATGTAAGTGTTGAATGAATGTAATTTTCTGACTTATTGAGTTTTATCACCTCTTATAGGAAATATCTCATGCTCTTATTCAGGAGTTGACTAAAATTTTTGTCAATGGCTACTGGGTCAGAATTCATTGGGATCCTGATTTCTTGGTCAACATATCGAGACAATTCAGGAAACATGTGTTGTTTTTCTGGGCATTGTTTGTAGATCATTTTCTTCTGCAATAAATGTTTGTGTTGTAAGCTTTGATTTTTCTAGCTTGTAATTTTTTTTTTCTAAACTTGCTTATGATTGAGAGGTCTGAATTCTTGACATCGTTTTCTATTGATGTCAAAGCTCTTTCTTTTGATTAATGATTCTGCAAAGCAAGAGTTGCTTTGTTGGAAATGCTGAATATTAAATATTATATATCTTGATGCTTCCAAGTGACATTTGTGTGAACGTAACAGACATGTAATGTTTCATAAAATGTCTTTCTCTAATAGAACAGTACTTTGTGGACAATGATTTATTTATTTCATTTTATTTGTTTTACATATTTAGATATATTTTATAGGCTCTATTGAGTTTTGTGGTATTTATTCAGAGATCTGCATGTGGATATGACTGTGTTCTAACTAAACAAACTTGTGAATAATGATTGCTTGTAATTGTAGTTCCATTATCATTCTATTTAGGCTTGCTTGGTCTTTGTTTAGAATGTGGATTTATGTGTTTCTGTGTTTCAGGGCATGTGCCATGGTTTATATGAAAAAATGGGTGTTGATTGGCTTGCACCTCCCGCAAGTATCTCGAGAACTCATCTCATTCATCTGAGCTGTTAAAGCCTTATCCTTTTTTTAATCTGGTCCATCTTTTTTTTGTTTCAGGGGACACGGGTCTTTGGCAATGATGTTATCATAGGAAAGACAAGAAGAGCTGTTCCTCAAGATGATTCCCAAGGACGATGTGACTAAACCATGAGCATGCACCCTGGTGAATGTGGAATAGTGGATCAAGTTTACCACCTACTTTTGGCATTCAAAGTATCGAAGAGGTGAAAGTCATAGTAATGGATTCGGTTCCATTTTGATCATCGAGGAATATCTACATTTTGCAGGTTTTGATAACTACAAATGCTGATGGTTTAAGGTTTGTGAAAGTGAGGATGAGATCTGTGAAAGTGAGGTTTGTGATCATCTTCTTTTATTTTTCTCTCTCTTCCAATGTGGTTGGCAGTTTAAGAGCTTAACCAACAACATATATATGCTTATTTATTCAGAATAACATTTCGTAATACTTTGAGACATACCTAATGGTAATGACTAAGCTACTCCCGTCATCGTGCAATCTTGATTGATCCCTTGCTTCCCTCGAACATAAAATGCCATGCATACATCCGTTCGTTCCATTATTTTGATATGTCAAGCCTCGATTTTTTGAAATGATAATATCGCTAACATGTAATGAAATATCGTCGTCAGTAATTGACTTAGGTGCACATTCCATTTGCATTTAAGTTGATGTTACAAGAACTGATGGCTATGGCAATTGCTCCTAGACTGCTGACCAAGGATCAAAAGAAGTGATAAGAATCAACTTTTGCAGCTGTAAAACGTGCAAGTTTTTGGCTTAGAAGCACCGCCCTTGGATGATCAAACCATCAAGCCTTTGACTGATATATATATATATATATATATATATATATATATATATATATATATATATATATATATATATATATATATATATATATATATATATATATATATATATATATATACCTCTTTCTTTACTTTTTTTGTTTTTTTGAAAAGGAAGTCTGCGCTCCTTATACAGGCGTAAGCTAATGAGTAGTAGAAAATTGCCGTCTTTTAACCCTTCATAAAAATCTCTGTAATTGTTGTACCATGGTCATGAAACTTTAGTATGGTTACTGTTCATGATGATTTGTTGTGCTTGATAGAATTTGAAAGCTTCTTGATTCCACATTTGTAACACATGAAAGAGAATCGAATATGTTATATATATTTCATTTTTTACCTTTTTTAATGTTTGACCTTATGCAATCCTCTTTAGGATATTTCTATTGGTTTTTTTTTTTAAGATCTAGTACAAGATTTTATTGACCCTCTTTTTCTTGGTTCGAATTTTGAAATTTTATTTTAATAGAATCATTGATGTTTTGATTTTTACTAATATTATTTTGATTTTTATTTTTACTAATATTTTTTTTAATTTTTATTTTTACTAATATTATTTTGATTTTGATTTTTACTAATAATTTTTTTATTTTGATTTTGATTTTGATTTTTACAAATATTTTTTATTTTGATTTTTACTAATATTATTTTGATTTTGATTTTTACTAAGATTATTTTGATTTTGATTTTGATTTTTACTATTTTATTTTGATTTTTACAAATATTTTTTATTTTGATTTTTACTAATTTTTTCATTTTGATTTTTACTAATTTTTTTCATTTTAATTTTTACTAATATTTTTTTATTTTGATTTTTACTAATATTATTTTGATTTTGAGTTTTACTAATATTATTTTGATTTTCACTAATGGTGCACATAACAGTAGGAATTACTACACATTTACGATTGGAGCTTTTAGAATAATTGCGTACTAAATCCTTTGAGGTAAGTGTTGAATGGATGTGATTTTCTGACTTATTGCGTTTTATCACCTTTTGTAGGAAATATCTTATGCTCTTATTCAGGAGTTGACTAAAATTTTTGTCAATGGCTGCTGGGTCAGAATTCATCGGGATCCTGATTTCTTGGTCAACATATCGAGACAATTCAGGAAACAGGTGTTGTTTTTCTGGGCATTGCTTGTAGCTCATTTTCTTATGCAATAAATGTTTGTGCTGTACGTTTTGATTTTCTAGTTTGTAATTTTTTTTTTCTAGACTTGCTTATGATTGAGAGGTCTGAATTCTTGACATCGTTTTCTATTGATGTCACAGCTCTTTCTTTTGATTAATGATTCTGCAAAGCAAGAGTTGCTTTGTTGGAAATGCTGAATATTAAATATTATATATCTTAATGCTACCAAGTGACATTTGTGTGAACGTAAAAGATATGAAATGTTTCATGAAATGTCTTTCTCTAATAGAACAGTACTTTGTGAACAATAATTTATTTATTTCATTTTATTTGTTTTACATATTTAGATATATTTTATAGGCTCTCTTGAGTTTTGTGGTATCTATTCAGAGATCTGCATGTGGATATGACTGTGTTCTAACTAAACAAACTTGTGAATAATGATTGCTTGTAATTGTAGTTCCATTATCATTATATTTAGACTTGCTTGGTCTCTGTTTAGAATGTGGATTTATGCGTTTCTGTGTTTCAGGCCATGTGCCATGGTTTATATGAAAAACTGGGTGTTGATTGGCTTGCACCTCCCGCAAGTATCTCGAGGACTCATCTCATTCATCTGAGCTGTTAAAGCCTTGTCCTTTTTTTTATCTGGTCAATCTCTTTTTTGTTTCAGGGTCACGGGTCTTTGGCAATGATGTTATCATAGGAAAGACAAGAAGAGCTGCTGTTCCTCAAGATGATTCCCAAGGACGATGTGACCAAACCATGAGCATGCACCCTAGTGAATGTGGAATAGTGGATCAAGTTTACCACCTACTTGTTGCATTCAAAGTATCGAAGAGGTCAAAGTCATAGTAATGGATTCGGTTCCATTTTGATCATCGAAGAATATCTACTTTTTGCAGGTTTTGATAACTACAAATGCTGATGGTTTGAGGTTTGTGAAAGTGAGGGTGAGATCTGTGAAAGTGAGGTTTGTGATCATCTTCTTTTATTCTTCTCTCTCTTCCAACGTGTTTGGCAGTTTAAAAGCATAACCAACAACATATATATGCTTATTTATTCAGAATAACATTTCGTAATACTTTCAGACATACCTAATGGTAATTACCAAGCCACTTGATTGATCCCTTGCTTCCCTCGAACATAAAATGCCATGCATACATCCGTTCATTCCATTATTTTGATATGTCAAGCCTCGATTTTTTTAAATGAGAACATCGCTAGCATGTAATGAAATATCGTGTCTGTAATTGACATAGGTGCACATTCCATTTGCATTTAAGCTGATGTTACAAGAACTGATGGCTATTGCAATTGTTCCTAGACTGTAGACCAAGGATTAAAAGAAGTGATGAGAATCAACTTTTGCAGTTGTAAAACGTGCAAGTTTTTGGCTTAAAAGCATCGCCCTTGGATGATCGAACCATCAAGACTTTGACTGATATATATATATATTTATATACCTCTTTCTTTTTTTTTTTTGTTTTTTCGGAAAGGAAGGCTGTGCTCCCTATATAGGCGTAAGCTAATGAGTAGTAGAAAATTGCCGAGGATAGAACGTCTTTTAACCCTTCATAAAAATCTCTGTAATTGTTGTACCATGGTAATGAAACTTTAGTATGGTTACTGTTTATTATGATTTGTTGTGCTTGATAGAATTTGAAAGCTTCTTGATTCCACATTTGTAACACATGAAAGAGAATCGAATATGTTATATATATTTAATTTTTTACCTTTTTTAATGTTTGATCTTATGCAATCCTTTTTAGGATATTTCTATTGGTTTTTTTTTTTTAAGATCTAGTACAAGATTTTATTGACCCAATTTTTCTTGGTTCGAATTTTGAAATTTTATTTTAATAGAATCAATGATGTTTTGATTTTTACTAATATTATTTTGATTTTTATTTTTACTAATATTTTTTTAATTTTTATTTTTACTAATAATATTTTGATTTTGATTTTTACTAATATTATTTTGATTTTGATTTTTACTAATAATTTTTTTATTTTCATTTTGATTTTTACTAATAATTTTTTTTATTTTGATTTTGATTTTGATTTTTACAAATATTTTTTATTTTGATTTTTACTAATATTATTTTATTTTGATTTTGATTTTTACTATTTTATTTTGATTTTTACTAATTTTTTATTTTGATTTTTACTAATTTTTTCTTTTTGATTTTTACAATTTTTTTCATTTTAATTTTTACTAATATTTTTTATTTTGATTTTTACTAATATTATTTTGATTTTGAGTTTTACTAATATTATTTTGATTTTCACTAATGGGGTACATAACAGTAGGATTTACTGCACATTTACTATTGGAGCTTTTAGAAGAATTGCATACTAAATCCTTTGAGGTAAGTGTTGAATGGATGTGATTTTCTGACTTATTGCGTTTTATCACCTCTTGTAGGAAATATCTCATGCTCTTATTCAAGAGTTGACTAAAATTTTTGTCAATGGCTGCTAGGTCAGAATTCATCAGGATCCTGATTTCTTGGTCAACATATCGAGACAATTCAGGAAACAGGTGTTGTTTTTCTAGGCATTGCTTGTAACTCATTTACTTATGCAATAAATGTTTGTGCATAACGCTTTGATTTTTCTAGCTTGTAATTTTTTTTTCTAGACTTGCTTATGATTGAGAGGTCTGAATTCTTGACATCGTTTTCTATTGATGTCACAACTCTTTCTTTTGATTAATGATTCTGCAAAGCAAGAGTTGATTTGTTGGAAATGCTGAATATTAAATATTATATATCTTCATGCTTCCAAGTGACATTTGTGTGAACGTAAAAGACATGTAATGTTCATGAAATGTCTTTCTCTAATAGAACAGTACTTTGAGGACAATGATTTATTTGTTTCATTTTGTTTGTTTTACATATTTAGATATATTTTATAAGCTCTCTTGAGTTTTGTGGTATCTATTCAGAGATCTGCATGTGGATGTTACTGTGTTCTAACTAAACAAACTTGTGAATAATGATTGCTTGTAATTGTAGTTCCATTATCATTCTATTTAGGCTTGCTTGGTCTCTGTTTAGAATGTGGATTTATACGTTTCTGTGTTTCAGGGCATGTGCCATGGTTTATATGAAAAACTGGGTGTTGATTGGCTTGCACCTCCCGCAAGTATCTAGAGGACTCATCTCATTCATCTGAGCTGTTAAAGCCTTGTCCTTTTTTTTATCTGATCCATCTCTTTTTTGTTTCAGGGGACATGGGTCTTTGGCAATGATATTATCATAGGAAAGACAAGAAAAGCTGTTCCTCAAGATGATTCCCAAGGATGATGTGATCAAACCATGAGCATGCACCCTGGTGAATATGGAATAGTGGATCAAGTTTACCACCTACTTGTGGCATTCAAAGTATCGAAGAGGTGAAAGTCATAGTAATGGTTTCGGTTCCATTTTGATCATCGAGGAATATCTACATTTTGCAGGTTTTGATAACTACAAATGCTGATGGTTTGAGGTTTGTGAAAGTGAGGGTGAGATTTGTGAAAGTGAGGTTTGTGATCATCTTCTTTTATTCTTCTCTCTCTTCCAACGTGGCAGTTTAAGAGCATAACCAACAACATATATATGCTTATTTATTCAGAATAACATTTCGTAATACTTTCAGACATACCTAATGGTAATTACCAAGCCACTCCCGTCATCGTGCAATCATGATTGATCTCTTGCTTCCCTAGAACATAAAATGCCATGCATACATCCGTCCGTTCCATTATTTTGATATGTCAAGCCTCGATTTTTTGAAATGATAACATCGCTAACATGTAATGAAATATCGTCGTCGTCTGTAATTGACATAGGTGCACATTCCATTTGCATTTAAGCTGATGTTACAAGAACTGATGGCTATGGCAATTGCTCCTAGACTGCAGACCAAGGATCAAAAGAAGTGATGAGAATCAACTTTTGCAGTTGTAAAACGTGCAAGTTTTTGGCTTAGAAGCATCGCCCTTGGATGATCGAACCATCAAGCCTTTGACTGATATATATATATATATATATATATATATATATATATATATATATATATATATATATATATATATATATATATATATATATATATATATATATATATATATATATATATATATATATATATATATATATATATATATATATATATATATATATATATATATATATATATATATATATATATATATATATATATATATATATATATACCTCTTTCTTTACTTTTTTTGTTTTTGTGAAAAGGAAGTCTGCGCTCCTTATACAGGCGTAAGCTAATGAGTAGTAGAAAATTGCCGTCTTTTAACCCTTCATAAAAATCTCTGTAATTGTTGTACCATGGTCATGAAACTTTAGTATGGTTACTGTTCATGATGATTTGTTGTGCTTGATAGAATTTGAAAGCTTCTTGATTCCACATTTGTAACACATGAAAGAGAATCGAATATGTTATATATATTTCATTTTTTACCTTTTTTAATGTTTGACCTTATGCAATCCTCTTTAGGATATTTCTATTGGTTTTTTTTTTTAAGATCTAGTACAAGATTTTATTGACCCTCTTTTTCTTGGTTCGAATTTTGAAATTTTATTTTAATAGAATCATTGATGTTTTGATTTTTACTAATATTATTTTGATTTTTATTTTTACTAATATTTTTTTTAATTTTTATTTTTACTAATATTATTTTGATTTTGATTTTTACTAATAATTTTTTTATTTTGATTTTGATTTTGATTTTTACAAATATTTTTTATTTTGATTTTTACTAATATTATTTTGATTTTGATTTTTACTAAGATTATTTTGATTTTGATTTTGATTTTTACTATTTTATTTTGATTTTTACAAATATTTTTTATTTTGATTTTTACTAATTTTTTCATTTTGATTTTTACTAATTTTTTTCATTTTAATTTTTACTAATATTTTTTTATTTTGATTTTTACTAATATTATTTTGATTTTGAGTTTTACTAATATTATTTTGATTTTCACTAATGGTGCACATAACAGTAGGAATTACTACACATTTACGATTGGAGCTTTTAGAATAATTGCGTACTAAATCCTTTGAGGTAAGTGTTGAATGGATGTGATTTTCTGACTTATTGCGTTTTATCACCTTTTGTAGGAAATATCTTATGCTCTTATTCAGGAGTTGACTAAAATTTTTGTCAATGGCTGCTGGGTCAGAATTCATCGGGATCCTGATTTCTTGGTCAACATATCGAGACAATTCAGGAAACAGGTGTTGTTTTTCTGGGCATTGCTTGTAGCTCATTTTCTTATGCAATAAATGTTTGTGCTGTACGTTTTGATTTTCTAGTTTGTAATTTTTTTTTTCTAGACTTGCTTATGATTGAGAGGTCTGAATTCTTGACATCGTTTTCTATTGATGTCACAGCTCTTTCTTTTGATTAATGATTCTGCAAAGCAAGAGTTGCTTTGTTGGAAATGCTGAATATTAAATATTATATATCTTAATGCTACCAAGTGACATTTGTGTGAACGTAAAAGATATGAAATGTTTCATGAAATGTCTTTCTCTAATAGAACAGTACTTTGTGAACAATAATTTATTTATTTCATTTTATTTGTTTTACATATTTAGATATATTTTATAGGCTCTCTTGAGTTTTGTGGTATCTATTCAGAGATCTGCATGTGGATATGACTGTGTTCTAACTAAACAAACTTGTGAATAATGATTGCTTGTAATTGTAGTTCCATTATCATTATATTTAGACTTGCTTGGTCTCTGTTTAGAATGTGGATTTATGCGTTTCTGTGTTTCAGGCCATGTGCCATGGTTTATATGAAAAACTGGGTGTTGATTGGCTTGCACCTCCCGCAAGTATCTCGAGGACTCATCTCATTCATCTGAGCTGTTAAAGCCTTGTCCTTTTTTTTATCTGGTCAATCTCTTTTTTGTTTCAGGGTCACGGGTCTTTGGCAATGATGTTATCATAGGAAAGACAAGAAGAGCTGCTGTTCCTCAAGATGATTCCCAAGGACGATGTGACCAAACCATGAGCATGCACCCTAGTGAATGTGGAATAGTGGATCAAGTTTACCACCTACTTGTTGCATTCAAAGTATCGAAGAGGTCAAAGTCATAGTAATGGATTCGGTTCCATTTTGATCATCGAAGAATATCTACTTTTTGCAGGTTTTGATAACTACAAATGCTGATGGTTTGAGGTTTGTGAAAGTGAGGGTGAGATCTGTGAAAGTGAGGTTTGTGATCATCTTCTTTTATTCTTCTCTCTCTTCCAACGTGTTTGGCAGTTTAAAAGCATAACCAACAACATATATATGCTTATTTATTCAGAATAACATTTCGTAATACTTTCAGACATACCTAATGGTAATTACCAAGCCACTTGATTGATCCCTTGCTTCCCTCGAACATAAAATGCCATGCATACATCCGTTCATTCCATTATTTTGATATGTCAAGCCTCGATTTTTTTAAATGAGAACATCGCTAGCATGTAATGAAATATCGTGTCTGTAATTGACATAGGTGCACATTCCATTTGCATTTAAGCTGATGTTACAAGAACTGATGGCTATTGCAATTGTTCCTAGACTGTAGACCAAGGATTAAAAGAAGTGATGAGAATCAACTTTTGCAGTTGTAAAACGTGCAAGTTTTTGGCTTAAAAGCATCGCCCTTGGATGATCGAACCATCAAGACTTTGACTGATATATATATATATTTATATACCTCTTTCTTTTTTTTTTTTGTTTTTTCGGAAAGGAAGGCTGTGCTCCCTATATAGGCGTAAGCTAATGAGTAGTAGAAAATTGCCGAGGATAGAACGTCTTTTAACCCTTCATAAAAATCTCTGTAATTGTTGTACCATGGTAATGAAACTTTAGTATGGTTACTGTTTATTATGATTTGTTGTGCTTGATAGAATTTGAAAGCTTCTTGATTCCACATTTGTAACACATGAAAGAGAATCGAATATGTTATATATATTTAATTTTTTACCTTTTTTAATGTTTGATCTTATGCAATCCTTTTTAGGATATTTCTATTGGTTTTTTTTTTTTAAGATCTAGTACAAGATTTTATTGACCCAATTTTTCTTGGTTCGAATTTTGAAATTTTATTTTAATAGAATCAATGATGTTTTGATTTTTACTAATATTATTTTGATTTTTATTTTTACTAATATTTTTTTAATTTTTATTTTTACTAATAATATTTTGATTTTGATTTTTACTAATATTATTTTGATTTTGATTTTTACTAATAATTTTTTTATTTTCATTTTGATTTTTACTAATAATTTTTTTTATTTTGATTTTGATTTTGATTTTTACAAATATTTTTTATTTTGATTTTTACTAATATTATTTTATTTTGATTTTGATTTTTACTATTTTATTTTGATTTTTACTAATTTTTTATTTTGATTTTTACTAATTTTTTCTTTTTGATTTTTACAATTTTTTTCATTTTAATTTTTACTAATATTTTTTATTTTGATTTTTACTAATATTATTTTGATTTTGAGTTTTACTAATATTATTTTGATTTTCACTAATGGGGTACATAACAGTAGGATTTACTGCACATTTACTATTGGAGCTTTTAGAAGAATTGCATACTAAATCCTTTGAGGTAAGTGTTGAATGGATGTGATTTTCTGACTTATTGCGTTTTATCACCTCTTGTAGGAAATATCTCATGCTCTTATTCAAGAGTTGACTAAAATTTTTGTCAATGGCTGCTAGGTCAGAATTCATCAGGATCCTGATTTCTTGGTCAACATATCGAGACAATTCAGGAAACAGGTGTTGTTTTTCTAGGCATTGCTTGTAACTCATTTACTTATGCAATAAATGTTTGTGCATAACGCTTTGATTTTTCTAGCTTGTAATTTTTTTTTCTAGACTTGCTTATGATTGAGAGGTCTGAATTCTTGACATCGTTTTCTATTGATGTCACAACTCTTTCTTTTGATTAATGATTCTGCAAAGCAAGAGTTGATTTGTTGGAAATGCTGAATATTAAATATTATATATCTTCATGCTTCCAAGTGACATTTGTGTGAACGTAAAAGACATGTAATGTTCATGAAATGTCTTTCTCTAATAGAACAGTACTTTGAGGACAATGATTTATTTGTTTCATTTTGTTTGTTTTACATATTTAGATATATTTTATAAGCTCTCTTGAGTTTTGTGGTATCTATTCAGAGATCTGCATGTGGATGTTACTGTGTTCTAACTAAACAAACTTGTGAATAATGATTGCTTGTAATTGTAGTTCCATTATCATTCTATTTAGGCTTGCTTGGTCTCTGTTTAGAATGTGGATTTATACGTTTCTGTGTTTCAGGGCATGTGCCATGGTTTATATGAAAAACTGGGTGTTGATTGGCTTGCACCTCCCGCAAGTATCTAGAGGACTCATCTCATTCATCTGAGCTGTTAAAGCCTTGTCCTTTTTTTTATCTGATCCATCTCTTTTTTGTTTCAGGGGACATGGGTCTTTGGCAATGATATTATCATAGGAAAGACAAGAAAAGCTGTTCCTCAAGATGATTCCCAAGGATGATGTGATCAAACCATGAGCATGCACCCTGGTGAATATGGAATAGTGGATCAAGTTTACCACCTACTTGTGGCATTCAAAGTATCGAAGAGGTGAAAGTCATAGTAATGGTTTCGGTTCCATTTTGATCATCGAGGAATATCTACATTTTGCAGGTTTTGATAACTACAAATGCTGATGGTTTGAGGTTTGTGAAAGTGAGGGTGAGATTTGTGAAAGTGAGGTTTGTGATCATCTTCTTTTATTCTTCTCTCTCTTCCAACGTGGCAGTTTAAGAGCATAACCAACAACATATATATGCTTATTTATTCAGAATAACATTTCGTAATACTTTCAGACATACCTAATGGTAATTACCAAGCCACTCCCGTCATCGTGCAATCATGATTGATCTCTTGCTTCCCTAGAACATAAAATGCCATGCATACATCCGTCCGTTCCATTATTTTGATATGTCAAGCCTCGATTTTTTGAAATGATAACATCGCTAACATGTAATGAAATATCGTCGTCGTCTGTAATTGACATAGGTGCACATTCCATTTGCATTTAAGCTGATGTTACAAGAACTGATGGCTATGGCAATTGCTCCTAGACTGCAGACCAAGGATCAAAAGAAGTGATGAGAATCAACTTTTGCAGTTGTAAAACGTGCAAGTTTTTGGCTTAGAAGCATCGCCCTTGGATGATCGAACCATCAAGCCTTTGACTGATATATATATATATATATATATATATATATACCTCTTTCTTTACTTTTTTTGTTTTTGTGAAAAGGAAGTCTGCGCTCCTTATACAGGCGTAAGCTAATGAGTAGTAGAAAATTGCCGTCTTTTAACCCTTCATAAAAATCTCTGTAATTGTTGTACCATGGTCATGAAACTTTAGTATGGTTACTGTTCATGATGATTTGTTGTGCTTGATAGAATTTGAAAGCTTCTTGATTCCACATTTGTAACACATGAAAGAGAATCGAATATGTTATATATATTTCATTTTTTACCTTTTTTAATGTTTGACCTTATGCAATCCTCTTTAGGATATTTCTATTGGTTTTTTTTTTTAAGATCTAGTACAAGATTTTATTGACCCTCTTTTTCTTGGTTCGAATTTTGAAATTTTATTTTAATAGAATCATTGATGTTTTGATTTTTACTAATATTATTTTGATTTTTATTTTTACTAATATTTTTTTTAATTTTTATTTTTACTAATATTATTTTGATTTTGATTTTTACTAATAATTTTTTTATTTTGATTTTGATTTTGATTTTTACAAATATTTTTTATTTTGATTTTTACTAATATTATTTTGATTTTGATTTTTACTAAGATTATTTTGATTTTGATTTTGATTTTTACTATTTTATTTTGATTTTTACAAATATTTTTTATTTTGATTTTTACTAATTTTTTCATTTTGATTTTTACTAATTTTTTTCATTTTAATTTTTACTAATATTTTTTTATTTTGATTTTTACTAATATTATTTTGATTTTGAGTTTTACTAATATTATTTTGATTTTCACTAATGGTGCACATAACAGTAGGAATTACTACACATTTACGATTGGAGCTTTTAGAATAATTGCGTACTAAATCCTTTGAGGTAAGTGTTGAATGGATGTGATTTTCTGACTTATTGCGTTTTATCACCTTTTGTAGGAAATATCTTATGCTCTTATTCAGGAGTTGACTAAAATTTTTGTCAATGGCTGCTGGGTCAGAATTCATCGGGATCCTGATTTCTTGGTCAACATATCGAGACAATTCAGGAAACAGGTGTTGTTTTTCTGGGCATTGCTTGTAGCTCATTTTCTTATGCAATAAATGTTTGTGCTGTACGTTTTGATTTTCTAGTTTGTAATTTTTTTTTTCTAGACTTGCTTATGATTGAGAGGTCTGAATTCTTGACATCGTTTTCTATTGATGTCACAGCTCTTTCTTTTGATTAATGATTCTGCAAAGCAAGAGTTGCTTTGTTGGAAATGCTGAATATTAAATATTATATATCTTAATGCTACCAAGTGACATTTGTGTGAACGTAAAAGATATGAAATGTTTCATGAAATGTCTTTCTCTAATAGAACAGTACTTTGTGAACAATAATTTATTTATTTCATTTTATTTGTTTTACATATTTAGATATATTTTATAGGCTCTCTTGAGTTTTGTGGTATCTATTCAGAGATCTGCATGTGGATATGACTGTGTTCTAACTAAACAAACTTGTGAATAATGATTGCTTGTAATTGTAGTTCCATTATCATTATATTTAGACTTGCTTGGTCTCTGTTTAGAATGTGGATTTATGCGTTTCTGTGTTTCAGGCCATGTGCCATGGTTTATATGAAAAACTGGGTGTTGATTGGCTTGCACCTCCCGCAAGTATCTCGAGGACTCATCTCATTCATCTGAGCTGTTAAAGCCTTGTCCTTTTTTTTATCTGGTCAATCTCTTTTTTGTTTCAGGGTCACGGGTCTTTGGCAATGATGTTATCATAGGAAAGACAAGAAGAGCTGCTGTTCCTCAAGATGATTCCCAAGGACGATGTGACCAAACCATGAGCATGCACCCTAGTGAATGTGGAATAGTGGATCAAGTTTACCACCTACTTGTTGCATTCAAAGTATCGAAGAGGTCAAAGTCATAGTAATGGATTCGGTTCCATTTTGATCATCGAAGAATATCTACTTTTTGCAGGTTTTGATAACTACAAATGCTGATGGTTTGAGGTTTGTGAAAGTGAGGGTGAGATCTGTGAAAGTGAGGTTTGTGATCATCTTCTTTTATTCTTCTCTCTCTTCCAACGTGTTTGGCAGTTTAAAAGCATAACCAACAACATATATATGCTTATTTATTCAGAATAACATTTTGTAATACTTTCAGACATACCTAATGGTAATTACCAAGCCACTTGATTGATCCCTTGCTTCCCTCGAACATAAAATGCCATGCATACATCCGTTCATTCCATTATTTTGATATGTCAAGCCTCGATTTTTTTAAATGAGAACATCGCTAGCATGTAATGAAATATCGTGTCTGTAATTGACATAGGTGCACATTCCATTTGCATTTAAGCTGATGTTACAAGAACTGATGGCTATTGCAATTGTTCCTAGACTGTAGACCAAGGATTAAAAGAAGTGATGAGAATCAACTTTTGCAGTTGTAAAACGTGCAAGTTTTTGGCTTAAAAGCATCGCCCTTGGATGATCGAACCATCAAGACTTTGACTGATATATATATATATTTATATACCTCTTTCTTTTTTTTTTTTGTTTTTTCGGAAAGGAAGGCTGTGCTCCCTATATAGGCGTAAGCTAATGAGTAGTAGAAAATTGCCGAGGATAGAACGTCTTTTAACCCTTCATAAAAATCTCTGTAATTGTTGTACCATGGTAATGAAACTTTAGTATGGTTACTGTTTATTATGATTTGTTGTGCTTGATAGAATTTGAAAGCTTCTTGATTCCACATTTGTAACACATGAAAGAGAATCGAATATGTTATATATATTTAATTTTTTACCTTTTTTAATGTTTGATCTTATGCAATCCTTTTTAGGATATTTCTATTGGTTTTTTTTTTTTAAGATCTAGTACAAGATTTTATTGACCCAATTTTTCTTGGTTCGAATTTTGAAATTTTATTTTAATAGAATCAATGATGTTTTGATTTTTACTAATATTATTTTGATTTTTATTTTTACTAATATTTTTTTAATTTTTATTTTTACTAATAATATTTTGATTTTGATTTTTACTAATATTATTTTGATTTTGATTTTTACTAATAATTTTTTTATTTTCATTTTGATTTTTACTAATAATTTTTTTTATTTTGATTTTGATTTTGATTTTTACAAATATTTTTTATTTTGATTTTTACTAATATTATTTTATTTTGATTTTGATTTTTACTATTTTATTTTGATTTTTACTAATTTTTTATTTTGATTTTTACTAATTTTTTCTTTTTGATTTTTACAATTTTTTTCATTTTAATTTTTACTAATATTTTTTATTTTGATTTTTACTAATATTATTTTGATTTTGAGTTTTACTAATATTATTTTGATTTTCACTAATGGGGTACATAACAGTAGGATTTACTGCACATTTACTATTGGAGCTTTTAGAAGAATTGCATACTAAATCCTTTGAGGTAAGTGTTGAATGGATGTGATTTTCTGACTTATTGCGTTTTATCACCTCTTGTAGGAAATATCTCATGCTCTTATTCAAGAGTTGACTAAAATTTTTGTCAATGGCTGCTAGGTCAGAATTCATCAGGATCCTGATTTCTTGGTCAACATATCGAGACAATTCAGGAAACAGGTGTTGTTTTTCTAGGCATTGCTTGTAACTCATTTACTTATGCAATAAATGTTTGTGCATAACGCTTTGATTTTTCTAGCTTGTAATTTTTTTTTCTAGACTTGCTTATGATTGAGAGGTCTGAATTCTTGACATCGTTTTCTATTGATGTCACAACTCTTTCTTTTGATTAATGATTCTGCAAAGCAAGAGTTGATTTGTTGGAAATGCTGAATATTAAATATTATATATCTTCATGCTTCCAAGTGACATTTGTGTGAACGTAAAAGACATGTAATGTTCATGAAATGTCTTTCTCTAATAGAACAGTACTTTGAGGACAATGATTTATTTGTTTCATTTTGTTTGTTTTACATATTTAGATATATTTTATAAGCTCTCTTGAGTTTTGTGGTATCTATTCAGAGATCTGCATGTGGATGTTACTGTGTTCTAACTAAACAAACTTGTGAATAATGATTGCTTGTAATTGTAGTTCCATTATCATTCTATTTAGGCTTGCTTGGTCTCTGTTTAGAATGTGGATTTATACGTTTCTGTGTTTCAGGGCATGTGCCATGGTTTATATGAAAAACTGGGTGTTGATTGGCTTGCACCTCCCGCAAGTATCTAGAGGACTCATCTCATTCATCTGAGCTGTTAAAGCCTTGTCCTTTTTTTTATCTGATCCATCTCTTTTTTGTTTCAGGGGACATGGGTCTTTGGCAATGATATTATCATAGGAAAGACAAGAAAAGCTGTTCCTCAAGATGATTCCCAAGGATGATGTGATCAAACCATGAGCATGCACCCTGGTGAATATGGAATAGTGGATCAAGTTTACCACCTACTTGTGGCATTCAAAGTATCGAAGAGGTGAAAGTCATAGTAATGGTTTCGGTTCCATTTTGATCATCGAGGAATATCTACATTTTGCAGGTTTTGATAACTACAAATGCTGATGGTTTGAGGTTTGTGAAAGTGAGGGTGAGATTTGTGAAAGTGAGGTTTGTGATCATCTTCTTTTATTCTTCTCTCTCTTCCAACGTGGCAGTTTAAGAGCATAACCAACAACATATATATGCTTATTTATTCAGAATAACATTTCGTAATACTTTCAGACATACCTAATGGTAATTACCAAGCCACTCCCGTCATCGTGCAATCATGATTGATCTCTTGCTTCCCTAGAACATAAAATGCCATGCATACATCCGTCCGTTCCATTATTTTGATATGTCAAGCCTCGATTTTTTGAAATGATAACATCGCTAACATGTAATGAAATATCGTCGTCGTCTGTAATTGACATAGGTGCACATTCCATTTGCATTTAAGCTGATGTTACAAGAACTGATGGCTATGGCAATTGCTCCTAGACTGCAGACCAAGGATCAAAAGAAGTGATGAGAATCAACTTTTGCAGTTGTAAAACGTGCAAGTTTTTGGCTTAGAAGCATCGCCCTTGGATGATCGAACCATCAAGCCTTTGACTGATATATATATATATATATATATATATATATATATATATATATATATATATATATATATATATATATATATATATATATACCTCTTTCTTTACTTTTTTTGTTTTTTTGAAAAGGAAGTCTGCGCTCCTTATACAGGCGTAAGCTAATGAGTAGTAGAAAATTGCCGTCTTTTAACCCTTCATAAAAATCTCTGTAATTGTTGTACCATGGTCATGAAACTTTAGTATGGTTACTGTTCATGATGATTTGTTGTGCTTGATAGAATTTGAAAGCTTCTTGATTCCACATTTGTAACACATGAAAGAGAATCGAATATGTTATATATATTTCATTTTTTACCTTTTTTAATGTTTGACCTTATGCAATCCTCTTTAGGATATTTCTATTGGTTTTTTTTTTTAAGATCTAGTACAAGATTTTATTGACCCTCTTTTTCTTGGTTCGAATTTTGAAATTTTATTTTAATAGAATCATTGATGTTTTGATTTTTACTAATATTATTTTGATTTTTATTTTTACTAATATTTTTTTTAATTTTTATTTTTACTAATATTATTTTGATTTTGATTTTTACTAATAATTTTTTTATTTTGATTTTGATTTTGATTTTTACAAATATTTTTTATTTTGATTTTTACTAATATTATTTTGATTTTGATTTTTACTAAGATTATTTTGATTTTGATTTTGATTTTTACTATTTTATTTTGATTTTTACAAATATTTTTTATTTTGATTTTTACTAATTTTTTCATTTTGATTTTTACTAATTTTTTTCATTTTAATTTTTACTAATATTTTTTTATTTTGATTTTTACTAATATTATTTTGATTTTGAGTTTTACTAATATTATTTTGATTTTCACTAATGGTGCACATAACAGTAGGAATTACTACACATTTACGATTGGAGCTTTTAGAATAATTGCGTACTAAATCCTTTGAGGTAAGTGTTGAATGGATGTGATTTTCTGACTTATTGCGTTTTATCACCTTTTGTAGGAAATATCTTATGCTCTTATTCAGGAGTTGACTAAAATTTTTGTCAATGGCTGCTGGGTCAGAATTCATCGGGATCCTGATTTCTTGGTCAACATATCGAGACAATTCAGGAAACAGGTGTTGTTTTTCTGGGCATTGCTTGTAGCTCATTTTCTTATGCAATAAATGTTTGTGCTGTACGTTTTGATTTTCTAGTTTGTAATTTTTTTTTTCTAGACTTGCTTATGATTGAGAGGTCTGAATTCTTGACATCGTTTTCTATTGATGTCACAGCTCTTTCTTTTGATTAATGATTCTGCAAAGCAAGAGTTGCTTTGTTGGAAATGCTGAATATTAAATATTATATATCTTAATGCTACCAAGTGACATTTGTGTGAACGTAAAAGATATGAAATGTTTCATGAAATGTCTTTCTCTAATAGAACAGTACTTTGTGAACAATAATTTATTTATTTCATTTTATTTGTTTTACATATTTAGATATATTTTATAGGCTCTCTTGAGTTTTGTGATATCTATTCAGAGATCTGCATGTGGATATGACTGTGTTCTAACTAAACAAACTTGTGAATAATGATTGCTTGTAATTGTAGTTCCATTATCATTATATTTAGACTTGCTTGGTCTCTGTTTAGAATGTGGATTTATGCGTTTCTGTGTTTCAGGCCATGTGCCATGGTTTATATGAAAAACTGGGTGTTGATTGGCTTGCACCTCCCGCAAGTATCTCGAGGACTCATCTCATTCATCTGAGCTGTTAAAGCCTTGTCCTTTTTTTTATCTGGTCAATCTCTTTTTTGTTTCAGGGTCACGGGTCTTTGGCAATGATGTTATCATAGGAAAGACAAGAAGAGCTGCTGTTCCTCAAGATGATTCCCAAGGACGATGTGACCAAACCATGAGCATGCACCCTAGTGAATGTGGAATAGTGGATCAAGTTTACCACCTACTTGTTGCATTCAAAGTATCGAAGAGGTCAAAGTCATAGTAATGGATTCGGTTCCATTTTGATCATCGAAGAATATCTACTTTTTGCAGGTTTTGATAACTACAAATGCTGATGGTTTGAGGTTTGTGAAAGTGAGGGTGAGATCTGTGAAAGTGAGGTTTGTGATCATCTTCTTTTATTCTTCTCTCTCTTCCAACGTGTTTGGCAGTTTAAAAGCATAACCAACAACATATATATGCTTATTTATTCAGAATAACATTTCGTAATACTTTCAGACATACCTAATGGTAATTACCAAGCCACTTGATTGATCCCTTGCTTCCCTCGAACATAAAATGCCATGCATACATCCGTTCATTCCATTATTTTGATATGTCAAGCCTCGATTTTTTTAAATGAGAACATCGCTAGCATGTAATGAAATATCGTGTCTGTAATTGACATAGGTGCACATTCCATTTGCATTTAAGCTGATGTTACAAGAACTGATGGCTATTGCAATTGTTCCTAGACTGTAGACCAAGGATTAAAAGAAGTGATGAGAATCAACTTTTGCAGTTGTAAAACGTGCAAGTTTTTGGCTTAAAAGCATCGCCCTTGGATGATCGAACCATCAAGACTTTGACTGATATATATATATATTTATATACCTCTTTCTTTTCTTTTTTTGTTTTTTCGGAAAGGAAGGCTGTGCTCCCTATATAGGCGTAAGCTAATGAGTAGTAGAAAATTGCCGAGGATAGAACGTCTTTTAACCCTTCATAAAAATCTCTGTAATTGTTGTACCATGGTAATGAAACTTTAGTATGGTTACTGTTTATTATGATTTGTTGTGCTTGATAGAATTTGAAAGCTTCTTGATTCCACATTTGTAACACATGAAAGAGAATCGAATATGTTATATATATTTAATTTTTTACCTTTTTTAATGTTTGATCTTATGCAATCCTTTTTAGGATATTTCTATTGGTTTTTTTTTTTTAAGATCTAGTACAAGATTTTATTGACCCAATTTTTCTTGGTTCGAATTTTGAAATTTTATTTTAATAGAATCAATGATGTTTTGATTTTTACTAATATTATTTTGATTTTTATTTTTACTAATATTTTTTTAATTTTTATTTTTACTAATAATATTTTGATTTTGATTTTTACTAATATTATTTTGATTTTGATTTTTACTAATAATTTTTTTATTTTCATTTTGATTTTTACTAATATTATTTTCATTTTGATTTTTACTAATAATTTTTTTTATTTTGATTTTGATTTTGATTTTTACAAATATTTTTTATTTTGATTTTTACTAATATTATTTTATTTTGATTTTGATTTTTACTATTTTATTTTGATTTTTACTAATTTTTTATTTTGATTTTTACTAATTTTTTCTTTTTGATTTTTACAATTTTTTCATTTTAATTTTTACTAATATTTTTTATTTTGATTTTTACTAATATTATTTTGATTTTGAGTTTTACTAATATTATTTTGATTTTCACTAATGGGGTACATAACAGTAGGATTTACTGCACATTTACTATTGGAGCTTTTAGAAGAATTGCGTACTAAATCCTTTGAGGTAAGTGTTGAATGGATGTGATTTTCTGACTTATTGCGTTTTATCACCTCTTGTAGGAAATATCTCATGCTCTTATTCAAGAGTTGACTAAAATTTTTGTCAATGGCTGCTAGGTCAGAATTCATCAGGATCCTGATTTCTTGGTCAACATATCGAGACAATTCAGGAAACAGGTGTTGTTTTTCTAGGCATTGCTTGTAACTCATTTACTTATGCAATAAATGTTTGTGCATAACGCTTTGATTTTTCTAGCTTGTAATTTTTTTTTCTAGACTTGCTTATGATTGAGAGGTCTGAATTCTTGACATCGTTTTCTATTGATGTCACAACTCTTTCTTTTGATTAATGATTCTGCAAAGCAAGAGTTGATTTGTTGGAAATGCTGAATATTAAATATTATATATCTTCATGCTTCCAAGTGACATTTGTGTGAACGTAAAAGACATGTAATGTTCATGAAATGTCTTTCTCTAATAGAACAGTACTTTGAGGACAATGATTTATTTATTTCATTTTGTTTGTTTTACATATTTAGATATATTTTATAAGCTCTCTTGAGTTTTGTGGTATCTATTCAGAGATCTGCATGTGGATGTTACTGTGTTCTAACTAAACAAACTTGTGAATAATGATTGCTTGTAATTGTAGTTCCATTATCATTCTATTTAGGCTTGCTTGGTCTCTGTTTAGAATGTGGATTTATACGTTTCTGTGTTTCAGGGCATGTGCCATGGTTTATATGAAAAACTGGGTGTTGATTGGCTTGCACCTCCCGCAAGTATCTAGAGGACTCATCTCATTCATCTGAGCTGTTAAAGCCTTGTCCTTTTTTTTATCTGATCCATCTCTTTTTTGTTTCAGGGGACATGGGTCTTTGGCAATGATATTATCATAGGAAAGACAAGAAAAGCTGTTCCTCAAGATGATTCCCAAGGATGATGTGATCAAACCATGAGCATGCACCCTGGTGAATATGGAATAGTGGATCAAGTTTACCACCTACTTGTGGCATTCAAAGTATCGAAGAGGTGAAAGTCATAGTAATGGTTTCGGTTCCATTTTGATCATCGAGGAATATCTACATTTTGCAGGTTTTGATAACTACAAATGCTGATGGTTTGAGGTTTGTGAAAGTGAGGGTGAGATTTGTGAAAGTGAGGTTTGTGATCATCTTCTTTTATTCTTCTCTCTCTTCCAACGTGGCAGTTTAAGAGCATAACCAACAACATATATATGCTTATTTATTCAGAATAACATTTCGTAATACTTTCAGACATACCTAATGGTAATTACCAAGCCACTCCCGTCATCGTGCAATCATGATTGATCTCTTGCTTCCCTAGAACATAAAATGCCATGCATACATCCGTCCGTTCCATTATTTTGATATGTCAAGCCTCGATTTTTTGAAATGATAACATCGCTAACATGTAATGAAATATCGTCGTCGTCTGTAATTGACATAGGTGCACATTCCATTTGCATTTAAGCTGATGTTACAAGAACTGATGGCTATGGCAATTGCTCCTAGACTGCAGACCAAGGATCAAAAGAAGTGATGAGAATCAACTTTTGCAATTGTAAAACGTGCAAGTTTTTGGCTTAGAAGCATCGCCCTTGGATGATCGAACCATCAAGCCTTTGACTGATATATATATATATATATATATATATATACCTTTTTCTTTTCTTTTTCTGTTTTTTTGGAAAGGAAGGTTGTGCTTCGCATAAGCTAATGAGTAGCAAAAAATTGCCGAGGATTGAACGTCTTTTAACCTTTCATAAAATCTGTAATTGTTATACTATGGTCATGAAACTTTAGTATGGTTACTGTTAATGATGATTTGTTGTACTTGATAGAATTTGAAAGCTTCTTGATTCCCCATTTGGAACACATGAAAGAGAATCGAATTTGTTATATATATTTAATTTTTTACCTTTTTTAATGTTTGATCTTATGTAATCCTCTTTAGGATATTTCTATTGGTTTTTTTTTTTTAAGATCTAGTACAAGATTTTATTGACCCTCTTTTTCTTGGTTCGAATTTTAAAATTTTATTTTAATAGAATCATTGATGTTTTGATTTTTACTAATATTATTTTGATTTTGATTTTTACTAATATTTTTTTTTATTTTTATTTTTACTAATATTATTTTGATTTTGATTTTTACTAATATTAATTTGATTTTGATTTTTACTAATAGTTTTTTTTATTTTGATATTGATTTTGATTTTTACAAATATTTTTTTTATTTTGATTTTTACTAATATTATTTTGATTTTGATTTTTACTAAGATTATTTTGATTTTGATTTTGATGTTTACTATTTTATTTTGATTTTTACATATATTTTTTATTTTTATTTTTACTAATTTTTTCATTTTGATTTTTACAAATTTTTTTCATTTTAATTTTTACTAATATTTTTTTATTTTGATTTTTACTAATATTATTTTGATTTTGTGTTTTACTAATATTATTTTGATTTTCACTAATGGTGCACATAACAGTGGGATTTGCTGCACATTTACTATTGGAGCTTTTAGAAGAATTGCATACTAAATCCTTTGAGGTAAGTATTGAATGGATGTGATTTTCTGACTTATTGCGTTTTATCACCTCTTGTAGGAAATATCTCATGCTCTTATTCAGGAGTTGACTAAAATTTTTGTCAATGGCTGCTGGGTCAGAATTCATCCGGATCCTAATTTCTTGGTCAACATATCGAGACAATTCAGAAAACAGGTGTTGTTTTTCTGGGCATTGCTTGTAGCTCATTTTCTTATGCAATAAATGTTTGTGCTGTACGCTGTGATTTTTCTAGTTTGTAAATTTTTTTTTCTAGACTTGCTTATGATTGAGAGGTCTGAATTCTTGACATCGTTTTCTATTGATGTCACAGCTCTTTCTTTTGATTAATGATTCTGCAAAGCAAGAGTTGCTTTGTTGGAAATGCTGAATATTAAATATTATATATCTTGATGCTTCCAAGTGACATTTGTGTGAACTTAAAAGACATGTAATGTTCAAAAAATGTCTTTCTCTAATAGAACAGTACTTTGTGGACGATGATTTATTTATTTCATTTTGTTTGTTTTACATATTTAGATATATTTTATAGGCTCTCTTGAGTTTTGTGGTATCTATTCAGAGATCTGCATGTGCATATGATTATGTTCTAACTAAACAAACTTGTGAATAATGATTGCTTGTAATTGTAGTTCCATTATCATTCTATTTATGCTTGCTTGGTCTCTGTTTAGAATGTGGATTTATGCGTTTCTGTGTTTCAGGGCATGTGTCATGGTTTATATGAAAAACTGTGTTGATTGTCTTGCACCTCCCGCATGTATCTCGAGGACTCATCTCATTCATCTGAGCTGTTAAAGCCTTGTCCTTTTTTTTATTTGATCCATCTCTTTTTTGTTTCACGGGACACGGGTCTTTGGCAATGATGTTATCATAGGAAAGACAAGAAGAGCTGTTCCTCAAGATGATTCCCAAGGTCGATGTGACCAAACCATGAGTATGCACCCTGGTGAATATGGAATAGTGGATCAAGTTTACCACCTACTTGTGGCATTCAAAGTATCGAAGAGGTCAAAGTCATAGTAATGGATTCGGTTCCATTTTGATAATCGAGGAATATCTACATTTTGTAGGTTTTGATAACTACAAATGCTGATGGTTTGAGGTTTGTGAAAGTGAGGGTGAGATCTGTGAAAGTGAGGTTTGTGATCATCTTCTTTTATTCTTCTCTCTCTTCCAACGTGTTTGACAGTTTAAGAGCTTAACCAACAAATATATATATGCTTATTTATTCAGAATAACATTTCGTAATACTTTCAGACATACCTAATGGTAATTACCAAGCCACTCCCGTCATCGTGCAATCTTGATTGATCCCTTGCTTCCCTCGAACATGAAATGTCATGCATACATCTGTCCATTCCATTATTTTGATATGTTAAGCCTCGATTTTTTGAAATGATAACATCGCTAACATGTAATGAAATATCGTCGTCTGTAATTGACATAGGTGCACATTCCATTTGCATTTAAGCTAATGTTACAAGAACTGATAGCTATGGCAATTGCTCGTAGACTGCAGACCAAGGATCAAAAGAAGTGATGAGAAATATCTTTTGCAGTTATAAAACGTGCAAGTTTTTGGCTTAGAAGCATCGCCCTTGGATGATCGAACCATCAAGCCTATGACTGATATATATATATATATATATATATATATATATATATATATATATATATACCTCTTTCTTTTCTTTTTTTATTTTTTTGGAAAGGAAGGCTGTGCTCCCTATACAAGCGTAAGCTAATGAGTAGCAGAAAATTGTCGAGGATAGAACATCTTTTAACCCTTCATAAAAATCTCTTTAATTGTTGTACCATGGTCATGAAACTTTAGTATGGTTACTGTTCATGATGATTTGTTGTGCTTTATAGAATTTGAAAGCTTCTTGATTCCCATTTGTAACACATGAAAGAGAATCGAAATGTATGGTGATAGGGAAAGTAAACATTATATTGTTTACAAATATTTTTATTCATTTTGATTTTTGCTAATAATTTTTTGATTTTAATTTTTACTAATATTTTTTATTTTGATATTTACTAATTTTTTTTATTTTGAATAATATTATTTTCATTTTGATTTTGACTAATATTTTTTCATTTTGATTTTTACTAATATTTTTTCATTTTAATTTTGATTAATATTATTTAATTTTTATTTTGACTAATATCATTTTCATAATAAATTTTCATAATAATTTGATTGGTATGATCCCCAGTTTAATCTAATATGCATCAAAAGGTAACACAAACTCTGGGAAGAACCAATGTTCTAGATTTGATATGATAGAATAATTTTGATTCATTCTCATTCAATCAAAAATTTTTTTTTGATAATCTTAGTCTTAGTATTTTTATCAATTTTGGTACTGATATACATATCAGTTTAGTCCTCAGTATCACTATTGTTCTCAATATTACTATTGTTTCTAAGCCAAAAATGAAGAATTCTATAATTCAAATATTTTCTATCCAGATTTTTATGGGCATCAATAAAATATATTTTTTTATATAATCATCAATTGTCATATTTAGTAATAGATAACACAATTCGGGTTTCAATATGTATGAGTCCTTACTATCCCCAAAATTTATATATTCATGTGATAAAAGATCATATTGGTAGTGTTTTTAAAACTTTTCTTTTTAACTCGTCGATAAATCTACTGTATAAAAATTTTCATTAATGTAATGTATTAATCAGTATTTTTATTTTTATATAAATGCAATTTCATTGATTCTTTATTTGAATAGTACAACATTAATTGACTCTATTTAGCCATTTTTTGGGTATTAATCAAGACCATTTTTTTCGAAAAAAATTATATTGATAATGACCCTTTAACCAGCTTTTCTATTTATTCATTCCAGACTTATTAATTTTCTTATGCCTTGATTTGTAATCAAATATTCCTCATGTTATACAATAATACTTTATCTTGTCTTTAATAAAAGGATAGGTCTCATGATCGTGCTGTCTAAATAAATTGTAAGATTGTGTTTCTTTTCAGATAAGAAAGAATTGATATTTTCCGTGCGATGTAATGTCTGTAGCATAGAATAACAAATATCATTCATCTTAGCACTCTTTAAAACGCCCATTGTATGAAGTCATGGATCATTCTTCACTCGCCTTTGTATTGTCATTTAATCAAAATTGATCTATTTTGGTATTTTACAGTGAGCTATGATATGCTGCAAAATTTAGATTTTTCTGTTTCTATCTAAATCAAATTTTCCATTTGATTTAGATAAAAAAGAAAAGGATAATATATTTCTACATTTACGAAAAAGAATGATTTCTTTACAACTTAAAACACACCATATGCGTATATCTTTCGATTTTTATTTACTGAAAACGGCATGTGATATATAGGAAATATATTATTAAATAATTCTAAATCGTGGCTACATACGTATCCTTGACATACTAAAACAACTACCATTATTGGTATCAAACCAATAGCGATTCATACAAGCTAAATCATTTAATCAGTAATTGGGCCAAAGAAATAATTTATATTTAATTTATTTATTTAAATCCGTATTAAGACATTTATCCTCATTTAAAAATTATTCAGTGTTTCTTATGTTGTTTTTGTTGCAAAATACTATATTTATATTCATAATATCCGAATTATAAGAGTTGAAACAAATTACAATTCTCAATTCTCTACGATGTCTAGAAGATAGAATATTTTTAGGAACAAAAAAATTATAATGATCTTGATCCCCATTCATAAATATATTGTCATGTCGTCCAATGGTTTTTTTTTTTAATTCTTCTTATCAATATTTTTTTTCTTTATATATTTTCTATTAATTTGGTGTTTTCTTTATATATATTTGATATATAATGAATTTTCCATCCCTTCTTAAAGATAGACAAATTGGTTCGATAATTAATATTCCCCTTTTTATTAATTCTGTAAGAGCTAGATCTTTCAGAATCAGCATTACATTTAGATGTATCTCTCCTCTTTGAATCGAGAATATAGCAATTTCCTTTATATTTATCAATCTAAGTAAGAGACAATATATCATAACATTATTAATCATTTTTTTATTCAAGGGGTCATCCCATCTAAATTGAAAAATAAAATATTTTTTCAGGAACAAATCTAGTTCTCTTTCCTTATTTTTCTTAGATTATTTTTTTTTACCTTTTTTAATGTTTGATATCGTGTAATCCTCTTCAGGATATTTATTTTGGTTTTGTTTTTGTAGATTTGGTACACGATTTTTTTGACCCTCTTTTTCTTGGTTAGAATTTTGAAATTCTATTTTAACAAAATCATTGATGTTTTGATTTTTACTATTATTATTTTGTTTTCATATTTACTAATATTTTATTAATTTTTATTTTTACTAATATTTTTCAATTTTGATTTTTACTATTTTTTTGATTTTTACTATTTTTTTTACTAATATTTTTTTATTTTGATTTTTACTAATATCATTTTCATTTACTAATAAATATTAGAAAAAAGTAAGCTGATTAGTATGATCCACGGTTTAATCTTATATGCATCAAAAGGTAACACAAATTCTGGGAAGAACCAAGGTTTCAGATTTAATATGGTAGAATAATTTGGATTCATTCTCATCCAATCAAAATTTTTTTTTGGATGAGTCTTAGTCTTAGTATTTTTATCCATTCCTTCCTATCCAATCAGAATAATTTCGTGCGCCACTAGCTCGACTCCTTTGATGAGTTCATCAAGAACACCATGCAAGAGATCGTGGACGAGTCCACCGACATCGAGATACACCCCAAACGCCAGCACCAATCCGGTCACAAGCCCGACTCTGACAAGGTCCCCCTATCTTTTCCTCGTTGATTGGAAGTGGTCACGATTGATAAGTACACATGTTTCTTGGTCGATTGATTAGGAACATCGTGCTCTGTCACTTCTTGCTGTGCGATATATTAACTTGAATCGAATGATCTTTTCTCTCGAATTTATTTAGGAAAAGAAGTGTTTCCCTCTTTTGAGTTGTGGCCCTATTGACATCCTCACCGGACAGCCAGCCCAAGGGCGATCTCGATATGGTGGGCTTCGATTTGGCGAGATTGCTCATGGTGCTGCACACTGGCTCAAGGAGCGGCTGTTCAACCAGAGTGATGCTTGCAGGGTTCATGTGTGATCTCATAGCTATTGTCAATCTTCAGACGAGTTCTTTCGAGTGGAAAGGTTGCAAGAACAAAATTGACATTGTTCAGGTAACATTTTTCCATCTTCTTTTATTGTTCTCTCTCTTCCAATGTGGTTGGCAGTTTAAGAGCTTAACCAACAACATATCTATGCTTATTTATTCAGAATAACATTTCGTAATATTTTCAGACATACCTAATGGTAATTATCAAGCCACTCCCGTCATCATTCAGTCTTGTTTTGATCCCTTGCTTCCCTCGAACATAAAATGCCATGCATACATCTGTCTGTTCCATTATTTTGATATGTCATGCCTCAATTTTTTGAAATGATAACATCGCTAACATGTAATGAAATATCATCATTTGTAATTGACATAGGTGCACATTCCATTTGCATTTAAACTGATGTTATAGGAACTGATGGCTATGACAATTGCTCCTAGACGATCAAAAGAAGTGATGAGAATCAACTTTTGCAGTTGTAAAACATGCAAGTTTTTAGCTTAGAAGCATTGCCCTTGGATGATCGAACCATCAAGCCTTTGACTAATATATATATATACCTCTTTCTTTTCTTTTTTTGTTTTTTTGGAAAGAAAGGCTGTGCTCCCTATACAGGCGTAAGCTAATGAGCAGCAAAAACTTGCCGAGGATAGAACGTCTTTTAACCCTTCATAAAAATCTCTGTAATTGTTGGATGTACTATGGTCTTGAAACTTTAGTATGCTTACTGTTCATGATGATTTGTTGTACTTGATAGAATTTGAAAGCTTCTTAATTCCCCATTTGTAACATATGAAAGAGAATCGAAATATGTGGTGACAGAAAAAGTATGCATTATATTATCGACTCACCCAATCACGAT